>NC_089266.1:2256130-2561507 GCF_963930625.1 Muntiacus reevesi
TTCCTTGTTTCCTTGCCATCATTGTCGGTCAACCGATTAGACATTTTCCAAATTTGTTTAATACCAGAATGATTATCCAGATTTTTATCGTGGTTCTCGACTTTGCCTCGGAAACTCGCCTAGATATAAAGACGTTATTTCCACACTCTTTTAATTCTTATCCCAGTGATTTAGACGTGTATTTGGAAAAGCTTGGGTTGCAGTGTTTGGCAGCTCTTTGTGTTATGCAAAGTATTCCTGTGGATTTTGAAAAACCCAGACGACCCCAACCGTGTGAGAGCTGAGAAGGAGAAAAGGGAGAAGCAATTTCCCCTCTGCGTGATGCATTTTGCACATACTGGAGGGGAGAAGGAGCACTTACATGCTGGAGTCACTTAAAATTATGGCTGGTGAGAGAGCATCAGTTCAGCTCAGGCTGGTGTTTGGAACCGAGCCCTGGAGGAAGTTTTGCTGCGACGGTCGACCCCAGGTGTTATTTTTCTGCCTTGATCCTCACTGTCTGTCACCCTCCTGCCCCTTGTGCGTCTGTACATGTGGCATTATCCCGGGGGCTGCCCCGCAGTTCATTTCTTTCCCCAACTTCTTAACATGTAGTTGTCCTCCATGTCGTTCCTCAAACTAGTGAACTGCTAATCCATTAATGACCGAATTTCCCCACTGGTGATCACTAGTTTGTTCTTTATATCCGTCTCTTTTTCGGGGAGCTCACATTGTGTCTCTTTGTTGACATTAGAAACTTTTACTATTACACTGTTTCTATAATCATGTGTTTTTTAACATGACATTGTATCTGGGCATCTCTTTATCGTTTAATTTCATTTTTAAAATTTTTACTGGTGTGTAGTTGGTTTACAATGTTGTGTTCATTTCAGGTGTATAGCAAAGTGACTCAGTTATACATATACATGTATCTGTTCTTTTAAAGATTCTTTTCCCATAGAAGTCATCACAGTATGGAGTAGAGTTGCCTGTACTATACAGCAGATCCTTATTAGTTATCTGTCTTATATATGGGCTTCCCTGGTGGCTCAGAGGTTAAAGCCTCTGCCTGCAATGCCAGAGACCTGGCTTCAATCCCTGGAGATCCCCTGGAGAAGGAACTGGCAACCCACTCCAGTATTCTTGCCTGGAGAATCCCGTGGACGGAGGAGGCTGGTGGGCTACAGTCCATTGGGGTCGCAAACAGTCGGACAGGGCTGAGTGACTTCACTTGCACTTTCACTTTTCATCTTATATGTAGAGGTGTGTACATGTTAATCCCAATCTCCCAATTTATCCCTTGCCCCCACCACTTACCCCTGGTAACTATAAGCTTGTTTTCTGTGACTCTGTTTTGTAAACCAGCTCATTTGTACCATTTTTTCACATGTAAGTGGTATCATATGATATTTGTCTTTCTCTGTCTGACTTACTTCACTCAGTATGATGATCTCTAGGTCCACCATGCTGCTGCAAATGGCATTATTTCATTCTTTGTTAAAGGCTGTGTCTCACTTAACTTTTAAGGCTCTAAAATCTCCATATAGGAAGCATGACTTTTCCTAGACACACTGCAGTTCTAAGTCAGTGGGAAGAGTTCTGAATTCCCTCGTGGTTTAGAAACGACCTACTTTTATTTCAGCACTGGGGACTGATTATCCCCAGGGGTTAAGGAAAGCATTTTACATGAATCTAGAAAAACTGATTCAAAGTAAAAGCAGTTCAGTGTATTTTCAGATCTCTATTTTCTGAAATCTGCAGACTCTAGTTGCAAGGATTATTCTAAGAAGTCATGCCCCCTCGCCCAACACCATCCATCCTCTGCCCCCTTTTCTTTCCTGATCTGCCCACAGGGGAACAATGACTGTTCACGCTCTGCATTTTGCCGTGAAGGTTCCCATCTGTGATTTCCCTTCGAAGCCCGTGACCGGGTAAAGGGGGAGCGGGGGCTGCTCGGGAATTACAGGATCCTTGCTTCAGACTGTCCGTGCCTGGAATGAGGCCACGAGCAGTGAGGGGGAGGCACTGAGACTGGCTTTGAGGAAGTGTCCTGGGCAATATTTTCCTTATTCCTAAGTCAAGTCTTTGCTTTTACCGTCAATCACTTGGTATAACTCAGAGGATACAAGCGTGTAATTCATTTCCTTAAATGAGTGGCTTATAGAAGCAGATGGGGCCTTGTTGGCAGGCGTTGAAGTGCCTGACTGGGCTTCAGTGGGACTTCCTGCTGGCCCGTGTCTGCACCTCTGGGAGCATCTGTCTGCACGCTACCCTCCTGAGTCCGGGAGGAAGAGTTGGGCAGAGATGGATCTTCCCTTTGAGAGGAAGGCTCAGCAGAGCCGGAGCAGTAAGTTTAGGGGCAGAGTTAAGCGTCCTTGCTTTCTGCTGAGCTCACGAATTGCCACTGGAAGGGAAATGGTCCATCATATCTCTGTTTTGGAGGTCAATTATCCAAGGAGGCGCAACACATCTTTCCTTAGGAGAAAGCACAAAGCTTTCCACTCCATTTAGAAGCTAAATCCAAGTGTTCTTGGGGCAACACGATGGCCGTCGGTTACATGCACAGCAATCTAAACCTCATTGCAGAGGGCTTCCCCTGTGGCTCAGGGATAAAGATTCCACCCACCAACGCAGGAGATGCGGGTTCTATCCCCGAACCGGGAAAATCCCACATACCGCCGAGCGACTAAGCCCGTGCGCCACAGCCACGGAGCCTGTGCTCCAGAGCCCAGGACTCACAATTTCAGAGCCCTTCTGGCACAACTACTGAAGCCCATGCGCCCCAGAGCCCAGGCTCTGCAACCAGAGAAGCCACCACACTGCAAAGCCTGTGCACCGCAGTGAAGGGGAGAAGAGCGGCCGGCGCAGCAGGGGAAGACCCGGCACGGCCAGCAATGGATCCATCAATACAGTTATTAAAACACAGAATCAAAAGTCACCGCAGCGTCCTTGACTGCTTTTCCCAGGAGGCCGAGGCCGGGCCCTGGTGCCCGCGGCTTCAGACTGCTGGGACCCCTGCAGTTCTCAGCCGCCGCGCGCTGCCACCTCCGGGCTTCTGCTTTTATTTTTTGCTTTCTGAGCTGTCCTTGAGCAGGAGCGCTGTCTCCCCATATGAATGGCTGCCCCAGATAGTGACAGACCTCGGGAACTGCAACGCAGGTGGGAGATAACCCCTGACGGCCTGCCTCCGACCCCTTCGCAGCCAGTCCCACGGAGGCGGCAGGAAGTGGCTTCTAGAAGGTTGCTCCCTGCGGAGGAGCCGATAACAGTGGGAGAAGCACCTGGAGGCCGCGGCCCTTCATCCAGGAAGAAAACAGGATCTAAAACCTGAACAACATCCTCGCAACCGCGGCGCGTGCTCCGCTCGCACCGGAGTTGGTCTGCCTCCATCCTTTCAAGACTCTCGTGAGAATCTTTATTGAAACAGGAAGATGTCAAGAGATGAAGCGCTACGGTTTCTGGTGACCGTCATAAAAGAGTTTCATTGTTGCGCGTCTATTTTTAAGCCCAGGATTATGAGCGGCTGTGCTGGGTCTGCCGCTTTGAGCTTGTTTTCAAGCTCAATAAAAAATGCCAGGGCTTCAAGAAACTGACACGATGTTAAAGGAAATGATGGAAACTGGGACAACAGAAAAGAAAGGGTTTTGAGGATCTCCTCTTTCCAAATGCATTTCTCCTGAGGCAGATGTTGTCTTTGTTAAATAGTGCAGGAACCGCAGACGGCGGCATTGATTGAGTGTTCACCACGTCCGGTCTTGTGCAGTGATTCACGTGTACCATCTCTCTTAACACACCTGGGAACCTTCTGCCTGGGGGTGGGGGGGGGGGGGATAGGCTGCTGTCCCAGTGTGGCGCAGTTGGTGAGCGTGAAGGCCCCAGGAAAGGAAGCCCAGGCCGCGGGTCAGCACTAGCTGGGCTCTTCTATTCTTGTTTTCCAGAAGGCACTGTATTATACCCGTGCATGCATGCTTAGCCTTGCAGTCCTGCCCGACCTTGTGCAACCTCATGGACTGTGGCCCGCCAGGCTCCTCTGTCCACGGGATTCTCCAGGCAAGAACACTGGAGTGGGTTGCCATTTCCTTCTCCAGGGATCTTCCCGACCCAGGCATTGAACCCAGGTCTCCTGCATTGCTGGCAGATTCTTTATCATCTGAGTGATCAGGAAAGCCCCGTATTATATCCATACCCTTCCGTAAAGAGGGCCTGCACTTGGTAGATGAACACTTGTGATCACTGTGCTGATTTCTACTAAAATTAGCAATCACATAGCAGTTCTAGATTTGAAACACCAATGACAGTTTACATGGACAGTCACTTTCCTGTAGCGGAGCAGTTCCGATGGCATTCAGCCTATGCTGTTTGTGCTTTTTTTTTTTAAGAATCAGGCCAAAGAAGTAAATGAGGAGGAAAATATCGAGAAGGTAAAAGTCAAAATAAAACGCATCATTCTTTCCTCTGAGAGGGGTTGTTGCCGCTGTTCAGTTTCTACGTCGTGTCTGGCTCTCTGTGACCCCACACGCCTGCAGCGCGCCAGGCCTCCCAGTCCTTCACCATCTCCTGGCGTTTGCTCAGAATCGTGTCCATTGAGTCGGGGATGCCATCCAGCCATCTCATCCTCTGCTGCCCTCTTCTCCTTTTGCCCTCAATCTTTCCCAGCATCAGGGTCTTTTCCAATGAGTCAGCTCTTCGCATCAGGTGGCCAAAGCACTGGAGCTTCAGCTTCAGTCCTTCTAGTGAACAGTCAAGGTTAAATGGGGGTGACTATCATCAACTTTATAAGAAACATGATGATGAACTTTCCTCCTGGTTTCTGTTCTCAAGGCAAAGCCCTCCCCCAAGCTTCAACTGTTGCCTCTCTTGGATTGCTCCAGTGGTTTCTGAGAAGATGTGAACTGTCTAGGGATTAAGGCTTTCGGAAGTAAGTAAATCTATCCTGCCATCTTAAAGATTCACCCACCTGCCTAGGCTATTTAGAAATATTGCTGTTTCAGCAAATAGCTCATTACACTGAAAATGAACTGGAGAGAAGAACTCAAGGTTTTTTAGGATGATGGTCATCCCTCTCTTGTCATAGTTATCATTGTGTTATTAATTTGTCTATTTATTTAATAGAGAAATTATTGATGATGTACTACCTACCAGGCATTGTTTCATGACTGGATGCAGAAGTGAAAAAACACTAGAATCTTTTATTCTAGCCTGGTATTAAGTGGTCTCTATGTTACAAATATTGGGGCTTCCTTGGTGGCTCAGTGGTAAAGAATCCTCCTGCCAATGCAGGAGACCTGGGTTTGATCCCTGGGTCGGGAAGATCCCCTGGAGAAGGACATGGCCACCCACTCCAGTATTTTTGCCAGGGAAATCCCATGGATGGAGGAGCCCGGTAGGCTGCAGTCCATGGGATTGCAAAAGAGTCGGGTATGACTTAGCGACTAATTAACAGATACTATAAATACTTAATAATGATAGATTAAAACAACACATGATGCAAAGTGACAATAATAAAAATGTAATTGCTTTGTTGAATTTTAATAGGTGTTAGCAGTGTGCCAGGTACTATACATGTATTAACTCCTCCATCCTTGCAAACAAAAAAACAAAAAAATCCCTTACAGTGGCTTTAACCTACAAAAATGAACAATTTTATGATTCACCAAATGCAATGATTATTCCCACTTTAAAGGCGAAGAAAAAGAAAAGACTAAAGAAATGGACAGGCTTCCCTGGTGGCTCAGGGGAAAAGAATCCGCCTGCCAGTGCAGGAGATGCAGCTTCGATCCCTGGGTCGGGAAGATCGTCTGGAGAAGCGAATGGCAACCCCTCTCCAGGATTCTGGGGGTAGGGGAGGATAAAAGAGTTGGACACTACTGAGCAACTGAACAACAACAGCAAAGACGTGGACACGTTTCCTTGACATTATTCAAATACAAATGCTGGAGCTGGGATCAAAGCCAGGGTCCCGGGCTCCAGGAGTATGTGCTCCATCACCATGCTGCACTGAACCAGAAAGGCAGAAATTTAAACGTGACCAGAGGCTAGGAGGCCGGTTTTAAACCAGGACTAGCGGCTGTTCAGATAATCGCTCTGGATGGTAGTACCGTGCGCCTGGCTCCCGTCGGCTGAATTTTATTTTCACCGTCCTCTTTAGATGACAGTAACACTTAGCCCTTCTAATGATGTGCAGGTGCCAAGATAAGGCCTGGAGGAAGAACTTCCTTTCTTAGTTAACCTCCATGAGTCACTCGCCCTTCTCCCTGTGATCAGGAATTTATTTTAAGTAACTGGCTTCCAGGGGATGTCGTGGGGAGGGATGTAGACTGGGCTGGTCGGATTTTGCAGAATTTCATGAACTCACCAACTCTGACCTTCCCTAGGGCCTCTGAGTAAGCTGAGTCTTTCTATGAAAGTGTCCTTGTAACTTTTTGATGTGGGTGGTATGCGACGGATCCCTGCAAAGTGTTAAGGTGCCTCAGCTTCCTGCAGGAAATCTGTGACCGAGTCCGGGGCCTGAAAGCGGAAACATTAAGTGTATCGTGGGAGAAGAGGAAGGCAAAGTGCTAAAGTTATTACTCTGAACAGAGGAAGTCAGAGCATCCTGCGGAAAGCTTCCTGTTTAGCCAGTAGACAAGAAAACAAGAAGAAAAACACTCGGCCTCGATGACTGCTGTGTAAATAGATTCCCAAACTTTCATTACCTTGGGCAGGGCTTCCTTGCAAGAACTCACGGCTTCCCGAGGTGAAGGGTGAGTCATGTGAGCAGACCCAGCTTCCCATCTTCCTTGTTTTGGTGGGCACGTCCAACCCCCTGCTCCCCCAGCTCCGGCCTGTGCGACATCCCAGGCTGGACCTTCCCCCTGGAATGCACTTCCTTCAGTTGGTATTAAACCCTCTGCTGAGATGGAATCAGAGAATGCGATTCAAGGGTGCAGGTTCCAAGTCTCCGGCCTCCTCTAAGGCCAGGCTGTGGGAACCGCCGACGCTGGAACGAGCAAGCCACCCTGAGGCTCAGATGAAGCGTGAGCAGCTGTTTATGCGTCTCATAAACGGTCGCATAAGATACAGTTCCAGGAGAAAACGGGGCGTTCTGAATCTCTCTATTCAAAGGTTAAGCGCTTAAGGGACTTCCCTGGTGGCCCAGTGGCTAAGACTCCATCCTTCCGACCTCAGGGGCCCAGGTTTGAGGCAGAGAGCCGACTCGCTGGAAAAGACCCTGATGCCAGGAAAGATCTCAAATGCTGCAACTAAAAGAACGTGTCTCAGTGACAATCAGAGATCCCGTGTGCCACAGCTAAGACCCAGCGGAGCCAAATGAATAAATAAATAAATTTTTTTTTAAGTTTAAGCATTCAGGAAAATTTCTGGTATTTGGTCAAACATATCCCAGATGGTGTTATGCTGTATTATGTGTTATATTGTGTTATGTGTTACGTGTCTTATGTTATGACAGGAAGTCACTTTGAATAAAGACCTTGTTAGCTGTCTTAAAATTTATCAGACTAGATTGCTTTGTATGAAATAAAGTAGAGTGGTTAGAATGGGAAGGAATGAAAGCTGATCATTTTTAGCCGATGTTAGCTGTCCAGACTTCTCCATGGACCCATACTTGGGCTGTGCGGGCTATCTTTTCTCGAGGACGGGCTATCTTTTCTCTCGAGGACGGTCTTCATTTTCCTCCTTTCCTTTTTTTCCACTCTCTAAATGAGGCTGGCCTCCCAATCGTTCTTTCCTCCCAGCATCACCCCCCATATTTTCTTTTCTGAAATTTCTGATCTAAAAGCACTTGCGACAAATAGTTAAGCGTAGAGAAGCATGGGCCTTACAAATCAGTAGAGATGGAAAATGTAAAAAATGTTTAAATTGAAGTCTAGCTGGTCTACAATGATGTATTAATTACTGCTGTATAGCAAAGTGATTCAGTTATCTGTGTACACATTCTTTTTTTGTTTAATAATCTTTCCCATGATGGTTTATTATGGGACAGTGAATGTAATTTCCTGCAGTAGGACCTTCTTGCTGTCCATTCTCCGTGTGGAAGCTTAAATCTGTTAACCCCAACCCCCACTCCATGCCTCCCTCAACCCCTCCCCCCTTGGCTCCCGCTGACCCGTTTTCTATATTTGTGAGTCTGTCTCTTAAGGACATATTTAATCAGTGGTTTGTCCGATATCCCTATTCTCTCTCTATTCTTTCAAACACCACAGATTTGAACATCAGCCATCATTTGAAGCCGGCACTCTGATAGTGACACTTTTGTAAGAAAGTTTTGCTCCCTGAGATCCTTCAACATGGTTGTATATATTTCTTCTAAATCTTCAGACTGCCGTGATGATTTATGGTAGTAATAATAGCGTATACTCTGCACAGTGTTAATATTGGGCTAGGCCTGCTGTTACGGGGACCAAGTTCAGTGCCAGCTGCGTGTGGCCAACCAGCCCAGGCTGGTCGTTGACCGGGATGACCGCCCCATCACGACCGTCCTCTCCCCACTGCCCATGGCTGTGCCCCGTGTTCTCACCTTAGAACCTCCAGTTCCCCTCTCTGACTGATCACCCACCTACCTGACTCCTCCAGCAGCTCTTTCTTAATGCATTTATTTGGCTGCCTTGGTCTTCGCTGTATTACGCGGGATCTTCATCGTGGCTTTGGGACTTGCTGGGTGCGGCGTGTGGACCCAGCAGCTGTGGTGTGCGGGCTGCAGGGTGTGTGGGCTTCCGGGCTTGTGGCAGGTGGGCTCCAAAGGGTCTGGCCTTAGTTGCTCCATTGCATGCGAGATCCTAGCTCCCTAACCCGGACCCAACCCACGTCCCCTGCATTGCAAGGCGCATCCTTAAGCGCTGGATCGCCAGGGAAGCCCCTATTCTTTTCATTACTGTGTTCTCACTGCTGATTGCAGTGCTTGGCGCATGAAAGGCTCTCAGCAAGTATGTCTTGAACGTGTGAATGAAGACTTCCCCAGCGACTGGTACCCTTGGACTTCCTGTCTTTGAGGGAAGGGTGTGAGGTGGTCACCCCTTGTTTCCATCTGTGTCCTTCTGAGGGCTAACCTTGAGGGCAGGCGCCTCTCCACACGCCTCTTACCTGTCTGCATTTTCTGTTCCAGGAAGCGTCTGTGCAGAGCTTCCATCTATTGAAGTCCCTACTTTTTCCATTGCTGATTTCTAAAAATTTCTTGACAAATCTGGGTAGCAACTCTCTGTCAGTTTTAGACACCACCTCGTTCTCCAAGTTCTTTGTGAATGCTCATCTTCACTCAACAAAACCTCTCTGTCCGATGCAGCTGTATCTGTGGGAAAAGGCAAATCAGATTATGTAACCGTCCTGACGAAAATCCCTTAATGACTCTTAAATCCTTAAGATAAACATAAAACCTCTTAACAGGATACATAAGCTCCTCCAAAGGCTTACCTAATTCCTTACCACTGTCCGTCTTGTTCTTGGCTTTTTTCCCATAGTGTGATGGTACTGTCTTCTAAGCCAGGACTTTTTTGAGATGAAGGGACCCTGTTGATCTGGACACCAAAGCAGTCGGTAGGAACAGGGACTGTCTAGGCGACCTGGGACGTCTGGTCACCCTGGCTGTCCGGGTTTCTGCTTCTTTGAACCTGAAAACCTTTCTGGGCTTTTTCTCTGTGGATTTTTCCTTTATCTTCAACATTCCTTCCCACTCATGCAGCTTTCCCCAAGATCACCTTCCCCTGTCATTTTTCAGGTCTCAGAGCTACTCCAATCCAGAGAGAAGCCTTCTCTGGACACAGTCATATACTTTGAAAGAGAGACTTCATTTCTTCTTTTCTTGATTCTCATGACACTTTTGTTACACTTCCTGCTTCGTGCTGACTTCTCTGTCTGACTGTGAACTCCAGGAACTTGTCTGCCCTGCTCACTGGTGTACCCCACGGGCCTAACAGGACTCTTATAACAGAGGTGGTGTTGAATTCACGCTCGCTGAGTGGTGCAAGTTCATCTTCACAGCACCTCTGCAGGGTGAATATTACTATCCTCAATTTTTATAACTGAAACATACAGAGGTTGTATGAAACCATGAAGCTAGTAAACCGTGTAGCTCGGTAGGGATAATATGAAAACTGAATTTAAAACCCCATGCTGTCAAGCACTGTGCGTCTTCCCTCTATAAATGAATTCTCTTTGTTCATGGTCTTTTATAAGACAGACCTCACTCACTCCTGCTGATCACGGTTTGGACTATTCATCTGAATAATTCTGCTAAGGAAGACATAAATCTGAAAGTATATTTCAAAACCTAGAAATATCTAAACTCTTTGATCTAATAACTCCATTTCCAGAGCTATGTCTTATAGGAATAAATAAAAGATGAAGAGAAAAATTTATGCGCCAAGACACATGCTGGAAAGTAATTTATATAAGCAGAAATGTAAATTTCCTGCAAGCTTAATAAAAGGAATGAAATAATTAATTAAAACTTGACAGGTCCATGGAAGAAATATTTGTCATCATTAAAATAATGTTTACAAAACATGTTTAAAAATGTGAGAACATACTTGCAATAATATATGAGGATATAATAAAAAGTGGCTAAAACTCCAGAAGGAAAGGGGTGACCTTAGAGA
Source organism: Muntiacus reevesi (assembly GCF_963930625.1). Taxonomy (NCBI): domain Eukaryota; kingdom Metazoa; phylum Chordata; class Mammalia; order Artiodactyla; family Cervidae; genus Muntiacus; species Muntiacus reevesi. The sequence goes on from NC_089266.1 coordinate 2,266,699, forward strand.
GAGTGGTGTTGACATATGCACACTACCATGAGTGAAATAGACGGCCGGTGGGAAGCTGCTGCAGAGATCGTGGGCCCAGCTCGATGCTCTGTGATGACCCAGAGGGCTGGGGTGGGGGGGAGCGGGGGGAAGGTTGGAGAGGGAGGGACATACGTGTCCTTGTGGCTGATTCACGTTGTCGTATGGTAGACGCCAACGCAAAACTGTAAAGCAACTATCTTCCAATTTAAAAAAAAATGAAGAATTTCAAGATGGTGATAATATAGGATGAAACCCAAAACGTGGTCCCTCTGAGTGTGGAACCCTGTGTCTACACAAGTCTTACACTTTTAAAACCAGTCCTGTCTGCATATTCCAATAACAAAATAACTGTGAAAAAGTATATTCAGTTATTTCTAGCTGTTTCCTTTTGTGGTTGCATTATGGGTGGTTATTGTCTTCCTACTGCTTTACTAAAGTCCCTAAAATGTTCTCCATGGCATATATTGCTTTAATAGTCAGAAGTAAAGATTATTTTTAAAAGCTAGAGATTTTCATAAATCCTACAAAGCTACAGTTATATCCCGAAGCTTAACTATGAGGTTTCCTAGAATGTACTTGGAGTGCATTTTGCTGCTTAGCACCCCCGAATACTTCTCGGCAGAGTTTTGGTTACTTCAACTATTGTTGCCTCATGGTAATAAGATTAGCCCTTGGAAACTTGACTGAAGTTGGTAAAGGGTGTCTTTATTATCCTTTTCCCTTTTTCTCTTTTTCCAGGAAGATCTCTCTCTCTCTCTGTGCATTTTTTCCTTTTATCCACACAGCGACTTATTATACCCTCCTTTATCAGAAGAGGGAAAGTAGTTATCATTTGTTACAGGGTTGCTACATGCAAAAAGCCACAGGATGTTAACTGTAGCGCCCCTTTCACTCTGTTTAGCAATCTGATAGAGTGGACCACAGTTGTTTCAGTGTCGTAGAAGAGGGTGTTGAGTCCTAGAGGTTATACATCCAGGGCCATAATCCTAGTAAGAGACAGAGCAGGACTAGACCTCAGCTGGAGTCTCCAGATGTGGTCACCAACACCTCCTCCCACCTCTGGGTGTGCCTGTGTGCCTTAGATCAAGAGGTGGGTTCTGCTTCCCTACTGGAATGGGAATGGGGTTCGGACTTGCTTTCACCAATAGAATGAAATGGCAGTAATATTCTAGAACTTCAAAGGGTCGAGCTTAGCAGCTCCTGTTTCCTAGAACTTGGAACCTCGCCCCCAAGCTGTAAGGACACCCAGACTAGAGCGCTGGAGACCACGGGTAGAGGGGCTGGTTAGGTCGCCTCACTGTGTATATAAACCTCACAGCCAGGTAGGGAGGAGAGCTCAGGGAACGCGAATGTCAGAGCTTGCTTTATAATCTGTGCTGTACCAGAGGGGAGTAAACAATGCTGCAGATGCAGAGGAAGCGGGAGAGGCTGTGTGCGTCTACGGCTGGGGGCGTGGTGAAGGTCGCCTTACGAAAGAGGTCACGACATTTGTCACATATCTGGAGGGCTAGTAGGGTTTCCGAGGTAGAAAAGGAGGTTGTAGGCATTTCCAAAGACAGAGGCGTAACAGAACAGGGTGTGCCCGGGGAATGTGAGTGAAGAGCATTTTCCATGGTTTCTTTGTGTCAGACACGTCTAAACACTAAATCCTCTGAAGGCGCTAAACTTTCTCACTGCCGTTTGCACAGTGGTGAGGCTGCACAAGGCCAGGGCAAGGGTTTCCTGCAGTGGCTGGTGGAGAAGGACTTGTGCTTTAAACCTGTATTCCTCCTACTCAATTCTTTTATTGTGATAGTACATTGTGTATTAGTTTCTGAAGGCTGCTCTAACAAATGACCACAAACCCAGGGGCTAAAGACAACAGAAACTCCTTCTCTCGTAGTTCTGGAGGCAAGAAACCTGAAATCCAGGTGTTGGCAGGGTCACATGCGCTCTCAAGTCTCTAGAAGAGAATCTTCCCTGCCTTCTCCAGCGTCTGGGGGCTCCGGCGTCTCTTGGTGTCTGGCCACATGACTTCTGTCTCTGTGGCCACGTGGTCTTATTCTCTGCATCTTTTCTCTTCCTAGAGAGACAGTATGACTGGCCTTAGGGCCCACCCTAGTCCAGGATGACCTCATCTCAAGTTCTTAGCTTAATGACATCTGCAAAGACCCCTTTTCCCAAATGTGGTCACCTTCACCAGTTCTGGGTGAAAACAAATTTTGGGAAAATGGTCATCATTCAACTTTAGACAGGAAACCAAAATCTCTCTTGGCTAATTCATTATATTTGAGGACAAATTAAAATACAAATCCTTTTCGGGTCATCATTCATAAACTTCAAAGTTTAAAATTTCTACAGTGTTTAATTTGAAATGTGACTTCAGGTAAAGAACATTAGTAGGTTCTCCTAGGCAGGACTCGTATCAGAGCAGAATTGCTCTCATGGCTAGCTGTGCCAAATTGAAATCTTAAGAAAATATAATGGGGTTATATTAAGCGGTGGTTGGAAGGTGGTCTACATTATTACACATACATGTTTTTCATAAGATTTTACTGTCAGCAAATGCTGGTGTGAAACGCACTGCCCTTCCTCATACGAGGAGAACCAAAAAATACACCAACATCTGGGATCTTTGCATGGGTTATTTTGTGGGTTCCAAAGACTACAAACCAAATTCAGAGAAACATGAATGGAAATTCGATGGGGTTTATGTTGGACTTTAAGCCTTGCTTCTTTTGTCAGGAAGGAAGGATTGCCTGGAACTGGAACTTGTTGCTTGAGTCCAGTTTTCTTTTCTTTGTGTCTCGAGTTTCTATTCTTAATCCAAAATAGAATTTAGAATAGTTTCTATTCTTAATCCAAACTTGAAGAGTGAGAGGTACTACCCCAGCTTGTTATATGATAGGATTTTACCTGCCAAGGTAACATGCAAAACTTCAGGTGGGTTTAAGCTGACTTCTCTTTGGAAGCAAGAGAATTTTAAAGCTTGAAGGAGCTCTTTCAGTTTTCTTCAACGACTATCATCGGAAAGTGAAAGTTGCTCCGTCGTCTCCAACTCTCTGCAACCCCATGGACTATACAGTCCACGGAATTCTCCAGGCCAGAATACTGGAGTGGGTAGCCTTTCCCTTCTCCAGGGGGTCTTCCCAGCTCAGGGATCGAACCCAGGTTGCCCGCATTGCAGGCGGATCCTTTACCAGCTGAAGCCACAAGGGAAGCGCATCATTGGGAACTGTAGTAATTCTAGGTGTTTCCTTTAAAGATTCTACATCTATAGAGGCAGCTGGGGAAGGAAATAGCAACCCACATCAGTATTCTTGTCTGGGAAATCTCATGGACGGAGGAGCCTGGCGGGTCGAAATAGCTGGACAGCACTTAGCGACTCAACTACCACCACTGCATAAAGGCAGCAGGGAGCCTGTTCTATTCACGTCTTACAGAGAGTGCCGAACACTTTCCAACTTCTTCAACACTATCGTCAGTGATCACCTTCATAATTTTCATTATCATCACCATCATCACTATCAGTGTCACCATCATCAGTACCAGCTGGAGAATTCCCTCTGAGCTCATGGTTGGCAATCATACTCTCCTGTCCTCCAAAGGAAAACAGAAATAGGTGCCTCCCGGAATGTTCAGGTGGCCTGTCTGCCCTCTTGCTCCACGTCTCTCTGTGTTGATTTCATGGACACATTCAAAGCATCCACGGGCTCTAAGGCATATCAGCTCTGGATGCCAGGCAACTGGTCTCAACAGCACAGACCCAATCCGCTCCTGAATTCCGTGTCCTCTGTTTCTCGTGTTATGACGGTCTGCTCTCACAAAGGCCGGAGATCACTGTCATCTGGATGAAAGCCTTGTTACCGTCTCTGGAAGTGAGGACCGTAGCCTCCACGCTGAGAAAAGTGAGGGCTGTAGCCTCCACACAGAGTTCACATCAGAAAGGCTGAGTGTACTTCGAGGTAGGGCAGATTACCTCGTGCCACTCCCCCTGGCCTTCCTAACCCTTCTGACCCTTCATCAGTTGTTCCTTAGATCCAAGGAAGTGTTCCCTGGATGCAAGCCCAGCAAAGACTCTCTCCATCGAGATGCTCCCTAATTCAGGACCCAGCCTCTGGAGTTCGGAAGCCAGATCTCTGTGGGTATTCTCTGACTGCTTGGCACACAGCTTTGTCAAATGAAAGACAGGCTCTGACCAGTCAATGCTTCAGGAAGCTGTGCAAATCCCACTTAACGTTCCACAGACTTAGAGACGTGTTTTTCCACCTGATAATTATTTAGAGCAATTTGGCTGCTCCAGCTTCCGTCTTGACTTCCATCATTCAAAATCTGGGAAACTTATATCCAGCCCTCCTGGAAGACTCATTGAAAGGTCTGGAAATCTGTTGAGCTGGGGAAATGTTGAAGCCGGAAGCTAGGTGGCGCTGGCTGCCACGGACTGGTCAAGGCACACTTGTACATGTCGGAACATGCCCGGCGTGCAAGGGACACAGCTGTGAAACCCTGCTAAGGGTCTGGGCTGAGAGGCAGGGCGCCCGATTTGAAACAAAAGAGAAATCTAGATGTGTCCCTGCATTGCTCTCACTCCACACCATTACTCGCTCTTGAACGAGACCCGTGGCTTCTGACTTGTAAAAGGAAATGGAGACCACGGTTGTAAGCATCTGTTTTCTGAACGAACTCCTCCTGGTCATTTGCAATTCTGATCTTCTGTTTAGTCTTTGGTTGTGCCATCAACACGGGCCGCGAGCGCCACAGAAAGCCAGAAGTTCTGAATTAGCAGTCGGAAGAGAACTTGGTTTCAATCCCTTTTCCATTAATGCCTATTTTCCACCAGGCACATAACCTGTGCATTTGCAATTATTTCTCCAGTGGCACTGGCTTTCTTAAGCTGTAGTCAGGAAATAAAACTGCTCTGGTGGAAAGACTGGAATTGTAGCTGAGAACACAGGAATGTCCACCCAGCCTTCGAGGTCCTGTAGAGCAGAGAGAACAAAATGTCAAGGGGGCAGGTTGAACAAAAGTCGAGTTTTATCAATTTCTCGTCACATTGGCTGGCAGCACCATCTTCTACAGGGTCGTTTCTTTCAGGCACAGGAGATATTCATCTTGAAAAGTGTTCTGCTCTGTGAATGCTCATGGAAAATGTTTTATAGATAAATATCGCATCACATTTAAGAGGTACATTTAATAAGTTCCATTTATTGACTGTAATGTAGCTACATGAAGTGGAAAAAGTCATCAAGAATATGCTTTTTGTTAATATGTCCAACTGTCCTCAAAGATACCAGCTATAGTGTACATACATCTGTAATGGTGATGGGCTTACTGCACAAGAAAAAAACGAGCATACTGTTGATTTTTTCTTTTTCTTTCCTTTCTTTCCTTATTCTTTTTTTTTTTGGACATATTGACTGGTAAAATGCTGATCCTAATTAATTCCCGAGTGGAAACAGGCTTGCAGGCTGGCAGAGGGGACATAAACTTTATTGGTCTCAGAGATGCTGGGATCTTTGTTCTAACAGGAGTAGCTTTGGCTCAGGTTAATACTTCTGGTGGCTCAGTGGTAAAGAATCTGTCTGCCAATGCAGGAGACGCAAAAGGTGTGGGTTCAATCCCTGGGTTGGGAAGATCCTCATGGCGGTGTACAATGTAAGGGATAATAGGGAGGGTTTGGGAGGAGCTGGAAGAAACTTTAGCCTGCCCATCAAGCCAGCCTGACCCCGATTGGACAGCAGAAATCCTAGAATGCCCTGCAGTCCAAGGGAAGTTCAAGGGGAGTTGGGGAGTGCTCAAGCCAAAGCTGGCCATTGGAGGACCTTCTGTCTCAAAGGAAGGAAGGGCTTTGCCTGAGTGTCCCTCCCATTCAGCCACTGGTCAGGGGCAGCGGCCTGTGGACGGTAGAGCCTCGGCTGACACAGGGTGCTGGATTCCTGAGCTCGGCAAGTGGGGCCCTTGTTCAGTGATCTTCCCTGTAGATGAAGATATGTAATGGGCATTCTTATGTGGACACACACATCATTTGTTTTTAAAAAATATTTATTTATTTAGGCTGTGCTGGGCTTTAGCTGTGGCACGCAGGATTGAAGACGTGTGGCAGGCAAGATCTTTAACTGTGGCATGTGGGATCTAGTTCCCTGACTAGGGATCGAACCTGGGCCCCCTGCATTGGGAGCCCGGGGTCTTCACCGCTGAACCACCAGGGAAGTTCCACCGATACCATTTGAATTTTCAAGTGTTAGGAGACACACCCAGGACCGCACACAGGCCAGGTAGAGGCAAGAGTGCAGTTTAAGTATTTAAGGAGGAATGGCCTTCTTGGGAACTAGAGGAAGGAAGGAGCACACACATTTAGAGCAAGCAGTGTCTTGGTGATGGGCCTTGCACGCGGATTAATATTCTACGGGGGAGGGAGGGGGTGGGATGAACCGAGAGAGCAGCATTGACGCCCAGACCCTGTGCGCTCCTGCCTGCTCAGTCAGCCAGGCACGTCTGGCTCTTTGCGACCCCACGGACTGCAGCCCACCAGGCTCCTCTGTCCATGGCATTTTCCAGGCAAGAAAACTGGAGTGGGTCGCCATTTCCTCCTCCAGGGGCTCTCCCGATCCGGGGGTTGGACTTGCACCTCCTGCAGTGGCAGGTGAGTGTAGATGGAGAGCTAGCAGGAAGCTGCTGCATCGCACCGGGAGCCCAGCTCCGTGCTCTGTGATGAGCTGGGGGTGGGATGTGGGGGGTGGGAGGGAGGCTCCAGATGGAGGGCTTACGTGTACACATGTAGCTGAATTGTGTGTCGTATCGCAGGAACCAACCCAGCATTATAAAACAATTACACTCCGATTAAAAAAAGTATTATAAAGTATAAAAATCATGCTATCAGCTTGATGCCAGCAGGGAGGAAAGGGCACCCCTCACGGAACAAACGAAGGAGCGCAGTGTTGGGAGAGCGATGCTGTGTGCTGTGTTGGGGACAGCGAGGGGCCCCACGCACCAGACGCATCGAGAGTCTGCGGGAAAACTGATGGGTTGGCCGTTAGCCAGGGTAGGGTGGAGGGCAAGGCTGAGCAGCGGGAGTGGGAGTTGGCCAAGCAGTGCAGAAGGAAGAGCCTTGGAGGCAGGAGATAGCACGTGAAGGAGAAGAGGCGTTTGTGTGTGAAGATGAGGTCTAAGGGAAAGGAGTGAAGATAAGTCGTATCAATGGAGAACCAAGGTGGGCTTGTCCTTAAATCTGAAAACTGCTTAGGAGTTGTGGGACAAAGGTGCTCAATTCACATATTCACCATATGTGAATATGGTAGCCTATTGAATTAGGGCGTGATGGACAGAGACGGGAGTGGAAAGAGGAACTGACCCGAAGTTGGAGGGTGAGGCTAGAGGGTGAGTTAGGATGCTGTAGACTCCAGCACAAAGGAAAGAAAGAGGCAGATGTAATTAATGAAGATGACGTATCAGGATAATGAAGCACTGGTTTCTGTGTTCCCAGACCATGGGCATTTATCACGGACCAAATAACAATTACAATCAGCGGGTGATAAATACTACCTCCTCTGGCAGACTGTGAGTGCCTGGGAGACTCATTCATCTTTGCATTGCCAGGACGCTTCTGAAAAGGGACCATAGAAATATTCAATAAGCACCTACTGAATAGAAGAATGAGGACTGGGTGTCCGGAAATGAAAGCCAGTGTCATTTCAGCCCATGGTGAGGGATAAGCCCTCACTTTGGCCCATATCATTTCAACCATTTTCCAACCATCTTATGAAGCAGGTGTTATCCTACTTAAGAAATGAAGAGACGGAGGCTTTCAGGGGTGGCATTAACTTGCAGTTTCCCATCACCAGTAAATGGCAGAGACAGAGCAGGATGCTGGGGTGGGATGGGGTAGGTAAAAAGAAGCTTCCTCCATTGAAGAGGGCTTTGATGTGGCTTCTGAGAAAGCCTGGTTTGGGTTAACACTAAGAAGTTAAAGGAGTTTGTGAATAAAAGGTTACAATTCAGTGGTAAGACGATAAACTCCCAGATAATGTAATGAATATGAGACCGTAGGGTGGTGATTGGGAGCTAGCTTGGCCCAGTAATTAAATAAGGATGAGCGAACAGAAAGAGAGCTGCAGGAATGGATGTGAAAACCCAGGATGGAGGAAGTATTTCTTCCACATTGCCTTCAGTTTAAGAAACTATAGCACAAAATACAAAACAGCAGGGTACCACATTATGCTATGCTTCCCAGGTGGTGCTAGTGGTAAAGAATGCCCCGGCCAATGCAGGAGACAAAGAGATGAGCGTTCGATCCCTGGGTTGGGAAGATTCCCTGGAGAAGGAAACGGCAGCCCACTCCAGTATTCTTACCTGGAGAATCCTATGGACAGGGGAGCCTGGCGGGCTGCAGTCCACGGGGTTGAGAAGAGTTGGACATGGCGGAGCATGCATGTTGCTTAACTATCCCTCTGTGTGACAAATCACCCCAAATGCAGTTACTTAAAAAAAGAACGTTGATTATCTCCACACAGTTTGTGTGGACCATAGAGATGGCTTAGCCGGTCCTCCAGCTCATGAATTCTCATAAGGCTTCAGTGAAGCTGTCAGTCTGGGCTACGGGTGTCTGGAGGCTCGCCAGGGGCGGGTCTGCTTCCAAGATCATCACGATGCTGTCGGAAGAATTCAGCTCCTGGTAGGCTGCAGGCGCAGAGTCCCAGTTCCTCATCCCTTAGTCCTCCCGTCAGACTTACCCCACGTGAGCTGGGGCTGTCAAGATGGGCAGATGACAAAGAGCGAGCCGACGCCAGCAACATGGAAGTCGTGACTTTTTATAACTTAATTTCCGAAGTAATATCCCATCACTTTTGCTATTTAGAATCAAGACACTAAGACCAGTCCCCCCACAAAGGGGATGGCATTTGTACAAGGAACACCAGGAACCACAGGTGGCTGCTTTGGATGCAGCCAACTACAAAGCGATTTGCTGAAATAAGATGCTGTCTTCCAGAGGAAGAATTAGAAGTGAAGTCATTGGTGTGGAGCTGAGCACGTGATAAAAGAGGAACAGGTTATGAGTCACTTGGGTGTATAAGGAAATCAGATGACGTATTCAGACTCAGCTTTATCTTCCTGATACACCTTCTGCAGCAGGATTTCTGCAACCTCTCCTCCCGACCCTCTCTCAGCTGAAGTGTTGGTTAAGGCAGAACCTTTCAGTGTATCACCCTCATCTGAATTTTTGATCACAGATTTGAACTCTGATTGTTTTTCAGTGACCGTTTCGGTGTTCCCAAATCATATCAAATGATTCAGTGATAAAGGTATCGCTCATGTTTCTGTAGCCTCAGTTAAACTTTGAAACACACAGTCTATGCTGGACAGCTTTTTCTCCCCCAAAATTCTTCATGGTCAGAGAAGAGTAAGGACTGAGATAAGATCCTGAATACACTGACGGTGTGTGGCAGGTATTTGATAAAGACGGATACAGTCTTACTGATGGAAAAGTGACATGACAAGTGAAAGTGGCCAGTCACAAAACACTGCATAACATGCAATTCGTTTACATGAAATGTCCGGAAGAGGCAAATTCACACAGAGAAAGTGAGATTTGTGTGGGTGGGGCTGGTTTTTTTTTTTTTTTTTTTCAGGTTTTTCCACAAGGTGTTTGGAAAATCCAAACGAATGTTTTGGCTAACCCAATAGATGGTGGTGACCGACGCACAACTCTGTGAACACACCAAAAGCCATTGCACTCCACACGGTAAAAATGAACTTTATGGTACCTGAATAATACTTCAAAAAAGCTGTTACTAAAAAGAATCGCTCCCTATTTCACTACTTGTGAGTTGTGAAATTTAATAAACCAAACAATAGTCTGCATGAAGGTTAAGAAGCAATAGAACCGGACATGAAACAACTGATTCCAAATTGGGAAGGGGGTACGTCAAGGCTGTATATTGTCACCCTGCTTATTTAACTCATACGCAGAGTACATCATAAGAAGTGCTGGGCTGGATGAATGACAATCTAGAATCAAGATTGCCAAGAGAAATGACAACCTCAGATATGCAGATGATACCACTCTAATGGCAGAACATGAAGAGGAACTAAAGAACCTCTTGATGAAGGTGAAAGAGGAGAGTGAAAAAGCTGGCTTGGAACTTGTCATTCAAAAAGCTAAGATCATGGCATCTGGTCCCATCAGTTCATGGCACAAAGAAGGGGGAAAAGTGGAAGAAATGACAGATTTTATTTTCTTGGGCTCCAAAAACGCTGGGGACAGTGACTGCAGCCATGAAATTGAAAGAAACTTGCTTCTTGGAAGGAGAGCTATGACAGACTAGAGAGTGTATTAGAAAGTAGAGACATGACTATAACGTCCACACAGTCAGAGCCGTGGTGTTTTCAGTAGACATGTGCAGATGACATTTGAATCCTAAAGAGCCTGAGGGCCGAAGAATTGATGCTTTCAAATTGTGGTGTTGGAGAAGATGCTTGAGAGTCCCTTGGAATGCAAGATCAAACCTGTCAATCCTAAAGAAATTAACCTGAATATTCACTGGAAGGACTGGTGCTGAAGTTCCAATACTTTGGTCACCTGATGCAAAGAACTGACTCACTGGAAAAGGCCCCAATGCTGGGAAAGATTGAGGGCAAAAGGAGAAGGGGGTGGTAGAGGAAGAGATGATTAGATAGCATCACTGATACAATGGACATGAATTTAAGCCAACTCCGGGAGATTCTGGCTAACAGAGGAGCCTGGCATGCTACAATCCATGGGGTTAGACATGACTTAGTAACTGTAGTTGTTGTCCAACTACAGCCGTTGGAGGTGCCTATGAACCAACTGTCACCAATTTAAGCTTTCAACCATAGACTTTCTATTACAGTGCTTCTTAGTTAAATATGGCAGTTTAAGAAAGTTGGTTACATTATGATAATCCTGTTGAGTATATCAACTCTACCACAAAAACCTTTCAGAACAACGTAACTGCCCATCATTCAAAGAACTGTAGAATTTCATTCCTCATGAATATAAAGGCCGGGGAAAAAGTTCATTTACTGTCGTTTCAGCATTTTGAGTTTTCATTAACATTTTGTTCCTAAAGATGAGTGGTAATCTAGCACATGTAGTTAGATGAGATGCTAACACTTGTCACATAAAATCTCCTAAAAAAAGTTCAAGTTCTAACACCTTGTGTCCTGAATTCTCCATTCTGTTCTTAAAAGTAGCAATGACTGTTTCTTGAGCATAGGCTCAGATGTATTTAATATATCTTAAGACAATATATTTCTAAGCACAAAATATATAATAACAAAAATTAAAAATGCCCACAAAGAGGATATTACCACACGACAGCTTATTTTTCGATTTGGCAATTTTCTGCTAAACTCATAGCAGCTGGAGAGAGTAGCAAGTAACAAAATAAGACAGATTTATGGAGCCCACACATGGCAATATTTTTGTGTAAAATTAGTCAAAATCATTATACTTGTAGATGAAGATATGGAGTCCAACAAGTTTGCATTCTTTAAAGAGCAGTCATATTTGGTCTTGGTGAACTGGAAGATCTGAGCAATGTATTGGATTAGCTGATCACCAGCCTCGTAATTCACAATAAAACCTGCAAAAGCATGCCAAGCATTGGTGCTTGGAAAATTAGGATAATAATCCATCGATTCTCAATAGGGAGAATTCAACCCACATTGAGGTCTATCTTCCTGTCCAAGGAACTGAGGGGGAAATAAGCCATTAGGGGAATTTTCCACTGGAGTTTCTTTGTTTTGCTCTCATGTATGCCTAAAATCTTCTGATAGCAAAGGGCAAGGCAGGCATACATGTGCATCATTTTCAGAAAGTTGAATGCACAATATCTCACTTTTATAATACAATTAAGAGAAATGGCTGATTCTGGGTCTGGAGCAGGAGAAGTACAAGATGATCTTGGAACATCAGGTGGGAAAACTCAATACAAATATATGTGTATATATACACCAGGACTTCCCTGGTGGTCCAGGGATCAAGACTCCTCCTTCTACAGCAGTGGGCATGGGTTTGATCCCTGCTCAGGTAATAAAGATCCCACATGCTGTGTAGTGTTGCAAAAAAAAAATCTTTATATACATATATATTTTTATATATATATATGTGTATATATATATATATGCCTGTCAAAAGTCTACTCCTAGCCAAATCTAGGACAATTTGAATGTTAAACTAATTGAGTTATATAATTATTAAATAATAATGAAGGAATTAAACAATGACATCTTGCAAGCAATTGAAAAAATAAGAACTTATGAGTTCATATGAAAAATAGACAAATAAATAGAGAAAGGAGGACTCTTGCTAATAGTTGATGCCTAGGGTCTACTGGTAGATGCAGGGGAGTACTTGGAAAATGATCATCCCCAACCACAGCGGCAGGATGCGGTCCAGGCCATCCCTGAAAACATCGTTGCATGCCAGGCAAGAATCATCAATAGATTCTAAATACAGGAAGGCGACTGGATGAGGAACAGGGTATTGGTGTGGATTTAAAGTGTCTTCCACAGGTGACATCTCTATTTCAGGGGGACAAATAACTCTCTATTAAACAAGAGACGGGCTGTATTTTCCTCCAGTGTCAATATCACGAAAGATAAAGACTGGAAATGTTTCGCAGGAAAAGAAGTCAGAGACATGACAAATCAATGCCATACTCGATTCTAGACAGGATCCTGTTCTGCAGAGGGGCTTGTTGTTATTTAGTCGCTCAGTCATGTCTGACTCTTTGCAACCCCATGAACTGTAGCCCACCAGGCTCCTCTGTCCAAGGCATTCCCCAGGCAAGAACACGGGAGTGGGTTGCCATTTCCTTCTCCAGGGGATCTTCCTGACCCAGGGCTCTAACCCGCATCTCCTACATTGGTAGGTGGCGTCTTTGCCGTTGAGCTCTGGAGTTGGGGTGGGGCAACACTTTCTAGGACTCTTTTGTCAATTGACAAAATTGGAATACGAATGGTGAATCAGATAACACGTTTGCTGATATTAATTTGTCAGAGTGTACAATGGTACTTGGGTCACAGAGCAGAATGTTCTCATCCTTAGGGTACTGTGTATTTAGGGGCTTCCCTGGTGGCACTGCAAGAGATGTGGGTTTGATCCCTGGGCTGGAAAGATCCCCTGGAGGGTCCCAGTGAGTTATTGGAGCAACCCACTCCAGGATTCTTGCCTGGAGAGCGCCATGGACGGAGGATCCTGGTGGGCTACAGTCCATAAAGTCGCAAAGAGTTGGACATAACTGAAGCAACTTAGCATGCATGCAATTTGTGACTCAGATGATAAAGAATCTGCGTGCAGTGTAGAGGATCCAGGTTCGATCCCTGGGTTGGGAAGATTCCCTGGAGAAGGGAATGGCAATCCACTCCATTATTCTTGCCTGGATATATTTAATTTGTATTTAATTTCTATTTTATTGATATTTAATTTACCATCAAATAGTTCAGAAGAAAAAGATACTGCCAAAGGGCTGTATGTTTAGATAAAAAATACCAATGCTAGAACAACTGGGTTAAACTGTTAAAAATAGGTGAATCTGAGTAAAGGGTATAGGAGTATTTTTCATATTATTTTTATTTCCACAATTTATCTGTAAATTTGAAGTCATTTCCAAATAAAAAGTTAAAAATATACCATTTAACTGGGAAATTTTTATTTCTCTTGGCAAAGGATAGCTTGCTTGTGAAGAACTCAGCAAATGAACCCCTGGACTTGGGACATATACCAGAGCTTTCAAATATGATGACTTTGCAAATTATGATTTGGATACAAGTTTGGGGTTATATTGAGAAGGAAAGGCAGAAGGCTAATTTTATTTCTGTTTAGGGCCTATTTGGTTACAAGAAAAACAAACCCATGTTAACCAAAAGGAAATTTATGATAGGGAACAGAGAGAATTTCCTGAAACCCAACTGTGGGAAGCGCTGCCAGCCTCCTGGGAACTGTTAAGATGCCAAGCGTCTCTGTCTGTCTGTCTTATCTGGGCAGCTCTGATGAGGGTTACCAGAGAGAAAAGAGAAGCGACTTGTTCAGCAAAGGAAGAGAGGTGGTTCCAATGAGGGTCTCGGCTCTGCAGGCCCCCCGAGGAGTGTTTTCTTAAAGCTGCATTTTTTATTCACTCGTTTCTTTACTTGGCTGCATTGGGTCTTAGTGTCAGCCTGCAGGATCACTAGTTCCCTGACCAGGGGTTGAACCCAGCCCGCCTGCACAGGGAGAGCAGAATCATAACTCCTGAACCATCAGGGGAGTTCCCCAAATAGTGGGAGGTGGGTGGTTTATGTTGAAATTAAAGAAGAATCACTGACTGCTGCTCTTTCATTATTGACTTATTTAGTTAATCTACAATTAATAATTTAGCTATTCATTTCATCAATAACTTGTCCTAAGAGTAACATAAGAAAAAGCAGTTTTAATGTGAGCATGATGTGCTTAAGTTTGTCTTCTGTAATAGTCACAGTGACAGAACATGGGGAGAGCATTTTATTTTCTCAATGAATTTTTACTGAAGTACGGTTGCCTTGCAGCGTTGTGTTACTCTCTGCCGTAGAGCAGAGTGAATTAGCTCTGCATGTGCATATGCGCTCCCTTCTTTAGATTTCCTTCTCATCCAGGTCGCCACGGAGCACGGAGCAGAGTGCCCTTGCTCAGATTCACTCAGGGCTTCCCTGGTGGCTGGGACGGTAAACATCAGCCTGCAAGGCAGGAGAGCAGGTTTGAACCCTGGGCTGGGAAGTTCCCTGGAGAAGGGGAATGGCAACCATTCCAGTATTCTTGCCTGGAGAACACTTTAAAAAGATCAGAGACATGATCTTTTAATAAATATGTATATATATATATTTTAATTAATTTAGCTGAACTGGGTCTCAGTTGTAGTAATCGAGATCTCTGATCTTAGCTGTGGCAGGTGGGATGTAGTTCCCTGACCAGAGGTTGAACCCAGGCCTGCGTTAGACGTGCAGGATCTTAGCCACTGGACCTCCAGGGAGGTCCCACAGCATGATCTTGATAAAGGTAACAAGGGTATGGTATTCAAAGCCATGGAAAGTGAAAGTGAAAGTCACTCAGCCATGTGTGACTCTTTGGGACCCCGGGGACTATACCTCCTTGACATTCTCCAGGCCACAATACTGGAGTGGGTAGCCCTTCCCTTCTCCATGGGATCATCCTAACCCAGGGATCGAACCCAGGTCCCCGAATTACAGGTGGATTCATTTTACCAGCTGAGCCACTAGGGAAGCCCAAGAATACTGGAGTGGGTAGTCTATCCCTTTTCCAGCAGATCTTCCCAACCCAGGAATTGAACAGGGGTCTCCTGCATTGCAGGCGGATTCTTTACCAACTGAACAATGAGGGAAGCCTCAAAGCCATGGAAATAGATGTAATGCCTTCACAATAAGGGAAAGAGGTGCATAAAAGGAGGCATTTGGGCCAAACCCTAAAGAACCCCATTTAAGGATACAGATACAGAGGGAAGATCTCCAGGAAGAGAAAGAGAAGAAATGGCTCGAGATGTCAGTGGACAATCAAGAGAGTCCAATGTTGTCAATACTTTGGTGGTGGTGGTAGTTTAATCACTTCAGCGTGTCTGACTCTGTGTGACCCCAGTCCATGGGATTATCCAGGCAGGAATACTGGAGTGGGTTGCCCTGCCCTCCTCCAGGGGATCTTCCGCACCCAGGGATCAAACCCGAATCTCTTGTCTCTTGCATGGCAGGCGGGTTCTTCACCACTAGTGCCAACTGGGGGCCCATCTGAGATCTCTTTCTTCCCTAAAAAAACTCATTGTGGGACCTCCCTGGTGGTCCAGGGGTTAGGAATTCGTCTTCTAATGCAGGGAATTCAGGGTGGACTCCCTTCAGGGAACTAAGATCCCACAAGCCCCTGCTCTAGAGCCCGAAGGCCATAGCTAAGACTCGAGACAGTCAAATAAATAAATGTTGAAAGAAACCGATTTCATCGAGAGAGCAGGATGAGTGAGCAGTCCATTGACTTGACAATAACAGCATCAGCATTCCCAGAAAGGAAAAAAAAAGCCTGGTCTCTTTCTCTGGGAACCACCTTCCAAAGGGGAAAAAGCCAAGATGATTCCCCAGCACCGAGAAGTCACTTCCCCCAAGACGCCGCAGACGGGAAGCTCGGCCGTCTTTCTGGGAAGAGGGGTTGCTCCTGTCTGCGAGGAAGGCCCCCCAGGCGGAGTGCGGCCACGTGGGGCTCAGAGAGTGGGGCCGGTCCCGCACGCAGCGCCCAGTCCCACCGCGGCCTTTCTGCTGCCTCTCCCAGCGAGATCGACGGAGACCGCTATCCTGGCAGCAAGGGTCGGGGCGCCGGTGATTAAGGGGGCGTCTCGCTCTGGGGGTGAGTAACAGACAGCGGAGACCTCACTGCCCAACCAGCTTCGGCTTCTGATGCTTCCTGAGCTGCAGCAAGAAGCCCTTTCTCCAGAGACAGCGAAGGCATGTGCCGGGAAACCGACGATGCGGTGAGGAGGGCCGCCAGCCTCTGGGGAACTGGGGCCTGGACTCTTGGCCCTGGGACCTGCGAAGCCTTCAGAAGGCCAGAGAGTCATCAGTGGAAATGAATGGCCAGCCTCTGACAGGCATGCTATGAGCTGCGGAATTACAGACAGACCTGGCACGTTTCCTCAGAGCCCAAGAGAACCAAGCCCCACTTACAAGTCATGGGACAGCAGGCGCTTGCTTGCTTCACTGGAGCCGGCTTTGGCATTAAAAAAAAAAAAATCATCATCTGCCTTTTTTTTTTTTTTTGGTCTTTTTGGAGAGTTCAGAGCCCCAGGGACGGCCTTTGTTGTTGGGTCTGTGTCCCGAGCCTCTTCTGTCGTCCAGAGGAACTGGGCAGCCGCGTCGCTGACTGTCTGCAAAGCACTGCAGATGGAGGCAGGCAGGAGTCTTACCACGCAGGGCATGCCGACCAAGGGCTTCAGGGACAAACAGGCCGGCCCCACAGGTTCAAGCCTGTGTTGCACAGCCGCCTATCTGAGTCATCCTAGATCCGCGGCTTTTTCTTTGAGATTCTGAGCTAGATGTTCTGAGTCCATCCAGCGTCTCATCTGTAACATGGGGGCTGGGGTCGGGGGGATAATGTCTGTGAGCTTTGGGAAGGAACCAGCAGAATGAAGTGCTCAGTGAATAACAGGGTGGGATCAGAAATGCAGGCATTGTTGCTTCTGACATTCAGAGGACCAACTGGCTGCCTGCTCAAAAGCTATCCCTTCCACCTTCCTCATGGCAGGCAGAGCCGGCTGTTCGCTATAGATTTGGAAAAGGCAAACATTCTCATTTCCCTAGCCTCTCTTAAATCCAGACTTGGGCTTGTCCCTTAATCTTGAACCGGAACGGCCACAGTCACCTTGAAACTTTAAGGGTAGGCATCACTGTTCGCAGAGGAAGAAAGAACAGGAACACAGGAAGCACAAAAACCCGTGACACTGGAGAGTTGCTGAATGAATCCTGGAACACCCTTCTCGTGTCGAGATGATCTGAGCGAGGCTGAGGGAACAAGCAAGGCTTGAACGTTACTGGTCTCTAACAGCAAAGATTTATTTCTTGCCCGGACTGCCTGCAAACTGTAGATTAGACAGGGGGTTCACCCTGTATCTCCCGACTCTGGGAGCCCAGCACATGGGGCGATTGCATCCTAAACACTGTAGTGTCAGAGGGGCAAGCATACCTCTAGAGGAGCTGTAATAATGCTCCAAATTACCTTCTTGTTCCAGTGTGTATTCCTAATCCTCATGGGCAGACTGATTTTTCCAAAACCTCACTTTTGTTAGACAGTTGCTGCTGAAGTTAACGCTACGTAACAAACAGCCCCAAACTCAGTGATCTGCACTGACAAACGTGTGTCTGTCACTCACAGGTCTGTGGGCTGGTGGTGGTTTTGCTGGGCTCACCTAGGGTGGCCTGCACTTGACTTCACACTTGTATTGAATTCAGATTGATCTCATGTATTAATAGCTCCTTCTTTTGCGGTCAGCTGCTACCTGGTGTATGTTCTTCTCATGATTATGGAGAGACGTGCGAGTAACCCAGCCCACAAAATAAAGCCTATGGCACTAACTCAGGCATTTGAAGCGCTCTGCATTCTTACATTTTCACTTTTCCCCCGTTGTTTTCTCCTGTGCTTCCTTATTCAAGTCAAATAGTAGATTTTTGTCCCTGATCATCCCTGATCCACTTGTGGCCATATGTCTGTGTTCTGTTGTTTGCACTCGTCCATCGAGGTAAGTCGTACACTTCTTCCATACCCCAGATAAACCCCAAGATATCCTCTTATGCATTTGGTCTTCTGAACTGTTACCGTAGCATCTATTTGAACTGTTTATTTGGGGATTAGCAATTGTAATCTTGGATGGACTGCCTCCCTTTTTTTAATCCCATGTAGAAACCATGACTTTGAAGCATACAGCATAACTTGACCACTTGGAACTGAAATTCTTGGCTTTACTTTAGGACAATACCCACAGGCATGCAAGCCAGTAATCATTTTCATTTCCTTGAGGTAGGAACTTTGACTGGTAACAGGATCCCTTTTTTGTTAGCCACGGACATTTGGGGACCCGTGTAATTGGAATAGAGCAGTCAAGTTACAATCCTGCTAATATAATCTTTGGAGATTTAATGGATCTCAAGATATTTGGCTGAGCACAGATGTCTCTCTCAAAATGAAAAAGATGAATGAGACTAATGAAAGAAAGATAAAAAAATCTTTTTCCACTATAGTATTTTATGCTATGGTTACTTCCCAAAACTCAGCCAGAAAAGGGGTTTTTGGAAAATATTAGGCTATTTCTGCTACCTTTATCCCAAATTTGAAAATTTTACTTGCAAAAGTCCTTTCCATTTTGTACCATGAGCACACAGTGTCTAGAACAATTAGCTCTACATTTTAGTTTTGGGAAACCACCTCTGTGTCCAGGATCAGTTGGTCAGGGTTCAGATACTTAAATTAAATCATTTAGACAGAGCCACCACTGGCAAGGAAACAGTTTAACATAAAGAGAATTCAGGTTCACTTAGGGTGGCTGTCTTTCATAAGGAAGAAAATGCCCCTAAATTTCGTTGTGTTTTTTTAACCTCAAAGAGGTTTATACTAGTCACAGTTGTCCAGGGAAACAGAGCCAATAGTAGGATTGATGAATCTATAGATAAATGCGTAGAGGCTTCCCTGGTGGTTCACCAGTAAAGAATCCGCCTGCCAATGCAGGAGATGCGGGTTCGATCCCTGAGTCAGGAAGATTCCTTGGAGGAGGAAATGGCAGCCCACCCCGTATTCTTACCTGGGAAATCCGATGGACAGGGGAGCCTGGCGGGCTACAGTGCGTGAGGTTGCAGAAGAATCGGACACAGTTCAGTGACTAAACAGTAACAATAATGATACCTGGAGAGATTTATCTGAAGGAACTGGCTCACACATTTGTAGGGGCCAGCGAGTTCAAAATCTGTAGGTCAGCAGGCTGGGGAGCCAGGGCTGCCAGCCGGGAGGCAGAGCCCCTCCCACTCTCAGAACTTCAGTCTTTCCCCTTAAGTCCTTCATCTCATTGGACAAGTCTCTCCACATGAAGGAGGAGAGATACTTTATTCCAAGGTGGCGGATTTAAATGTCAGTTCCCCCTGAAAAGTACCTTTGCAGCAACCTCAAGGATGGTGTTGACCGGGTGACTGAGCGGGGCAGCCAGGTGGACACTCTGCATGGACTTCAACCCAGGACCCCTGACCTTCAGCAGCAAGTTCAGAGTGAGGCACCCAGCACTGGCTGAAGCCACTTCCAAGAAAGGAGGGAGTGTGTTTAGCTAGGATCACCTTGTACTAGCGCGTGAGCCATTGTGGACACCAACTGGAAATGCCTTCTTAGAGAAGTCCTTCTCAGGCCCCAGGTGTTCAGGAGAGCTATTTGCCTTACCCGTCTTAACCTTTAACAAACTGTTTTCAGAATACCTGTCCTGGCTCTATTAGCTAATTTCCTCCCTTATTTTCCTTTTTACTGGAGTGTACTTGTTTTACGAGGTTGCGTTAGTTTCTGTCACACAGCACAGTGAATACACAAGTATCCGGGGTTTTTGGATTTCCTCCCCATCCAGGTCACCGCCAGAGGGTCCAGTTCCCTGTGCTATACAGTCGGTTCTCACTATTCATCTGTTTCCCACATCGTATCAGGTGGATACAGGTCAAACTCAATCTCCCGATTCGTCCTCCCACCCCCATTCCCTGCTTGGTACCCTGTCCTTTTTTATCCATCCTGACCATCTCCTTCATTATTTCCCGTAATCACATTTTCCTAAGGTATTTCTAAGTTGATTACAGACAGGGTTTATATTTTTCACCATTTTTATACAAC
Source organism: Muntiacus reevesi (assembly GCF_963930625.1). NCBI lineage: Eukaryota > Metazoa > Chordata > Mammalia > Artiodactyla > Cervidae > Muntiacus > Muntiacus reevesi. Next base: position 2,287,073 of record NC_089266.1, read on the forward strand.
TCATGAAATGAGGAGAGTGCTGATTACTGAGAATCAGGTTGTTTCACCCATTAAAGATCCATCTTGGCTTGCACAACTGGAGTTCTGAAAGGTTGTCTACTCAAGGAGCTTTGAGGAGGGGACACGTGTGCTAAGTGAGGTTTGCAAACAGGGAACTTTTGTGGTTAACTCGAGTTACACGGTAAACTTAAGGTAATTTGACCAAATCATTTATAATATTAATACTGAAATTATAAGATTGTTTTAGGTAAAATTAAGGGTTTTGATTAAATGCTAATTTAAAGAAGTGACTATTTTATTTCAAATAGATGATCAACAATAGCCTTTTCCCAGGAGCACGCATAGGAAAGTAGGACACGTGCTCTGTAGGGTCATCACTGAGCCAAGACTGTTACTGCAGCAGGTTCATTTTTGCCCCGTACACACAGCCAGCCCAAACTCCAAGAAGCCCGGGTTTGCAGCAAGGGAGGGTTTATTGCAGCCAAGCGGCGAGACGGAAGGACCGATCTTAAATCCATCGTGCCCGAAGCAAGGACTGGTACCCCCTGGGGCTTGGGGGGTGGCGACTGATGAGAGAAGGAATGAAGAAGAAAGGTGGCCAGAGGCGCGGCGGAGGGGAAAGGTCAGCCTCAGTCCTGACTCTTTGCGACCCCATGGACTGCAGCCCGCCAGGCTCCTCTGTGCGTGGAAGTTTCCAGGCCAGAACACTGGAGTGGGTGCCATTCCCTTCTCCAGGGGATCCTCCTGACCCAGGGATCGAAACCGCGTCTCCCGAACTGCAGGCGGTTTCTTTGCCACCTGAGCCTCCAGGGGAGCGGTGACTTCGTGCTCCATTGCTCCGCGCGGGCATCACCGAGCAGCCGCGCACCCGCATCACCGAGCAGCCCCCGGACCCCCATCACCGAGCAGCCCCCGCACCCGCATCACCGAGCAGCCGCGCACCCGCCCGGGTCAGACCAGGTCAGACCGCCCGGCTCAGACCGGACTCCTTGCAGCCGACGCCTCGTTCCCGGGAAACCACCCAGGCCCGCATCCTACCGCTTAGGCTTCGTGCTCCCGCCGGGCGGACGCGTGAGACTTTAAACTACCTTGGAGAGCGAAGGCGGGTGAAATGGACTTAACCCAGGGTTTGCGGTTATAAGCAGAGGTGTTTTATGTATTTTAAAACTCTCTCTTTTCAGAGCTGTTTGTCTATCTGTACCTTTTCCTTTCTCCCAGATCTTGAACCCTGATTTCTTTGCATGAGTCTAACCCCAAAAATCCAAATGTGTATAACAGCTCATGTGCTCAGACGCTTAGCCGGGTCCGACCCTTTGCGACCCCATGGACTGTAGCCCGCCAGGCTCCTCCCTCCACGGGACTCTCCAGGCAGGAATACTGGAGTGGGTTTCCGTTTCCTCCTCCAGGGGATCTTCCCGACCCAGGGATCGAACCTGCGTATCCGGCATTGACAGGTGGATTCTTTACCACTAGTGCCACTTAGGACGCCCACAATATTTCATATCCATGTATTTTTCTTAAATTGACTTAGCTATGACTCTGAACCTCTTTTTGGCCCTTGCGTGAGAAGGAGATCTCAGTACTTATTGGGGTGCTTCCTTGTCTTCATTGTTCTCTTTGTCCCTCTCCTCTCAAATACCCGCAATCACTGGCCTTGAGTAAGTGTTCCAAGGTCACGAAGAGCATCCTGTTGATACAGGGAAGTGGAGGGGACGGTTCTTCCCCATCATCCAGTTGATCCCTGCGGTCCTGGGCTTTCTGGTCCCTTCAGAGCTGGCCCTGGGTACTTCTGTTCCCTGGGGGGCATCTCTGTCAGGGGTGAGAGCCTGTCATCCTGGAGTCTAACATCCCTGAAGGACTTGTGTCCAGGCCCCCTGCGGTCCTGCCTCCTGACCATCAGTCACCACGCCCGGCCGAGCTGCTGACCGAGAAGGTGAACCTTGGCTCAGTTTAAGTGAGTTCCCCTTCTCTCTGCTTAATCAGACAGCTTCCTGTCTGTTCCCACCCGATGAAGAACCTCCAGCATCATCTCATCAAGGATTCCAGGCTGGACGAAATCAAGAACCAGGTAGGAGATCATCTGCTAGTCAGAAAGTCTGAAGCGGGTCAAGCTTCTTTGCTGGTGGGGAGAAGACACCGTGGGGTGACGGAAATTGACGCTAGTGTGTCTTGTGGCAGGTGCTGCAGGCGCTGGTTCATCCTGGTTATTTCTGCTTTGTTTTCCCTGCTAGACTGAAAATTCCTTCAGATCAGTGTTTCACTCCTAAAGCTGTGTACTAGCGCTTTCAGGGCTATAGCAAAAATTAGACTGGGTAGCTTATAAACAACAGAGATGATTGCTCAGAGTTCTGGAGGCTGGAAGTCTGCGATCAGGTGCCAGCCTGGTGTGGTCCATCTTCTCACATGATGGCTGGTGTGGGAGCTCGGTGGGGTCTCTTGTAAGTGCATTGATCCCATGGATGGGGTCTCCACTCTTACGACCTCATCACACCCCACAGGCTCCACCACCTAATCCCATCACTTTGGGTATTAGGATTCCAACACGTGAATTCTGCAGGGACATGAACATTCAGACAGTTTTATTGTTGTTCAGTTGCCCAGTCATGACCGACTCTCTGCGACCCCATGCACTGCAGCACGCCAGGCTTCCCTGTCCTTCACTGTCTCCCAGAGTTTGCCCAGGTTCATGTCCATTGACTTGGTGATGCCATCCAACCATCTCAACCTCTGCTGTCCCCTTCTCCTCCTGACCTTAATCTTTCCCAGCATCAGGGAATTTTCCAGTGAGTTGGATCTTTGCATCAGGTGGCCAGAGTATTGGAGCTTCAGCCTCAGCATCAGTCCTTCCAGTGACTGGTTTGATCACCTTGCTGTCCAAGGGACTCTCAAGAGTCTTCTCCAGCACTTGTGGAACTTTTGTTGATTTTCCTCCTGGGACCTCAAGTCTAGGGAGTCCAGTTTAATACACCTTTGGGTGCAATCTGTATTTAAAGAACACCCAAGGGATTTCTAGTTGAAGAACCGCTGATAAAAATTAGTAATTTCATTTTAAGGATGAAAAAAATGAAGTTCAGAAAGGTTAAGTGACTTTGCAAAGATATACCTAGTGATAGGAAAAAGGGATCTCAGTTTCATTTGTATGTTATCTTTTTATAAATACATTCTTTGTAATAAAAACAATACATATTTATGCTAAATGTTCTAACAATATGTAGAAGTGTGTAGTACAAGTAGTTTTCCACCTCTGTTTCTCTGACTCCCATTTCTCTGTCCCCAGAGAGAATCACAAATCAGTTTTCCTACTAATCCTCACAGACATTATATATATATAATTATAAAAATAATCATATGCAAAAATGCATCACCATCACACGTGATACTGTAGTATACATACTCATGTAATTTGTTGTTTTCTTCCCTCTCCAAATCTTTTTATGTCAAATCTTTTTATATCAGCATTTACGCATGATACCTGTGATTTATGCGTACCTTTTATATTTGCATATAAAATGTCTGAAAAGCATACCTAGGGAATGCAATTTGTGATTAGCTCTGGGGAATAAAAACAGGACTCTGAGAGATAAAGGTGGGAAATTGCTTTTCACCATATGCCTTTATACACTGTTTGAATTTTTAGCATAAATGTGTATATTCTTTAGAGCAAAAACAATGTCCTGTATTTATGAAAAGACATGCAAGCCAAACCAGGACCCTTTCTCATCCTTGTCACTAGATGTGTCTTTTCAAATCAGCATCTATACATTCACTTAATTTCTTAAATAACTTCCCTTTTTAACGATGACAGCATTTGGCAAAGTGACTGTCTATTCTATAATGGCTATTTTTCAAATATATAATGATTTTCAAATACAGGTTTGCTTGTTTTGTTAAGAATAGAAATGTCTGCCTGTCATGTTGGGAGGACCGGGTCTCGTGTCAGGGGCTTCAGCAAGGGGTGGACTGTGATCCTGGGCTTCCCTGGTAGCTCAAGTGGTAAAAAAAATCTGCCTGCTGATGCAGCAGATGTAGGTTCAATCCCTGGAGGAGGTAATGGCAACCTGCTCCAGTATTCTCGCCTGGAGAATCCCATGGACAGAGGAGCCTGGCCATACTATAGTCCTTGGAGTCACAAAGAGCTGGACACGGCGGAAGTGACTAAGCATGCATGGACTATGATTCTGGAAAGAAAGGGGTGAAGATGAAGGTTACTGTTGGAACACTGTCATGGATAAAGTCTCATACTCACTTTACTCACTAAATAAATTTAGTAAAATTTGTTCTACTAAAGAAAAAACAGGATGTGCTTACCCATTTTATAAAGGGAGGAGGCAGAATAGAAAATTGAGAAGCTGGTAAATTATGGGCTTTTGACATTTGGGGGAAAGATTCACGTTAAAAGTAGTTGAGCAAAAAACAAAAGTCAAAAGCCTCTCTGAACTTTATTCCACGTTAATTTCGACCAGAAAGGATCTAGTGATGTAATAGTAATAGGACTATGAAGGAAAATAGTCACATTATGAAGTTCATAGCAACAGTGAAAGAGAAATCTGGCAACAGGTTTAACAGTTGTTGGCTTATTAAAACGTGGGCTTTTGCACATTTGAAATATTATACTTTGCAAACTCCTATTTATATATATTTAAGCTTCAGGCATTCAGATAGCAGTCCTGGCTTAAATATGCTGTATTAATTGGTTCCAAAGATCCTTTCTTAAATTTTTTTCTTCATTTTTTATTTTGTTTTAAAACATAAACTTGTTTTGATGTTTTTATTGTGGTGAAATGTGTATAACAAAACTCATTATTTTATTCACTTTAAGTGTGCAATTTAGAGGCATTAAGTACAGTGACATTTTTGGCTAACCATTCACTACGATCAGTTTTCAGGATTTGTTCTCATCCTGAATAGAAACTGTACCCACAGAGCAGTAACTCTCCATTTCTCTTGCCCCAGCCTCTGGTAACACCTACGTTTGGTCTCTGTGAATTTGCCTATTCCAAATACTTGTTAGAAATGTAGACATACAATATTTGTCTTTTTGTATCTGGTTTATTACACTTAGCATAATGTTTCGCAGATTTGCCCATGTTGTAGCATGGATTAAAATTTTATTCCTTTTTGCAGCTGAGTAATATTCCATTGTATGCATATACCACATTTAAAAAGTCCGTTCATTCGTTGACGCTTGGGTTGATGTACAAGTATCCGTTAGAGTCTCTCATTTCAATTCTTTTTGGTCTGACCTCACAAGTGAAGTTACTGGATCACCTGCAAATTCTGTTTACGTTTTTGAGCTAACCCAGAAACGTTCTGTTTACCACGGTCCTTACACTTTCTCACTCCACTAGGAGTGCAGGAGGGCTCCACTATTCCCACATCCTCAGGTGCACTTACTATTTCCATCCATCCTCCTTCCTCTTTTTTTAAGCTTTTTTCCCCCCCTGTGGACCACTTTTTAAAGGTCTTTATTGAATTTGTTACAATATTGTTTCCATTTTATGTTTTGGTGTTTTGACTGCGAGGCATGCAGGATCTTACCTGCCCCATCAGGGGTTGAACCCACACCGCCTGCATTGGAAGCATGGGGTTTTAACCACTGGACAACCAGGGAAGTCCCGCTCCTCCCCCACTTTTGATCATAGCCATTGGTGGGGACGTGAAGTAGTGTCTCACCTTCCATTTGCATTTCCCCAATGACTAAAGGTGTTGAGGGCTTCTCTGGCGGTTCAGTTGGTAAAGAATCAGCCTGTAATGCAGGAGACCCCGGTTCAATTCCTGGTTTGGGAAGATCTGCTGGAGAAGGGATAGGCTACCCACTGCAGTGTTCTTGGGCTTCCCCGGTGGCTCAGCTGGTAAAGAAAGATGTTGAGCATCTTTTCATGTGCTTATTGGCTGTTGTAGATCTTTGGAGAGATCCCTGCTCAAGTCCTTAGCTTAGGAGACATCTTGGTTGTTATTGCTGCTCCTGTGGAGTTGTCCAGGGTTGGCCTTTTTCCTGTTCAGGCTTCTGTGCCCTGGGCAGCCTGACAGGGAGAGGAGACTTCTGATCTCTAAGTTGTTCTCTAGGTTGAGAGTGGAGGGCGGGCTCGGGAAACCTTCCTGGGCTGTGTTCCTTCTGCCGTCTCCCGGCTTATACTGTGTGCGGGTTCCTGGTTCCCTTCCAACCAGCGACAGCATCCTGGGTGCTCAGGGCACCGTGGACGTGCTCGGGGAGTAGCCCCACCCAAGGCAGGCTCATCCAGTGACTGCTGGGGGTTAGCAGGTAAGGAATCACCCGGGATGCAATGACTCGGAGACATACGTTCTGCCCTGGACCCTAAGCTCCCTAGCGGGGATCAGGGTGTTTACTCTCAAAGGTAACTAGCTTCATGATAATTCTTTTTTGTTAAATTTGTTTTTCTTGCTGGAGAATATTTGCTTTGCAATGTTGTGTTAGTTTCTGCTGCATAACAACATGAACCAGCCACGTGGATGCATACATCTCCTTCCTTTCCGTCCCCCTCCCACCCACCATCCCAGCCCTCTAGGTCGTCACAGAGCCCCAAGCCTAGCTCCCTGTGTTGTACCGAAGCTTCCCACTAACTCTCTATTTCACACATGGTAATGCATATTTTGTTTTTCAGTCACTCAGTCATCTCCGATTCTTTGCAACCCCATGGACTGCAGCACGCCTGGCTTCCCTGCACTCCACTGTCTCCTGGAGCTTGCTCAAATTCATGTCCATTGAGTTGGTGACGTCATCCAACCATCTCATCCTCTGTCAGCCCCTTCTCTTGCCTTCAATCTTTCCCAGCATCAGGGTCTTTTCTAATGAGTCAGTTCTTTGCATCACATAACCAACGTATTGGAGTTTCAGCTTCAGCATCAGTCCTTCCAATGAATATTCAAGACTGATTTCCTTTAGGATTGACTGTTTTTATCTCCTTGCAGTCCAAGGGGCTCTCAAAAGCCCTTGGAAGAAAATCTATGACCAACCTAGACAGTGTATTAAAAAGCAGAGACATTACTTTGCCAGTGAAGGTCCATCTAGTCAAAGCTGTGAATTTTCCAGTAGTCATGTGTGAATGTGAGAGTTGGACCATAAAGAAGGCTGAGCGTGGAAGAACTGGTGCTTTTGAGCTGGTGTTGGAGAAGACTCTTAAAGAGTCCCTTGGACTGCAAGGAGATCCAACCAGTCCATCCTAAAGGAGATCAGTCCTGAATATTCTTTGGAAGAACTGGTGCTCTTGAGCTGTGGTGTTGGAGAAGACTCTTGTGAGAGTGCATACATGTCTGTGCTACTCTCTCAGTCCTTCCCACCCTCTCCTTCCCTCATCTGTGTCCACAAGTCTGTTCTCTAGGTCTGTGTCTATATTCTTGCCATGCAAATAGGTTCATCAAATGATAGCTCTTTCTTTCTTTTTCTTCCCAGTCTCATTTTCCCATTTTCTGGCTGTCTCATATCCTTCCAAACAACTTGCATGTGAAGCCTCATCTCGTGGTGTCCCCTGGGTGATCCTAGCTAAGACGGAAGCACAGGCTGAGTGTGGTCCCCATACAAGCTGGGTGGGGGGTGGGTTTAGAGCCTCCCTTCGGTTACCATCTCTCCAGGATATTCTCCCTCTGGGCTCCAGAAATAGCTCCCTTTCTTGGTGGGATAGAATGGGTGTGACCTCCAGCAGACAATTGCTACTCTCCACTACATATGAAAATCCTTTACTCTTGTTTTCTATGGAAAAACTGCTTTGAGTTTAATAATTTTGGCTTCTGTATATTTTTCCAATGCAATGTCCCACCATTAGACCAGAGAGTGGCTTACTACCAGAGCCTGCGTACAACATCTTAAAATAAGATGCTCTTCCAAAATTTTGAGCAGTGGATAAATATGACCTCATGGCTCAGCATTTCACAGGCGATTTGTCATTTACTGCTTGTTACTATGACGATTTCCATGTTACAGATGAGCAAACTGAGACTTAAAATATCTGAAACAGTACATCCCAGCTGTGATTTTTATTATGTGAAAATGTTGATTCTATCATTCAGATATCATCTCAATCCACTAATGGGACATAGACAAAAGGGTGATTTCTTAGACTTGCGTGTACAACGGAAGTGGAAGGAGTAACTAATACACTAGGTAGATGACTTGGGTTTCAAATATCTTGACATTTTTAATTTAGGCAAAAAAAAAAAAAAAAAAATTACAGCACAAGTATAGGATGTGGGAGCCCTGGCTAGACAGTCATTGACCACAAATTGTATACGAGCCAGCAGTGTGATGTGGTTACTCTAACCCAGGGTCCAGCATCGCTGTCAGAGGGCGTCTGACCAGAAGCTGGGTGTACTCCTCCTTGGTCAGATCAGATGTGTTCATTGGAAGGACTGAAACTTAATGAGAGATCTTGCTGATGCAGGACGCTACCAGGGGACTTTCAGAATGCAAAATGTTCTGGAAGCCCTGCTGTGTGAGGAACAGTTAGGGCACTAGTGTTTATTCGTTGGTGTCTGGGAGGCCGACTGTAATCATGAATGTGGAAGACAGACAGACCTAAACCAAACTTATTTCCTTTACTTTGTAGCTCTGGAACCTTGCTTGAGATACTCTCTACACCCCTGTTTCCTGTGAAGTTGCAGCGTGAACACTTGCCCTTAGAGATCCTATATGTCCAAATAAGAAACTGTAGGCAAAGTGTTCAGCATATACTGGATGTGCAGTAAATGGTGGTTTTTGTTCTTTCAAATGTTTTGGGGTTGGTTAAGCAAGGAATTAGCTTCTCCCCATCTCAAGACGAAATTAGGACCAACAGGGAGTTGTAGGGGAGAAATTTTCATTTTACTCTTAGGAGTTGTTGTTTAGCCGTTAAGTTGTGTCTGACTCTTTGTGACCCCGTGGACTGTAACCCACCAGGTTCCTCTGTCCATGGGTTTCTCCAGGCAAGAATACTGGAGTGGGTTGTCATTTCCTTCTCCAGGCGATCTTACTGACCCAGGGATCAAACCCAGGTCTCCTACATTGTCAGGCGGATTCTTTACCACTGAGCCACCAGGGAAGCCCCACTAATAATTCAGTTGTTTACAAAATGCAGTTGCCTCAAACATCTGGCCTCTGCCTAGAACTGCACACTTGTATGGCCAGTCTATACTGCAGGCATTTTAAACACAGTGGGGTCAAAGCAGAATTCTTGGGTTACATGCATTGCCTGCCTGGGTGTGTGCTAAGGTGCTTCAGTCATCATATGACCCTGGGCTCCTCTATCCATGGGATCTCCAAGCAAGAATACTGGAGGGGGTTGCCATACCCTCCTCTAGGGGATCTTCTCAACCTGGGTATTGAACCCCTGTCTCTTACATCTCCTGATTGGCAGGTGAGTTATTGACCACCAGCATCACCTGGGAAAGCCAAACCTGTTCAGCCTTTAGCTTTCCTGTAACAGCAGCTTTACCACCTGCTCAGCTGTTCAAATCAAATGTCTTGAGTTCTGGGCAATTTTTCTTTCTCTTACTCGCCACCCCCCCCCCTCCCCGGCTCACCCCAAGCCACACCAAGTACTGAGTCTTTTTAACCCTGATCTCCAAATATACTGCAAATCCATCAGCTTCCATCCCCAAGGTCACTCTCACAACCCGAGCCGTCAGAATGTACATGTGTGTGTGTGTGTATTTCTGATTTAACTTTGCAATTGTTTTCCTTGCTTCTATTCCTATTGCTTTGGATTCTGTTCTCTCCACATGAGCAATGAAGTCCCCTCTTTAAAACTGTTTAATTAAAATTTTGTTTCTTTAATTTTACTTTATGTTAATTTTGGTGAAAAACTTCTACAAGTAGAAATTTCTTTTTTTATAGATCACAAGGAAAAGCAAGACAAGAGTTTGATTGTCTTTTATTTACCATTTTAAAAATATTCTTTTGGTTTTCTATCATCCTCCAAATGTGGCTAGTGGGGTTCTTTTTTCCTTTAGTATCATTGTAAGTTTACAGATTTTAATGTATCTGTAGTGTTTTAATCCTTTGCATTACAATTCTCATTGATGTTCTAATTTTCCCATCCTTAATTGGCATTTCTTTTAAAAAATATTGTGTTCACTGATTGGGAGAATCAATATAGTGAAAATGAGTATACTACACAAAGCAATCTGTAGATTCAATGCAATCCCTATCAAGCTACCAATGGTATTTTTCAGAGAACTAGAGCAAACAATTTCACAATTTGTATGGAAATACAAAAAACCTCGAATAGCCAAAGCAATCTCGAGAAAGAAGAATGGAACTGGAGGAATCAACCTGCGTGACTTCAGTCTCTACTACAAAGCCACAGTCATCAAGACAGTATGGTACTGGCACAAAGACAGAAATATAGATCAATGGAACAGAATAGAAAGCCCAGAGATAAATCCATGAACCTATGGTCACCTTATCTTTGACAAAGGAGGCAAGGATATACAATGGAGAAAAGACAGTCTCTTTAACAAGTGGTCCTGGGAAAACTGGTCAACGACTTGTAAAAAAATGAAACTAGAACACTTTCTAACACCATACACAAAAATAAACTCAAAATGGACTAAAGATCTAAATGTAACACCAGAAACTATAAAACTCCTAGAGGAAAACATAGGCAAAACACTCTCCCGACATAAACCACAGCAGGATCCTCTATGACCCACTTCCCAGAATATTGGAGATAAAAGCAAAAGTAAACAAATGGGACCTAATTAAAATTAAAAGCTTCTGCATAACAAAGGAAACTATAAGCAAGGTGAAAAGACAACCTTCAGAATGGGAGAAAATAATAGCAAATGAAGCAACAGACAAAGAATTAATCTCAAAAATATACAAGCAAGTCCTGCAACTCAATTCCAGAAAAATAAATGACCCAATCAAAAAGTGGGCCAAAAAACAAAACAGACATTTCTCCAAAGAAGACATACAGATGGCTAACAAACACATGAAAAGATGCTCAACATCACTCATTATCAGAGAAATGCAAATCAAAACCACAGTAAGGTACCATTTCACGCCAGTCAGAATGGCTGCTATCCAAAAGTCTACAAGCAATAAATGCTGGAGCGGGTGTGGAGAAAAGGGAACCCTCTTACACTGTTGGTGGGAATGCAAACTAGTACAGCCACTATGGAGAACAGTGTGGAGATTCCTTAAAAAACTGGGAATAGAACTGCCATATGACCCAGCAATCCCACTCCTGGGCATACACACCGAGGAAACCAGATCTGAAAGAGACACGTGCACCCCAATGTTCATCACAGCACTGTTTATAATAGCAGGACATGGAAGCAACCTAGATGCCCATCAGCAGACGGATGGATAAGGAAGCTATGGTACATATACACCATGGAATATTACTCAGCCGTTAAAAAGAATTCATTTGAATCAGTTCTAATGAGGTGGATGAAACTGGAGCCTATTATACAAAGTGAAATAAGCCAGAAAGAAAAACACTAATATAGTATATTAACACATTTATATGGAATTTAGAAAGATGGTAATGATAACACTATATGCGAGACAACAAAAGAGACACAGATGTATAGAACAGTCTTTTGGACTCTGGGAGAGGGTAAGGGTGGGATGGTTTTGGAGAATGGCAGTGAAACCTGTAAATTATCATATATGAACTGAATGGTTCAGGTTCGATGCAGGAGACAGGGTTCTCGGGGCTGGTGCACTGGAATGACCCAGAGGGATGGGATGGGGAGGGAGGTGGGAGGGGGGTTCAGGATGGGGAACACATGTACACCCATGGTGGATTCATGTCAATGTATGACAAAACCAATACAATATTGTAAAGTAAATAAATAAATAAAACTGAGAAAAAAAAGAAAAATATTTTATTGGAGTACAGTTGCTTTAATAGGAGCTTCTCATTGTGCTTAGAAGGGAATCCACAATCCTTACCCCACCCTGCCAAGCCCAGCGTTGATCGGCCTCTGCCCATGCTTCAAGTTTCACCTTCCAGCATCTTTGGTCCAGCCCACTCGTTTCCTGTTACGCTGTTTATTTCATCTCTTCTTTTGCTAGACTGAGAAGATTCCCATTAGGTCCTTCATCTCAGCTCTTCCCTCTGCTTAGAACACTTTTCTCTCTGAACGCTTTTCTCTCTCACCTCCTTTAAGAAGCCCTCCTTGATCTCCTGATCTTTAGGAGCTATGCATTTGCCCTCACATTATTCCATTTCAATGACTTGAATTCCATGTATTACTATCTTATGATTTTCCTGTCCATTAGATTACTACCAGCACCTGTGGGAGTGCTTAAATATATGTATGTAATAATAGATGCATGAATAATGGAAGAGTGAGCCACAGAACAGCAGGTTGCTTGTTAATGAAAATATATAAATATATACAAGCGTGTTCTCTCTGGTGACTGTATATTAACAGATATTATAGAAAAGATTCCTGCCCTGAGTCAGAGGACCAACTAGATGAGCACTGGGTCGTCTTCTAACTCTCATGTACTATGGTTTCATTAATAATTTCCATCTTCAACAGCTCAAAATTTAGCTGTGAAGAAATCAGTGATTTGCTTCATTTTTTTAAAAAGTAATTTAAAAAGGAAGAAGGATGGAAGGAGGGAAGAGAAATGCCTTTAGGACAAGTATAAATTTGAAAATGGATGTGTTAATACAGATAGGTTAATAAGTGGGTTTTTTATGACTTTAGTTGCTAGACCTGAGATAAATATCACAGGCCTCCTGCACCAAAAGTTATGGATATTCATCCACACGTAAACTTCCACCATGTACATTTTTCTGACTGTGTCTGCCTCAGATGTTGGCATTTGTAGTTTTCTATAAAAATCATCAAGAAAGCATAGATTCCTTCTCTTCTCTGGACTTCATCTGTTCCTCGTTTCAACTGTATAAATATTATTTCCATGTCCTGGGTTTCTGACCCCTACCAGTGGAGACCAAATCGATTACCCATGAGCCGCTCAATTTGCAATCATTTAAAATTCCAGGCTCTGTCTGGCGCAGATGACGAGCAATGGAAACTTGTCATGGTGCTCTGTCTTGGTTTCTTTCTTTCCTTTCGTTTCTTTCTTGATTTTTTCCCTTTTCATCCTTCCCAGTTTTCTGCCTTTTTCTTTTCTGCATGTCCCCTGCACTCCTTAGGGCAATTCCCATCCCCTTTCACTCGCCGTCTCGTTTTTGGTCACCAAACGAAAGCATTTAGTGACCTTCATATCCACAAGGTCAGTTCACCCAAGTCTGCTGGAGGCAGGTGTCCCTGCATCAGGGAGGCAGAGGGGGCCGAGGGCAGATCCTGGCCCCAAGCTGCCTGTGGCTGGCCCGCCGGGTGGTGACATCGCTCACTTGGGGCCCCGCACAGCTCCACGCGCAACCTGGTCTGTGTTTAATCTGCTCCGACCACAGAGCAAATGTTTTAAATAAAGTCTCTGCATGAGTGAGTCACTACTCTTCTGGCTTTTATATGACATACCGAGGAGTGATGGTTTACTTTGCCTGAGTAACAAAATTAATACAAGAGAAACATTTTTGTTATGTGGTATCTTTAGAAAAAAAATACAGAAAAGAAGAAAGAAGAGACATATGGGCCTGAGCAGTGAGATTGGGATGAAAAAGTTCCACTTGACACAAGGGAAATAATGAAAAAAAAATGTAGTAAATTTTTTTTTGGGGGGGGCAGGGAAGAGTAAAAAAGGATCAACAAGAAGAAGTAGAAAAAAAAAAAAATGCTGCACTTTCACTAAACAGCTGAGTGCCTCTGATAATGTCCCTTATGTCATTTAAGGTCATAATCTCCAAGAAGCGTCGTCTATTATATTATCGCTTGTGAAAGAGATGTTTTGTATTCAAAACCTCGTCAGTTTCCAGGGTGCGTGTGCGTTCGTTGGAGCCTGTTACAGTAGAGGAACATATTGGTGTTTTCTCGTCTTTCCTTAGGGAGCTGGTTTAGGGGTAAACGCAGGCAGTGCTGGTTGCCCTTCTCTGACTTGGAGAAAGTTTTTGTGCTATTTTGTTTGACCTGAAATGGCCAACTTCTGTAATATCAGCTCGGTTTTCATGCCTTCTGAAGTCCAAACCAAATATTCTCCATCCAATGAATGGAGTGTACCTTGAAGACCCCCAAAGGTGTTTGGGGTGCCTGAGTGATTAAGTTCACTTACAGATGAGCATTGTGGTGTGTGGGCTAGTCTGTGTATCAGTTTCATTTTTCTGTGAACGGATTCTGATTCTAAAATGAAAGGGAATTTGTTTTGGCCCCAATCTTGCCTTCATCCAAGGAAGACACAACTGATTAAAAAAAAAAAAAGATGTCTTTGCCTGGCTCGGCAAGTTATGCAAGGAAAGAGAAGCCCAGTATGAAATGGCAGATGCAGGGAAAATCAAAGAAACCCACGGAGCTTGGCCTTTGAGCGAGGATGGGCTCAGAGTGCATCCCGTCTCTGCAGCTGGGAGTCGGCTCTCACCCTGCCAGTCATCTTATCAGGGTCCCTGCAGGCAGGTGGCTTCCCTCTGGGAGATTCATCGCCCTCATCTCAGTGAGACCCGCACGCCTGCCTGCTTCCACACAGTAGGAAGAATTGAGAGCATGTCTGTAAAGTGCTACCATGTTGCTGGCTTGTAATCAACGCTCATCTAAGGATTCCACAAATGTTGGCTTCGTTATAAAGTATTTGTTGAGAGGATCTCTCAAGGCCCCTTTCTCTTTCCTCCGCCTGGTGTGATGTTTACACAAACATCGATTATTTGTCCACATGATAGCATTGAAAAAGTCTAAGTTTAAAAGCAACGCCAGTCACAATAGCACCATTTTTAAGTTGCACATAATGACTTCTATTTGTTCCTTTTTTTTTTTTTTGGAGGCTGATTGAGCCTGCAGTGACTCAAGCTTGATAAGTAATTGACTGGGCCTGGCTACAACACATTTGGAACGGAACTTTAACTAAGAATATAGGATTAAGTTTGGACTGGAATTGTGAGCATGGCAGTCAGTTTCACTAGTCATTTTTCATAAGAGGCAAAAAATGCAGCACAGTTGGCCTTGAACAGCACACATCTGAACTGTTTGTGGGTCCACTCAGACTTGCAGTTTTTTCAGTAGTGAATGCCTCAGTGCTGCAGGGTCACGGCTGGATCTGCAGATGTGGGGTCCTGGACGTGGGTGAGCTGGGTATCTGCAGACGGCTGACCGTGGGCTGGGTGAGCTGGGTACAGACAGACGCCTGACTGAGGACTGGATGAACTGGGTATGTACAGACGGCTGACCGTGGACTGGGTGAGCTGGGTACAGACAGACAGCTGAGGACTGGGTGAACTGGGTACAGACAGACGCCTGACTGAAGATTGGATGAACTGGGTACATACAGATGCCTGACTGAGGATTGGATGAACTGGGTACAGACAGACGCCTGACTGAGGATTGGATGAACTGGGTACATACAGATGCCTGATTGAGGATTGGATGAACTGGGTACATACAGACGGCTGACCATGGATTGGATGAACTGGGTACAGACAGACGCCTGACTGAGGATTGGATGAACTGGGTACATACAGATGCCTGATTGAGGATTGGATGAACTGGGTACATACAGACGGCTGACCATGGATTGGATGAACTGGGTATAGACAGACGCCTGACTGAGGACTGGGTGAGCTGGGTACAGACAGACGCCTGACTGAGGACTGGGTGAACTGGGTAAATACAGACGCCTGACTGAGGACTGGATGAACTGGGTACAGACAGACGCCTGACTGAGGACTGGGTGAGCTGGGTACATACAGACGCCTGACTGAGGACTGGATGAACTGGGTACAGACAGACGCCTGACTGAGGACTGGGTGAGCTGGGTACAGACAGACGCCTGACTGAGGATTGGATGAACTGGGTACAGACAGACGCCTGACTGAGGACTGGGTGAGCTGGGTACATACAGATGCCTGACTGAGGACTGGATGAACTGGGGACAGACAGACGCCTGACTGAGGACTGGGTGAGCTGGGTACAGACAGACGCCTGACTGAGGATTGGATGAACTGGGTACAGACAGACGCCTGACTGAGGACTGGGTGAGCTGGGTACATACAGACGCCTGACTGAGGACTGGGTGAACTGGGTACATACAGACGCCTGACTGAGGACTGGATGAACTGGGTACAGACAGACGCCTGACTGAGGACTGGGTGAGCTGGGTACAGACAGACGCCTGACTGAGGACTGGATGAACTGGGTACATACAGATGCCTGACTGAGGACTGGATGAACTGGGGACAGACAGACGCCTGACTGAGGACTGGGTGAACTGGGTACAGACAGAAGCCTGACTGAGGACTGGATGAACTGGGTACATACAGACGCCTGACTGAGGACTGGGTGAGCTGGGTACAGACAGACGCCTGACTGAGGACTGGGTGAGCTGGGTACAGACAGACGCCTGACTGAGGACTGGATGAACTGGGTACAGACAGACGCTGACTGAGGACTGGGTGAGCTGGGTACAGACAGACGCCTGACTGAGGACTGGATGAACTGGGTACAGACAGACGCCTGACTGAGGACTGGATGAACTGGGTACAGACAGACGCCTGACTGAGGACTGGGTGAACTGGGTAGAGACAGACGCCTGACTGAGGACTGGGTGAACTGGGTACAGACAGACGCCTGACTGAGGACTGGGTGAGCTGGGTACAGACAGACGCCTGACTGAGGACTGGGTGAGCTGGGTACAGACAGACGCCTGACTGAGGACTGGGTGAGCTGGGTACAGACAGACGCCTGACTGAGGATTGGGTGAGCTGGGTACAGACAGACGCCTGACTGAGGACTGGATGAATTGTGTACAGACAGACGCCTGACTGAGGACTGGGTGAGCTGGGTACAGACAGACGCCTGACTGAGGACTGGGTGAACTGGGTACAGACAGACGCCTGAATGAGGACTGGATGAACTGGGTACAGACAGACGCCTGACTGAGGACTGGGTGAGCTGGGTACAGACAGACGCCTGACTGAGGACTGGATGAACTGGGTACAGACAGACGCCTGACTGAGGACTGGGTGAACTGGGTACAGACAGACGCCTGACTGAGGACTGGATGAACTGGGTACATACAGACGCCTGACTGAGGACTGGGTGAGCTGGGTACAGACAGACGCCTGACTGAGGACTGGGTGAACTGGGTACAGACAGACGCCTGACTGAGGACTGGATGAACTGGGTGCAGACAGACGCCTGACTGAGGACTGGGTGAGCTGGGTACATACAGACGCCTGACTGAGGACTGGGTGAGCTGGGTACAGACAGACGCCTGACTGAGGACTGGATGAACTGGGTACAGACAGACGCCTGACTGAGGACTGGGTGAGCTGGGTACAGACAGACGCCTGACTGAGGACTGGGTGAGCTGGGTACAGACAGACGCCTGACTGAGGACTGGATGAGCTGGGTACAGACAGACGCCTGACTGAGGACTGGGTGAACTGGGTACAGACAGACGCCTGACTGAGGACTGGATGAACTGGGTACAGACAGACGCCTGACTGAGGACTGGATGAACTGGGTGCAGACAGACGCCTGACTGAGGACTGGGTGAACTGGGTACAGACAGACGCCTGACTGAGGACTGGGTGAACTGGGTACAGACAGACGCCTGACTGAGGACTGGATGAACTGGGTACAGACAGACGCCTGACTGAGGACTGGATGAACTGGGTACAGACAGACGCCTGACTGAGGACTGGGTGAACTGGGTACAGACAGACGCCTGACTGAGGACTGGGTGAACTGGGTACAGACAGACGCCTGACTGAGGACTGGATGAACTGGGTACAGACAGACGCCTGACTGAGGACTGGGTGAACTGGGTACAGACAGACGCCTGACTGAGGACTGGATGAACTGGGTACAGACAGACGCCTGACTGAGGACTGGGTGAACTGGGTACAGACAGACGCCTGACTGAGGACTGGGTGAACTGGGTACAGACAGACGCCTGACTGAGGACTGGATGAACTGGGTACATACAGACGCCTGACTGAGGACTGGGTGAGCTGGGTACAGACAGACGCCTGACTGAGGACTGGGTGAGCTGGGTACAGACAGACGCCTGACTGAGGACTGGATGAACTGGGTACAGACAGACGCCTGACTGAGGACTGGGTGAGCTGGGTACAGACAGACGCCTGACTGAGGACTGGATGAACTGGGTACAGACAGACGCCTGACTGAGGACTGGATGAACTGGGTACAGACAGACGCCTGACTGAGGACTGGGTGAACTGGGTACAGACAGACGCCTGACTGAGGACTGGGTGAACTGGGTACAGACAGACGCCTGACTGAGGACTGGGTGAGCTGGGTACAGACAGACGCCTGACTGAGGACTGGGTGAGCTGGGTACAGACAGACGCCTGACTGAGGACTGGGTGAGCTGGGTACAGACAGACGCCTGACTGAGGACTGGGTGAGCTGGGTACAGACAGACGCCTGACTGAGGACTGGGTGAGCTGGGTACATACAGACGCCTGACTGAGGACTGGGTGAACTGGGTACAGACAGACGCCTGACTGAGGACTGGGTGAGCTGGGTACAGACAGACGCCTGACTGAGGACTGGGTGAGCTGGGTACAGACAGACGCCTGACTGAGGACTGGGTGAGCTGGGTACAGACAGACGCCTGACTGAGGACTGGGTGAACTGGGTACAGACAGACGCCTGACTGAGGACTGGGTGAGCTGGGTACAGACAGACGCCTGACTGAGGACTGGATGAGCTGGGTATATACAGACGCCTGACTGAGGACTGGGTGAACTGGGTACAGACAGACGCCTGACTGAGGACTGGGTGAACTGGGTACAGACAGACGCCTGACTGAGGACTGGGTGAGCTGGGTACAGACAGACGCCTGACTGAGGACTGGATGAGCTGGGTACAGACAGACGCCTGACTGAGGACTGGGTGAACTGGGTACAGACAGACGCCTGACTGAGGACTGGATGAACTGGGTACATACAGACGCCTGACTGAGGACTGGGCGAGCTGGGTACATACAGACGCCTGACTGAGGACTGGGTGAACTGGGTACAGACAGACGCCTGACTGAGGACTGGGTGAGCTGGGTACAGACAGACGCCTGACTGAGGACTGGGTGAACTGGGTACAGACAGACGCCTGACTGAGGACTGGGTGAACTGGGTACAGACAGACGCCTGACTGAGGACTGGGTGAGCTGGGTACAGACAGACGCCTGACTGAGGACTGGGTGAACTGGGTACATACAGACGCCTGACTGAGGACTGGGTGAACTGGGTACAGACAGACGCCTGACTGAGGACTGGGTGAGCTGGGTACAGACAGACGCCTGACTGAGGACTGGGTGAACTGGGTACAGACAGACGCCTGACTGAGGACTGGGTGAGCTGGGTACAGACAGACGCCTGACTGAGGACTGGGTGAACTGGGTACAGACAGACGCCTGACTGAGGACTGGGTGAGCTGGGTACAGACAGACGCCTGACTGAGGACTGGATGAACTGGGTACATACAGACGCCTGACTGAGGACTGGGTGAACTGGGTACAGACAGACGCCTGACTGAGGACTGGGTGAACTGGGTACAGACAGACGCCTGACTGAGGACTGGGTGAGCTGGGTACAGACAGACGCCTGACTGAGGACTGGGTGAACTGGGTACAGACAGACGCCTGACTGAGGACTGGGTGAGCTGGGTACAGACAGACGCCTGACTGAGGACTGGGTGAGCTGGGTACATACAGACGCCTGACTGAGGACTGGGTGAACTGGGTACAGACAGACGCCTGACTGAGGACTGGGTGAACTGGGTACAGACAGACGCCTGACTGAGGACTGGGTGAGCTGGGTACAGACAGACGCCTGACTGAGGACTGGGTGAGCTGGGTACAGACAGACGCCTGACTGAGGACTGGGTGAACTGGGTACAGACAGACGCCTGACTGAGGACTGGGTGAACTGGGTACAGACAGACGCCTGACTGAGGACTGGGTGAGCTGGGTACAGACAGATGCCTGACTGAGAACTGGATGAACTGGGTACAGACAGACGCCTGACTGAGGATTGGATGAACTGGGTACAGACAGACGCCTGACTGAGGACTGGGTGAGCTGGGTACAGACAGACGCCTGACTGAGGACTGGGTGAACTGAGTACAGACAGACGCCTGACTGAGGACTGGATGAACTGGGTGCAGACAGACGCCTGACTGAGGACTGGGTGAGCTGGTTACATACAGACCCCTGACTGAGGACTGGGTGAGCTGGGTACAGACAGATGCCTGACTGAGAACTGGATGAACTGGGTACAGACAGACCCCTGACTGAGGACTGGGTGAGCTGGGTACAGACAGACGCCTGACTGAGGACTGGGTGAACTGGGTACAGACAGACGCCTGACTGAGGACTGGGTGAACTGGGTGCAGACAGACGCCTGACTGAGGACTGGGTGAGCTGGGTACATACAGACGCCTGACTGAGGACTGGGTGAGCTGGGTACAGACAGACGCCTGACTGAGGACTGGGTGAGCTGGGTACAGACAGACGCCTGACTGAGGACTGGGTGAGCTGGGTACAGACAGATGCCTGACTGAGAACTGGATGAACTGGGTACATACAGACGCCTGACTGAGGACTGGGTGAGCTGGGTACAGACAGACGCCTGACTGAGGACTGGGTGAACTGGGTACAGACAGACGCCTGACTGAGGACTGGGTGAACTGGGTACAGACAGACGCCTGACTGAGGACTGGGTGAACTGGGTACAGACAGACGCCTGACTGAGGACTGGATGAACTGGGTACAGACAGACGCCTGACTGAGGACTGGGTGAACTGGGTACAGACAGACGCCTGACTGAGGACTGGGTGAACTGGGTACAGACAGACGCCTGACTGAGGACTGGATGAACTGGGTACAGACAGACGCCTGACTGAGGACTGGGTGAACTGGGTACAGACAGACGCCTGACTGAGGACTGGATGAACTGGGTACAGACAGACGCCTGACTGAGGACTGGGTGAACTGGGTACAGACAGACGCCTGACTGAGGACTGGGTGAACTGGGTACAGACAGACGCCTGACTGAGGACTGGATGAACTGGGTACATACAGACGCCTGACTGAGGACTGGGTGAGCTGGGTACAGACAGACGCCTGACTGAGGACTGGGTGAGCTGGGTACAGACAGACGCCTGACTGAGGACTGGGTGAACTGGGTACAGACAGACGCCTGACTGAGGACTGGGTGAGCTGGGTACAGACAGACGCCTGACTGAGGACTGGGTGAACTGGGTACAGACAGACGCCTGACTGAGGACTGGGTGAACTGGGTACAGACAGACGCCTGACTGAGGACTGGGTGAGCTGGGTACAGACAGACGCCTGACTGAGGACTGGGTGAGCTGGGTACAGACAGACGCATGACTGAGGACTGGGTGAGCTGGGTACAGACAGACGCCTGACTGAGGACTGGGTGAGCTGGGTACAGACAGACGCCTGACTGAGGACTGGGTGAGCTGGGTACAGACAGACGCCTGACTGAGGACTGGGTGAACTGGGTACAGACAGACGCCTGACTGAGGACTGGGTGAGCTGGGTACAGACAGACGCCTGACTGAGGACTGGATGAGCTGGGTATATACAGACGCCTGACTGAGGACTGGGTGAACTGGGTACAGACAGACGCCTGACTGAGGACTGGGTGAACTGGGTACAGACAGACGCCTGACTGAGGACTGGGTGAGCTGGGTACAGACAGACGCCTGACTGAGGACTGGATAAGCTGGGTACAGACAGACGCCTGACTGAGGACTGGGTGAACTGGGTACAGACAGACGCCTGACTGAGGACTGGATGAACTGGGTACATACAGACGCCTGACTGAGGACTGGGTGAGCTGGGTACATACAGACGCCTGACTGAGGACTGGGTGAACTGGGTACAGACAGACGCCTGACTGAGGACTGGGTGAGCTGGGTACAGACAGACGCCTGACTGAGGACTGGGTGAACTGGGTACAGACAGACGCCTGACTGAGGACTGGGTGAACTGGGTACAGACAGACGCCTGACTGAGGACTGGGTGAGCTGGGTACAGACAGACGCCTGACTGAGGACTGGGTGAACTGGGTACATACAGACGCCTGACTGAGGACTGGGTGAACTGGGTACAGACAGACGCCTGACTGAGGACTGGGTGAGCTGGGTACAGACAGACGCCTGACTGAGGACTGGGTGAACTGGGTACAGACAGACGCCTGACTGAGGACTGGGTGAGCTGGGTACAGACAGACGCCTGACTGAGGACTGGGTGAACTGGGTACAGACAGACGCCTGACTGAGGACTGGGTGAGCTGGGTACAGACAGACGCCTGACTGAGGACTGGATGAACTGGGTACATACAGACGCCTGACTGAGGACTGGGTGAACTGGGTACAGACAGACGCCTGACTGAGGACTGGGTGAACTGGGTACAGACAGACGCCTGACTGAGGACTGGGTGAGCTGGGTACAGACAGACGCCTGACTGAGGACTGGGTGAACTGGGTACAGACAGACGCCTGACTGAGGACTGGGTGAGCTGGGTACAGACAGACGCCTGACTGAGGACTGGGTGAGCTGGGTACATACAGACGCCTGACTGAGGACTGGGTGAACTGGGTACAGACAGACGCCTGACTGAGGACTGGGTGAACTGGGTACAGACAGACGCCTGACTGAGGACTGGGTGAGCTGGGTACAGACAGACGCCTGACTGAGGACTGGGTGAACTGGGTTCAGACAGACGCCTGACTGAGGACTGGGTGAACTGGGTACAGACAGACGCCTGACTGAGGACTGGGTGAACTGGGTACAGACAGATGCCTGACTGAGAACTGGATGAACTGGGTACAGACAGACGCCTGACTGAGGATTGGATGAACTGGGTACAGACAGACGCCTGACTGAGGACTGGGTGAGCTGGGTACAGACAGACGCCTGACTGAGGACTGGGTGAGCTGAGTACAGACAGACGCCTGACTGAGGACTGGATGAACTGGGTGCAGACAGACGCCTGACTGAGGACTGGGTGAGCTGGTTACATACAGACGCCTGACTGAGGACTGGGTGAGCTGGGTACAGACAGATGCCTGACTGAGAACTGGATGAACTGGGTACAGACAGACGCCTGACTGAGGACTGGGTGAGCTGGGTACAGACAGACGCCTGACTGAGGACTGGGTGAACTGGGTACAGACAGACGCCTGACTGAGGACTGGGTGAACTGGGTGCAGACAGACGCCTGACTGAGGACTGGGTGAGCTGGGTACATACAGACGCCTGACTGAGGACTGGGTGAGCTGGGTACAGACAGACGCCTGACTGAGGACTGGGTGAGCTGGGTACAGACAGACGCCTGACTGAGGACTGGGTGAGCTGGGTACAGACAGATGCCTGACTGAGAACTGGATGAACTGGGTACATACAGACGCCTGACTGAGGACTGGGTGAGCTGGGTACAGACAGACGCCTGACTGAGGACTGGGTGAACTGGGTACAGACAGACGCCTGACTGAGGACTGGATGAACTGGGTACAGACAGATGCCTGACTGAGGACTGGGTGAGCTGGGTACAGACAGATGCCTGACTGAGGACTGGATGAACTGGGTCCAGACAGACGCCTGACTGAGGATTGGATGAACTGGGTCCAGACAGACGCCTGACTGAGGATTGGATGAACTGGGTCCAGACAGACGCCTGACTGAGGATTGGATGAACTGGCTACAGACAGACGCCTGACTGAGGATTGGATGAACTGGGTACAGACAGACACCTGACTGAGGATTGGATGAACTGGGTCCAGACAGACGCCTGACTGAGGACTGGATGAACTGGGTCCAGACAGACGCCTGACTGAGAACTGGATGAACTGGATACAGACAGACGCCTGATTGAGGATTGGATGAACTGGGTACAGACAGACGCCTGACTGAGGATTGGATGAACTGGGTACAGACAGACGCCTGACTGAGAACTGGATGAACTGGGTACAGACAGACGCCTGATTGAGGATTGGATGAACTGGGTACATACAGACGCCTGACTGAGGATTGGATCAACTGGGTACGTACAGACGCCTGACTGAGGATTGGGTGAGCTGGGTACAGACAGACGCCTGACTGAGGATTGGATGAACTGGGTACAGACAGACGCCTGACTGTGGACTGGATGAACTGGGTACGTACAGACGCCTGACTTAGGACTGGATGAACTGGGTACATACAGACGCCTGACTGAGGATTGCATGAACTGGGTACAGCCAGACGCCTGACTGAGGATTGGATGAACTGGGTACAGACAGACGCCTGATTGAGGATTGGATGAACTGGGTACAGACAGACGCCTGAGTGAGGATTGGATGAACTGGGTACATATAGACGCCTGACTGAGGATTGGATGAACTGGGTACAGACAGACGCCTGACTGAGGATTGGATGAACTGGATACGTACAGATGCCTGACTGAGGATTGGATGAACTGGGTTCGTACAGATGCCTGACTGAGGATTGGATGAACTGGGTACAGACAGACGCCTGACTGAGGATTGGATGAACTGGGTACAGACAGACGCCTGATTGAGGATTGGATGAACTGGGTACATATAGACGCCTGACTGAAGATTGGATGAACTGGGTACAGACAGACGCCTGACTGAGGATTGGATGAACTGGGTACGTACAGACGCCTGACTGAGAATTGGATGAACTGGGTACATACAGACGCCTGACTGAGGATTGGATGAACTGGGTACAGACAGACGCCTGACTGAGAATTGGATGAACTGGGTACATACAGACGCCTGACTGAGGATTGGATGAACTGGGTACAGACAGACGCCTGACTGAGGATTGGATGAACTGGGTACATACAGATGCCTGATTGAGGATTGGATGAACTGGGTATGTACAGACGGCTGAGTGACTGTGGATTGGGTGAACTGGGTACATATAGACGGCTGGCTGTGGATTGACGAACTAGGTATATACAGATGATTGACTATGGATTGGATGAACTGGATATATACAGATGACTGACTGTGGATTGTTGAACTGGATATATACAGATGGCTGACTGTGTTTTGGATGAACTGGGTACATACAGACCGCTGACTGACTGTGAATTGGGTGAACTGGGTACCTATAGACGGCTGACTGGATTGACGAACTAGGTATATACAGATGACTGACTATGGATTGGATGAACTGGGTATATACAGACGACTGACTGTGGATTGTTGAACTGGGTACATACAGACGGCTGACTGTGGGTTGATGATCTGGGTATATAGAGATGGCTGACTATGAATTGATGAACTAGGTACATACAGATGGCTGATTGTTGACTGATTATGCTTGGACTTTAAAATGGGTGGGGAGGGTTGACACCCCTAACTCCATGATTTTCAAATGTCAGTGTACTTTTGAAGGTAAATTTAAAGTCAGACACTTATGTCTAGGAAGGCAGTCCAGTGCTCTGGGCAAAAACTGAATTCATGACCCAGAGTAGAGATTTTCAGATGGTCTTCCGTGGAGCCCTAAGCTTTTCTGCTGCCTTAGGGTTGAGGGTATGTCTCTGCGTGTGTGTTGGGTTTGTGTGTGTGTTTGTGTGTGTGCATGTATATGTGTCTGTGTGTGCATTTGTGTGTGTGCCTGTATCTTTCTGTGTGTGCATCTGTGTGTATCTATGTGTGTGTATGTATGTGTCTGTGTGTCTGTCTTTCTGTGTGTGCGTTTGTGTGTGTGTCTGTATGTATGTGTCTGTGTGTGTATCTTTGTGTGTGTGTGTCTTCGTGTGTGTCTGTGTGTGTGTGTGTATGTGTGTGTGTCTCTGTGTGTGTATCTTTGTGTGTGTGTGTATGTGTGTCTGTGTGTGTGTATCTGTGTGTGTATGTCTATGTGTGTCTGTGTGTGTGTATCTTTGTGTGTGTGTATGTGTGTGTGTCTGTGTGTGTCTGTGTGTGTCTGTGTGCGTGTATCTTTGTGTGTGTGTGTCTTGGTGTCTGTGTGTGTGTATGTATGTGTGTGTGTCTGTGTGTGTCTGTGTGTGTCTGTGTGTGTCTGTGTGCGTGTATCTTTGTGTGTGTGTGTCTTGGTGTCTGTGTGTGTGTATGTATGTGTGTGTGTCTGTGTGTGTCTGTGTGTGTCTGTGTGTGTCTGTGTGCGTGTATCTTTGTGTGTGTGTGTCTTGGTGTCTGTGTGTGTGTATGTATGTGTGTGTGTCTGTGTGTGTGTCTCTATGTGTGTCTCTGTGTGTGTATATGTATGTGTGTGTGCATCTTTGTGTGTGTGTGTGTCTATGTGTGTCTGTGTGTGTGTATGTATGTGTCTGTGTGTGTCTGTGCGTGTATGTATGTGTGTCTGTGTGTGTCTATGTGTGTCTCTGTGTGTGTATGTATGTGTCTGTGTGTGTGTATCTTTGTGTGTGTGTCTATGTGTGTCTGTGTGTGTGTATGTATGTGTGTGTGTATCTTTGTGTGTCTGTGTGTGTCTGTGTGTGTCTTTGTGTGTGTTTGTGTGTGTGTCTGTGTGTGTGTGTATCTTTGTGTGTCTGTGTATGTATGTGTCTGTGTGTGTCTGTGTGTGTCTGTGTGTGTATCTTTGTGTGTGTGTGTCTTCGTGTGTGTCTGTGTGTCTGTGTGTGTGTATATGTATGTGTGTGTGCATCTTTGTGTGTGTGTGTGTGTCTATGTGTGTCTCTGTGTGTGTATGTATGTGTCTGTGTGTGTGTGTCTTTGTGTGTGTGTCTATGTGTGTCTGTGTGTGTGTATGTATGTGTGTGTTTGTGTGTCTCTGTGTATCTTTCTCTGTGTGTGTATCTTTGTGTATTTGTGTTTATGTGTGTCTGTGTGTGTGTCTGTGTGTGTGTCTGTGTGTGTCTGTGTGTGTCTGTGTGTGTGTGTCTTTGTGTGTGTGTGTCTTCGTGTGTGTCTGTGTGTGTGTGTCTTGGTGTCTGTGTGTGTGTATGTATGTGTGTGTGTCTGTGTGTGTGTCTCTATGTGTGTATGTATGTGTCTGTGTGTGTGTATGTATGTATGTGTGTGTGTATCTTTGTGTGTGTGTGTGTCTCTGTGTGTGTATGTATGTGTCTGTGTGTGTGTATCTTTGTGTGTGTGTCTATGTGTGTCTGTGTGTGTCTATGTATGTGTGTGTGTGTGTCTCTGTGTATCTTTCTCTGTGTGTGTATCTTTGTGTATTTGTGTCTATGTGTGTCTGTGTGTGTGTCTATGTGTGTCTGTGTGTGTCTGTGTGTGTCTTTGTGTGTGTCTGTGTGTGTCTGTGTGTGTGTGTGTATCTTTGTGTGTGTGTGTATCTTTGTGTGTCTGTGTATGTATGTGTCTATGTGTGTCTCTGTGTGTCTGTGTGCGTGTGTCTTTGTGTGTGTGTGTATGTGTGTCTGTGTGTGTGTATGTATGTGTGTCTCTGTGTGTCTCTGTGTGTGTGTGTATGTATGTGTGTGTGTGTCTGTGTGCGTGTATGTATGTGTGTGTGTGTGTCTATGTGTGTCTGTGTGCGTGTATGTATGTGTGTGTGTGTGTCTATGTGTGTCTGTGTGTGTGTATGTATGTGTGTGTGTGTCTCTGTGTATCTTTCTCTGTGTGTGTATCTTTGTGTATTTGTGTTTATGTGTGTCTGTGTGTGTGTCTATGTGTGTCTGTGTGTGTCTGTGTGCGTGTGTCTTTGTGTGTGTCTGTGTGTGTCTGTGTGTCTGTGTGTGTCTGTGTGTCTGTGTCTGTCTGTGTGTCTGTGTGTGTCTGTGTGTGTCTGTGTGTCTGTGTGTGTGTGTGTGTCTGTGTGTGTCTGTGTGTCTGTGTGTGTGTATCTTTGTGTGTATGTATGTGTCTGTGTGTGTCTGTGTGCGTGTATCTTTGTGTGTGTGTGTCTTGGTGTCTGTGTGCGTGTATGTATGTGTCTGTGTGTGTCTGTGTGTGTCTGTGTGCGTGTATGTATGCGTGTCTGTGTGTGTCTATGTGTGTGTGTGTGTATATGTATGTGTGTGTGTCTATGTGTGTCTCTGTGTGTGTATGTATGTGTCTGTGTGTGTGTGTCTTGGTGTCTGTGTGTGTGTCTATGTGTGTCTGTGTGTGTCTGTGTGTGTATATGTATGTGTGTGTGCATCTTTGTGTGTGTGTGTGTCTATGTGTGTCTGTGTGTGTCTGTGTGTGTGTATCTTTGTGTGTGTGTGTCTTCATGTGTGTCTGTGTGTGTGTCTATGTGTGTCTCTGTGTGTCTGTGTGCGTGTGTCTTTGTGTGTGTTTGTGTGTGTCTGTGTGTGTGTTGGGGACTGGAAAGCCTGCCTGCCCTCTCTTCTCCCCCACCATCTCTGTCACAGCAGTTTCATTTTATTTGTATTGGTAAGATTTTTTTCCAGAATAGTCTCAGGGCTAAAAATAATTATGGAAACCGCTGAGCCGTTAAACAAAGACAAGCCCCGCACAGTGACAGACCCTCGGGACAGGCCGCCGGTAGCCGGCGGGGTCTGCTCCAGGGGCCGGCGCTGGCCAGCACACAGGCGTTTTTCCATTACCTTTCAAGGGTAATTTGGGCCCTGAGGACGGGAACCGTAACTGCTGACGGACGAGAGGACTGCTCGGGAGTTCAGTTGTTGATAGGAAAATTACAGGGAACGAGTCGGCAACGTCATTGAGGCAAGAACACATCTTGTGTTAAATTGGGCTGTAAAGGTCTGAACCATAACCAGCGGACATCTGATCCAGTCAACTCTGGCCTGGGAACAGCTGTGGTCTCAGGATCCAGGGAGGGGCCAAGGTGGTCTGCAGGGGTGGGGGTCCCCGCTCGCTGCCCTTCGAGAGGTGGGTGTTGGAACGTTACACGAGCATCACCTGGGCAGTTTGTTTAAAACGCAGGTCGCGTGTTCCAACACCAGCTCGCTGCAGCTGGATGCCAGGCTAAGATCCAGAAACTTGCTCTTTTTAACAAAATGTGTGTCCTGGGGAATGTGATCCCCTCCAGTGTGTCAGGACAACCTGCCAAGTTTCTCAGAATTTCCTGTTGCTGAGAATCACGCATGGTCCTGTTAAACACTCAGCTCTTCAGACCTGTTCCCCAGAGAAGCCTGGATGAGATTGAAGAATAGTTGGGTTATAATATTGTGTGAGTTTCAGATGTACAGCAAAGTGAGTCAGTTATGCATATGTATATTTGAGATTATTTTCCATTATCCATTATTACAAAGATGATTGGATACAGCTCCCCGTGGTATACAGTAAATCCTTACTGCTTGTCTGTTTTGCACACAGTCGCTTGTGTCTGTCAATTTATCCCTCTCTTCTCTCCCCTCCGGTCACCACGTTTGTTTTCTACGTTTGTGAGTCTGTTTCTACTTTACACTATATAGATTCGTTTGTGTTATTTTTTAGATCCCATGTATAAGTGATATCATATATTTGTCTTTGACTTCACCTAGTTTGGTATTCTCTGGGTCCATCCATATTACTAAAAATGGCAATATTTCATTCTTTTTTTTTTAATTTTGCCAGTTTATTTTTATCATAGATACTAGTAGTGGGGAATATTGAGGTAAGAGTTGAGTTTGTGGAATTTCTGGCTTTTGTTGAAGAGCTATTGTAATGTTACAGAAAACTCCCAAGGAATATTTAAAAAAATCATTTTTGGGTTTCCTTCCTCTCATGGGGAATGGTTTTATGAAAGTGTCATTGTAAGCAGTTCATGAGATTGGAACAGATGTCATGTGCGACAAGAAGCCCTGTTTTTGGTGAACTGACAAGGGGGCCTATTTGTCATTATCTGCGTGAATGTGACATGTGATTGCAGATTAAATCAGCTGACATCAGATGCCATTGCTTTCCATGTTTGCTCAGAAGACCACTTATTAACATTAGTGGATGCTTCGTTTAGGTGTAACTCATAGATGTTAAATGTCTTTTTTTTTTTTTTGCAGTTTTACACTTTATTCCCAGACGACAAAGTAGGAACCACAAAATTACAGCAGAGTTAATTTTGGCATCTTCACAAAGGCAAAGAAATGAATCGGGTCTCTGGAGAGCACTTTCTCTCTCTTTCTCTGGAGTGAACTTGTTTTTTCCAAGGATTTGTTGACTCTCCTTTAGTGTTGGAGTGCAGCTGATGTCCAGTGGCAGGTAGGCCCAGGTGTGCAGCAGAGTGACTCAGGTATGCATATACACGTGTCTACGCTCCGTGTGAGCTCAGGCTTTCAGATTCCACATGTAAGAGAGGTCACGAGGCAAGCTCATGAGGGTGAGTGTGTTTGGGAACAGCAGAACTGCATTTTGGGGTGAGCTGATGGTAGCAAACTACAGTGAGCTTGTTGAAGGCTTGGGGTAGGTTGTATCTACAGGCAGAGGATGTAAAGTGGGAGCATTTCGGGGGCAGTTCCGTTAGTCAGTTAAAATCAACAAGAGACAGAGGCCAGGCTTGAAAGCTTCCTGAGCAGATGGTCAGTCCCGTCACACAAGCGAAGCTCAGTGCAGCCTTCTTGGTGAGACCCGTTGCAGCTGGGACGAAAACTCCCAAGGGTAATACAAGACCACCGTTGATCAACATCCCGCCATCCGAGTCCCTTAGTATTTAAGTTTGGTCTTCCTGAGTCTCCAGTTCACTCTCTGGTTCTGTTTTAGATTGAAATTATTTCACGCTAGTCTGTCTTCTTGTGAGCAGGACCGAATTCAGAGCAACCTATGACGTCATCTTGATGGTGTCACCCGTAGGGAGGAATTTCACGTTGTGACTCCTGGGAGGGCCCCAAGAACAAGCATGAGGGCTGGACAGAGGTTCCTGAAAGTGTCCCTGGCCTCAAAGAACAGCAGGTGGGGACAGAAGTGCAGGCAGAAGGTGGCGTGAGGCCATATGGTCTCCCAGAGCTCTGAACAAGCGCGTGGATTGAGCGCCTGCCTGTAGGCCTCTCAGCAGTGCCGCTGGAGAGGGCTGAAAGCGTGATGCTGGGTCTGGGCCGTCACTGCCTGACCTGGGGACTATTTGGACAGTGGCGAGTGGCCACTCAGGAGCCAGGAGTGAAACCAGGTGAAGTCTGGGCTTGCCTATGGTGACAGTGTCCTAGGCAGAGAAGGAAGCCAGGATTTAGTTTGGGGCCGTCAGAGAATGGGCTTCCCTGGTGGTTCAGTGATACACAATCCTCCTGCCAATGCAGGAGACATGGGTTTGATCCCTGGGTCGGGAGGATCCCCTGGAGAAGGAAATGGAACCCACTCCAGTATTCTTGCCTGGGAAATCCCGTGGACAGAGGAGCCTGGTGGTCATGGGGTCACAAAGAGTTGGACATGGCTGAGTGACTAAGCAACAACAGCATGAGAGAATAGAGATTCAGGGTTTCTCACTCTTCCTGAGTGACTTTCATCCTTCGAAGAAATGTGGCTGGGTTGGAAGCCTGGAAACAGGTAGGTCAGGGCATGCTGAGGGGATGGGGTCAGGTCAGAGCGCTGTGTTCGGGCAGAGACCCTACGAACCTGGGCACTCAGTTTCCACCCTAGACAAAGAGGGCCATAGAAGTCCTCTTCTGATACAAGCAGGGAATTTTCAGAATTCCTTTATCATTTTCCACCGTAGTACATTGGGCTTGACCTTATTTCTTCTTGATCCCCGCTACCAAACTCCAGCGGTTCGTAATCTTTCTGGAGCAGGTGGAATCCGTTTCATGGGCTGGTTTTGCACTGAGCTCCTTCTAGAGACTGTTGTGAAGGTTTTACTTCTCTCCTACAGAATGTGGGTGCTTGCTGTGCTGTCCTTGGCTGCAAAAATTAGATGAGTCTTTATCTCGGTAGGATATTAGCTTTTCCATAGAAATTATAAATTTAAATTATGCACCATGAACGGGAGTACAGAAGCTGAGAAAGCTGAATGAGAAAAGAGTCTATGCTCAAGTGTCCTATTTAATAGTTTAAAGTGCGCACTTGCTGAAGAGTCTAGGATTTTGGATCTGGTCATCTCTAATGAAATTTCAGTATTTGGGATAAAGGGGCTGAGGATTAGAGGCGGACTGAAATGGTTGTCACGTTGCCACAGCTTTAGTAGATAGAAAAGCTTTAATAACTTTGTTTATAACTTTCTCTTGAGGATAGTTCAAAGAAAAGGTTCCACCCCACCCCTGTTCTATTCTGTCTTCATTTTCTTAGCCCTTTGGCAGAAAAGAAAACCAAGAAATTCGAAAATAGACGTGGCAGGTTTAGATTCATGGGGAGCAGGTCTTTAACTGTGACCGCATGACTCCACAGGTTTGCACTTAATTCTAGGAGAGTGTTTCTTTGGCCATGGTCCAGTCTGAATCAAATGGCCCCTATTTCAGCTACTGAATGTAGGGAAATCTGCATGCAAATGACCTCAAGCGGTCTATGATAAACGGTGGTGCTGATGGCTTATCAACGCCACAGCAGGAAAAAGTGTTACTGATGAGTAAGGCATCGGGCTTGTTGAAGGCGTCTAAATTGGCCCCGACACATGGTTAGTGGCAGATAAGATATGATCAGAAGGCGCTGACTCCAGTGCCTTGGAATTTTTTGAAACAAATTTTGGGTTCAAAGGAAAAACAAGCAAACAGGAAAATGAACATGCAGTAGAACAAGAACAAAGGAAAATTCATACACAAAATGAAAGGAAAATGAGTCAAAGAGATGAGTGTGGGTGTTGATTAGTTTATTCTGACTTTACAGATGGTTGGTTTATATCAGCATCGTGCATGGTGTGATCTCATTGCCTTAGGGTCCCACAAGCGGAATCTCAGAATTCACTAGAACACGTTTTCCCTCCCAGGAGACCCTAGTTAACTCTACTTACTCAGGCCTTATTTAAAACATGCCCATCCTGTAGGTAATGACTAAATGTAATATGAAGACATCTTACACGTCTGACTAAAAGCTCAATGGAAAAATAGGTAAAGAATACAGACATTTGGCAATTGAATGTAGAAATCACTATTGAAATATGAAAAAAAAAGTTCACTCTGACAATTTTAAATGAAAATAACTTGACAATAGCATTATTTTTAAACCTCTGAAAGTAGCAAGTGAAAATGAGAAGAATATGTTCTGTGATGATAACCTGTGGTCTTGTAAATTGCTATAATTTTCTTTTAAAAAATTTGTTTTTCACGTGGACCATTTAAAAAGTCTTTATTCACTTTGTTACAATATTGCTTCTGTTTTATGTTTTGGCTTTTGGGCTGCGAGGCCGTGGGATCCGGGATCTTAGCTTTGAACCCGCACCTCTTGCATTGGAGGGCGAAGTTCTAACCACTGGGCCGCCAGGGAAGCCTTTTGTGTAACTTTCTAAAGACCGGCTTGGCGACGCTATGTTCATTCAGAGACTTGTCTTTGCGTGATCTGACCCACCCTAAAACATGAACTTGATTGTGATTTTTCTGGAATATGATCTGCTGTTGGTTTCACCTGAAAGCAGGGTCAGTAGATTTTTTTTCTGCAAAGGGATAGATGATGAATATTTAGGGTTTGTGCACCACACAGTCCCTGTCTCACTCACTCAGCTCTGCCTCGAGCATAGACGCGGCCATGTCGCTGAGCCGCACTCGCCCTGTCTGACTCCTGCGGCCCCGCGGACTGCAGCCCGCCAGGCCCCCTGTCCGTGGGGCTTCCCAGGCAAGAACACTGGAGTGGGTTGCCATCTCCTCCTCCAGGGGATCTTCCCAGTCCAGGGATTGAACCTGGGTCTCCTACATTGGCAGGTGGATTCTTTACCACTGAGCCTCACCTGGGAAGCACCTCCCCCCAAAAAAATAGTCATAGAAAATAGCTAAATACACAAGCATGACTGTTTTCCAATCAAAATTTATTTATAAACACTGATATTTCAATTTCACACAATTTTCTCATCTTCCTAATATTATTACCCTTATAATATTTTTCAACTTAATAGTGCAAAACCCATTCTTAGGTCGTTGGTAGTTCCCAACAACCAGAGGTGGTGAGCTATGTCGGGCTATCTGGCTCTGATTCATTGATTAATTTTTTAAAAACTAATTAATTTATTTATTTTACTTTACAACATTATACTGGTTTTGCCATACATTGACTTGAATCCACCATGGGTGTGCATGTATTCCCCATCCTGAACCCCCCTCCCACCTCCCTCCCCATCCCATCCCTCTGGGTCATCCCAGTGCACCAGCCCCAAGCACCCTGTCTCATGCACCAAACCTGGACTGGTGATTCGCTTCACATATGAGAGTTTACATGTTTCAATGCTATTCTCCCATGTCATCCTGTCCTCGCCCTCTCCCATAGAGTCCAAAAGACTGTTCTAAACATCTGTGTCTCTCTTGCTGTCTCGCATACAGGGTTATCCTTACCATCTTTCTAATTTCCATATATATGTGTTAGTATACTGTATTGGTGTTTTTCTTTCTGACTTACTTCACTCTGTATAATAGGCTCCTGTTTAAACACCTATGGCTTAAGACATAAAAGCTCAAAACCCCCAAACTTTTACTGTCGTCTAATAAGTGTACAACAATATTCTGCTTAAAAAATGTACCTTAATTCAAAATACTTAATTGCTAAAGAAAGCTAGCCATCATCTGAGCATTCAGTGAGTCGTAATCGTTTTGCTGGTCGAGGGTTTTAGCTCGATGTGGATGGCTGCTGACTGATCAGGACGGGGACTGCTGAAGCCAACCATGACCTCTGCTGCCCTGATTGACTTCTCCTTCCACTAGTGATTTCTCTGTAGTGGGCAATGTTGTTTGATCGCATTTTACCCACAGGAACCCTTCTTTCAAAATTTCAAACCCTGCCTCTGCTGTATCAACTAAATTATGCAGTGTTATTAATTCTTCATTGTCAGTTCAACAACCTTCACAGCCTCTTCACCAGGAGTAGATCCCAGCTCAGGAAAACACTTTCTTTGCTCGTCCATAAGAAGCACCTCCTCGTCTGTTAAAGTTTTATCACGACGTTGAAGTGTTGCAGTCACATGTTTGGCTCCACTTCTAATTCCGGTTCCCTTGCTGTCTCCCCCACGTCTACAGGTATCTCCTACCTTGAAGCCTTGACCCCTCAGAGTCGCCTGAGAGAGCTGGAACCAACTTCTTCCAAACTCCTGTTAATGCTGATATTGTGACCTCTCCCCATGAATTACAGTGTCCTTAGTGGTGTCTAGAATGCTGAATCCTCGCCAGAAGGTTTTCAGTTCACTTTGCCCAGATCCAGCAGAGGAATCACTGTCAATGGCAGCTAGACCTTGCGAAGTGTATTTCTTAAAAAAGTAAGACTTGAAAGTAAAAATTACCCCTTAAACCAGGGGCTGCAGAATGGATATTATGTGAGCAGGCGTGAAAACCTCAGGATCGCCTTGTCCAGCCCTATCAGAACCCTTGGATGACTGGGTGCATGGTCCATGAGCATTAATATTTTAAGGAGAGTCTATTCTTTTTTCTCCTGAGTAGTAGGTCCCAACAGTGGCCTTGAAATACTCGTGAACCCTGCTGTTGATGGATGTGCTGTCATCCCGGCTTCGTGGTCCCACCTACAGAGCACGGAGGGGACCGGGCATAATTCTCAAGGGTCCTGGGATTTCTGGAATGGCAAGTGAGCACTGGCTTCAACTTCGAGTCACCAGCTGCTTTGGCCCCTGATGGAAGTAGTAAGCCTGTCCTTTGAAGCTTTAAAGCCAGGCATTGACCTCATTCTATAGAAAACCCTAGATGGCATCTTCCAAAATAAGGCTGTTTCTCCTACACTGAAGTTTCTCTGTTTAGTGTAGCTACCTTCAGTGGGCTTCCCAGGTGGCACAGTGGTACAGAATCCGCCTGCCAGTGCAGGAGATGTAAGAGACGTGGGTTTGATCCCTGGGTTGGGAAGATCCCCTGGAGAAGGAAATGGCAACCCACTCCAGAATCCTTGCCTGGAGAATCCCATGGGTAGAGGAGCCTGGTGGGCTACAGTCCATGGAGTCTCAGAGTCAGACACGGCTGAGGGACTAACACAAATTAGTAAATAAGCAAATAAAAAACAGAAAGTGTAATAGGATCCTCTTTTTGTAAAAGTAGACAATAAGTTATCTTAGCTAGATCTTCTGGATAACTTGCCGCAGCTTCTACAGAGTACCTGCTGCTTCTCCTGGCACGTGGATGTTACAGAAGCGGCTGTGTTCCTCCAGCCTCATGAACCAACCTCTGCTAAGCACCAAGCTTTTCTTCTGCAGCCTCCTCCTGTCTCTCAGCCTTAAAGGAGGTGAAGAGAGTTAAGGCTTTGTTCTGGCTGAGGCTTAGCTTTAAGGGAATCTTGGGCCGGGTTTGATCTTCTAATCAGACACTAAGACTTTCTGCGTGTCGGCAAAAAATCTCTTTTGCTTTCTTATCATTTGTGCGCTCACTGGAACAGCACTTTTGTTTTCCTTCAAGGACTTTTCTTTTGCATTCACAGCTTGGCTGACTGCGTGGAGCAAGAGGCCTGGCTTAAAGCCCGTCTCAGCTTCAGACATACTTTTCTCACTAAGCTCAGTCATCACTAGCTTTTGATTTAAAGTGAGAGACTCGAGACTCTTCCTTTCTCTTAAATACTTAGAAGCCCTGGTAGGGCTGCTCATTGGTCTAATTTCAATATTAGGGAACAGGGAGGCCTGGACAGAGGGGGAGAGGCGGGTCTGACCAGCTGATGGAGCAGTTGAAACACACACAGCATTTATCCGTGAAGTCCTCTGTTTTTCATGGGTGGAATTCATGGTGTCCCAAAACATTTGAAGTGGTGACATCTGAATAAAATACCTATAAAAAATTTGGACATATTGGGAATACTGCCAAAATATGGCACACAGCCAGGGCGTGACCACATGCTGTTGGAACAATGCAGCCGATAGACTTGCTCAAGGCAGGGCTGTCATAAATCTTCAACTTGTAGAACCACGCAGTATCTGCAAAGCACAGTGAAATGAGGTCTGCTCGTGTCATCAGATATCCAGCATTCAACTTTCCAGTCATCTCATAAAAGTTAAACACGGGTGTGTTTGTATTTTTAATTTTTAAAAAATTGTTTATTTGAATTGGGATCCGACTGATTTCCACATATGACAAATAGCTTCTGATTCATAGGTGCTCCCATTCTTCCCCACTCTGTCTATCTCTTTCTTTCCTTGCAGTTTGTCTGTTGACTAGACTGGATCGTTCGTCCAGAGTCTGGGTTTGGCTGGTTGCACCCCAGGGCGGCCCTGCCTTCTAGGTGCCCTGTAAGCTGACAGCTCTGTGTGGAGGCCCGATAAGGTCAGCCTGGGAATAAACTGTGGGAGGGCAAGGAAGGCTTGCGGATGCTGTGTTGTCTCTTGTAGGGAGGCTTGTTTTCTCTCTCTCTGTGGTATTTACAGATACTGTTGGTAGTAACCTAGATTCATTAACTAAGTTGTTCAGTCACTAAGTTGAGTCTGACGAGTCTGACTCTTTGCAACCCCGTGGACTGTGGCCCACCAGGCTCCTCTGTCCATGGACTACTCCAGGCAAGAATACCGGAGTGGGCTGCTGTTCCCTTCTCCAGGGGATCTTCCTGACCCAGGGATCAAACCCACATCTCCTGTGTCACCTGGATTGGCAGGCAAATTTTTTATCCCCGAGCCACTAGGGAAGCCCAGACTCGTTAATTAGCGTTTCCAAAATTGTTATAGTCTAATTCTAGCAACTTTTTTCATTAGCTAGAAACTTCTGCTTAAAAAAATATCTTCTCAATTACAACTTTTCTCCCAAGTGGTACACTTTATGTAGGAAAGTCAGGGCAAATGCTTCATTCCCCCTCTATAGTTACTACTTTTTAAATAATGAGTTCGTAAGCATCTGTGATCAGTTAGTGTGATTATTTATTTGGGGAAGGCCACTGTGATTCATAGATTATACATACATGCATACATACACACATGCATACACGCACGAAACCTACACCCTTAGAATCTTTCAATCCATTATGGTAGTTTTTCCTGTCATTGCTCAGGGTGTCCCACTTGGATGGGAACAGTGGGCGGAGCTTCTTCAGGTTGCTTCCTGAGCCCTTTTGTAAGAGGCCTGTAGTCTTTGCTAGGGTCCTTGTCCTACAGGGATTTCAGCCTCTCCTGTACATTTCCAGTTTCATATCTGTAATCAATCATTTTTTCAAGAAGCCCTGGTTCTTTTAAGAAGGAAAAAATACTTGGACACCACTGTCTAGTCTGCAGGGGTCATCACTGGTACTGAGACGGCTTTCTCAGTGGGACGATACTAGGCAATATGTAGATATGTTTTAAAAATAAAAAAACCGTGAGTTTTTATTGACACTTCCAGTTCCAATTCAAGGATGTTTAAGGTTTGTACTAACCCTATCTTTATATCAGGTCTCAATCTTCTTTCTCTTACCCTAGAATCCCAGTTTTCAACGACACTAGGAATTTCATTTACTTTGGATTTTTCTTTTAAAAAATTTCATTGTAATGCAGTTGCTTTACAATGAGGAATTTTAGAGTAAACATATCCTGTAACACTCCGTGGTTTTGTGTTTCATGCCCTCCCGACATCCTAGGAATAACAATGTCACACTGCTGCCAACTGTGTGATTACAGAAGAGACTGTGCAACTTGTTTGGGTCGCTTTCTTTGTCTTGAGCACATTCAGAGGACACCCTCCAGAAGCATGCAGACGGATTACTGTGCTTTAAAGTTGCATAGAATGGTTAGATTTCTCTATGTGTGATGATGCTACCACCTAGATACATATTTAAAGCCATTTACTTTTGTTTTGGGCACTGCATTTAAAAAATAATATCTAGGTTTTATAATTATCTGAAGCATTTACATAGTTTCGAAAGGAAATATCCAGAACAATGTAGATTCAAGGAAGGCTAAACTCATCTATACACAATTCTGCTGTTGTTTTTAAAAAAGAAGCAGATATCTATTTGTCATATATTTATTATGTTGTTCAGTCACTACGTCACCACAGGCGTCATGGCCAAAACATAAAACAGAGGTAATATTGTAACAAAATCAATACTTAACAGAATGGTCTACATCAAGGAAAAAATCTTAAAAAAGAAAAAACCAAATATCAACTTCATGATAATCAAACTTGTCCCAAGAAAGTGACTATTCCTGAACTATATGTCATGGCTTAGTTCGGAATAATATTTGCCTAGCAATAATGATATCATGATTAAGTACTAATGTAACAAATTTTGATATAAATGAGTTGGGAGTCTGACTGGAAGGCAAGACTGTATGGACACTAGATGTAAAAGAGATGTGGTAAATGAGTTACAGCTTAGGATTTACAGCAAGAAGTCCACAGGTAATATTCTAAAACGGAACAATTAAGAAATGGTAGTATTTGTTGCTTAGGTATTGGAGAGGACATGTCCAAAGAAACATCTAAGAAAGTAGAAAGTAATTGTTTCAGGGAAATGGGAATGGAGAGTATGGAAGAAAAGTGCCAATTTTCAAAGAAAGTTGCATAGAAGCATTTGACTCTGAAACTCTTTAACTGTATGGCATTGATACGGCACCTTTCTTAAAGAGGAGCTGGGGCAAGAACCAGAAGTGGAAAGGGCCGTGTGGTGGAGGGTGACCGTCGGCGCCGTGGTTCATTATCAGTGCCAGCAACGTTGCTGTTGAGCCGCTCAGTCGTGTCCGACTCTTTGCAGCCGTGCCAGGCTCCTCTGTCCATGGGCTTCTCCAGGCAAGAACACGGGAGTGCATTGCCGTCTCCTTCTCCAGGGGATCTTCCCGACTCAGGGATTGAACCTGCCGCTCCTGAATTGCAGGCAGATTCTTTATCATCTGAGCCTCCAGGGAAACCTATCAACATTAACAAATTATTTTTTCAAAGAGACTGGGAGTAGAAACAGTTAGAAGTATAACCCTAACTAGAATAAATAGCAAGTCAAATGGTGTCTTAATTGAGCAAATATTGATGGGTTCCTAAAACCAAGAAAATGTATGCTATTCCCAAATGGAATTCCTATTTAAATGAAATGACCTTCTTCTCTCAACCGCTAATTAAATGAGAACCCCAGGGAGAGAATGAAGAGCTGTGAACTGTGAGTACATCTTAAAAGTGAAAATACTGTCCTCTGGGGTAATGTATTAACACCTTCAATGTGCCAAAGAATCAGCAATAATGGTCAATTTATTGCTCTCAGGGAAATCATATGACTGCTGAAATGTGTAAAGAGAGCATCTAGAATTCCAAAACCCATTGTTTCTTTTGGAGAGGGGCAGGGATCATTGGCTGAGGTTGTCAGTTACCTTCCAACGATACCCCCTTGGAATTCACAGTGTCATTATTATCTTTGGGATTTGGGGGCCTGGAGGGATGGTGAGAAGGAAAAAAGCATAGACCAGTATAAACCTCATTCAAACCACTAATTTTTAAACATATTATATCTAAAATTTTGCTTGGATAATTTTGCTTGGATAAATTTCCCCCCTCAATTCTCCTTTTCCCATTTATTGCAAAGCATGATAAAACTGAAAATGAGCTGGATGTGGAAAAACTGTGTGTGTATACGAGTTCCTGAGTTTTGGAATGCGTATATTGAGTTTCTGTATACTCACACGTGCAGGAGGGACTAATCTGAGGTCCCAAGGGTTGCGTTTATCACTGGTCTTTCCTGATATTTGGACACAGAAGGTGGAGCTGAGATGAGTTCTGTACTAGCTAGGCTATCCTGTGGTCTCTCTTCCTGCTTTCAGACCATTTTGGCTCCATCATCTATATTAAATATTAAAATGAATGATCTGGGAATGAATGCTTATTTAATTTTTTATTTCGTTATTTTGATAGCTCTTTTTCTTACAATTTTATTGAGATATAATTGACATATAACACTGTACAAATGCAAGCTACGGGCTTCCCTGGTGACTCAGTTGGTAAAGAATCTGCTTGCAATACGAGAGACCTGGGTTCAGTTCCTGGGTTGGGAAGATGCCCTGGAGAAGGGAACGGTTACGCACTCCAGTATCTGGCCTGGAGTTCCGTGGGCTGTGTCGTCCATGGGGGCGCAGAGAGGTGGACTCACTGAGCAACTTAAAACAAAAAAAAAAAGTGTGAACTGTGTGAGCTGTAAGTGTGAGCTGTAGTGTTCCCAGGAGTCGTGTGTGGGTGTGAGAGTTGGACCATAAAGAAGTCAGAGTGCTGAAGAATTGATGCTTTTGAATTGTCATGTTGGAGAAGACTCCTGAGAGTCCCTTGGGCTGCAAGGGGATCCAACCAGTCCATCCTAAAGGAGCTCAGCCCTGGGTGTTCATTGGAAGGACTGATGCTGAAGCTTAAGCTCCAATCCTTTGGTCACCTGATGCGAAGAGCAGACTCATTGGAAAAGACCCTAATGCTGGGAAAGATTGAGGGCAGAAGGTAAGAGGATGAGATGGCTGGACTGCAGAATCGATTCAGTGGACATGAACTTGGGCAAACTTCAGGAGATGGTGAGGAACAGGGAGGCCTGGCATGCTGCAGTCCATGGGGTCTCGAAAAGTTGGACAGGAACATAATTACAAATAGTTTACTAAACTACAAAATATGTTTGGTAACAGCGAAATAACTAACAAAAAGATCCTTTAAAATATACTTCAGTTTTCTAGACACCAACTCATTTTAACTTTGTGAAATGAGTTTAATAGTATGCTATTAAGTTTCAAAATGTTTTTTTTAATATACATTTTCCATCCCAACTAAATTAAAATATGCATCAAATATGTTAGCAATATAAATCTTGGAAGATAACAAAGCATAATTATGTATAACATGGAGTCTTAAGATACTAAAAAAGAATTCTGAGGTAAATTGAATCAAAATGGAAATAATTAAATTGATATTTGGCTGGAAATAACCAAGGTTTTATGATAAGCAAACACATCTTCTTTTTTTAAATTTTTTATTTTGCACTGGGGTATGACCAGTTAGCCAACAATGTGATAGTTTCACATGAATAGCAAAGGGACTCAGCCACACGTATACTTGTATTCATTCTCCCTTCAACTCCCCTCCCATCCAGGCCCCCAGGTAACGTGGAGCAGAGTTCCCTCTCCTCTGCAGTAGGAACTTGCTGGTTATCCATTTCAAATAGAGCAGTGATTACATGTTGCTCTAATTATCCCTTCTCCCCATCTTTCCCTCCCACACCCCCAGCAACCATAAGTTCATTCTCTCTTTCTGTTTGTAAGTTCATTTGTGTAGTTTCTTTGTAAATTCCACATCTAAAGGATGTCATAGGTTTTATTTCTCGTCTGTCTGACTTCTCTCAGTATGACTGTCTGGGTCCGTCCATGTTGCTGCCAGTGGCATTATTTCAATCTTTTTTACGTCCAAGTAATGTTCCATTGTATATACGTACCCTGTCTTTATCCACTTTCTGTCGATGGACATTTGGGTTGCTTTCATGTCTTGGCTATTGTAAACAGTGCTGCAACGAACTTTTTTCGAGTTATGTTTTTCTTTGGATATATGCCCGGGAGTAGGATTGCAGGGTCATATGATAACTCTATTTTTAGTTTTTTGAAGAACTTCCATACTGTTCCCCATAGTGGCTTTACCAATTTACATTCCCACCGACAGTGTAGGAGGGTTAAGCAGATGCTTATTTTTAAAAACTTCTGGACTGGCCTCTGAAATCCTTCACAGACACACATGTAGGTTTTGGGGTGGTTCGTCACCATCTCAGTGCATTGGATCTTAGCAAGGAATTATGGCTGTGAAATAAATTTGACCTCTGTCTGAAGTTTGTTTTGAGCTGGGAAATCATTCCATGACAAATGGGTTCACAAAGATGACACCGCAGGGAAGTATAAATTACTGGCAATTGGGGCAGAATTTGAGCTTCCAAATAAAGCTTCAAATTAGCCAAAATAAAAAAAAAATTAAAAGTGGGGAAGAGGACCCATGGCCTCCATCCCAGATATGATTTTAAGGTGACATTCTGTGTTTGGGGTGCAGGGTTTGGAAGTCATGGTCTGTTGTGTTGGTAAAATATTGTCAGAAGTCCCAAGGAGAGGCTCATCCTGAAGATGAGTTCTTTGGGAAGAGTAAGTTTTAATTTGTTTTGTAGATTCTGAATCCATGAAACCAGGGTGGGGAATCTGGGCTGTTGTTCCCCCCATCGGAATTCCCCTCCCCGATCTGAGTTCAGGGCTTCTCTAGGATTGTTTCCACAGTGGGGTAAACGTCGGGACAGAGGGGCTGCTTCAAAGCAAATGAGGCCCTTAATGTATCATAAAAAAGAAGACTGGTTGTTAAGGTTTTATTGGATTACAATAACGGCTCCTAGCACCAGGAGCCTGTGGTTTCATTCCCGGCATCACTCAGGGAGGTTGAAATCATAACCACAGATTATAGCAATGAACTTCCAAATTTCCATACCCTAAGCAGAGACGCTGCCTTCCTGGAGCTAACGTGGAATTACATGCTCTGCGATTTTAGGGGATGTATTGGAAAACTTTCTGTTTGGATATCGCTGGGGGAAGGCTGTGATTCTCCAATCACCTCTGTGGTCACAGCTCCAGTGTTCTTAAAAAAGGAAAGGAAAGAAAGAAAAAACAAAAACAAAACAAAAGAGGATTGTTGCAACTCCCTCGGCTCTGTTCTCTTAGACAGTTTGAAGGTTTTCATTAATTTTTTTTTCTTTCACTGAGTTCAGTAAAAGTTCTTATAAGGTCATCCTAGGTTGTAGCAGTGGCTTCTGCAGATTGCCCAAATGGCCTCTGATCAAGTTGTATTTTATTAGCCAAATAGACTCAAATCTACCATCTGATGTAAATGGTTATGTACGACGTGAAGTGCCACCTCACTGGAAAAGACCCTGATGGGGAAGACTGAAGGCAAAAGGAGAAGAGGGCGGCAGAGGATGAGATGGTCAGAGAGTATCACTGACTCGATGGTGAAGGTCAGGCAGGCCTGGCGTGCTGCATGCAGTCCATGAGGCCACAAGGAACTGGACACAGCTTAGTGACTGGACAAC
Source organism: Muntiacus reevesi (assembly GCF_963930625.1). Lineage (NCBI taxonomy): Eukaryota > Metazoa > Chordata > Mammalia > Artiodactyla > Cervidae > Muntiacus > Muntiacus reevesi. The sequence goes on from NC_089266.1 coordinate 2,331,032, forward strand.
AGCAACATACATTTAGGAGGCTCTGGTAGCAAAGAGGGCTCAGCTGGTAATGTGAGAGACCTGGGTTCGATCCCTGGGTTGGGAAGATCCGCTGGAGAAGGGAAAGGCTACCCACTCCAGTCTTCTTGCCTGGGAGATCCCAGGGACAGAGGAGCCTGGTGGGCTGTGGTCCACGGGGCCGCAGAGTCGGACACGCCTGAGCGACTTAGCACGAGCACGAGGGTGCCTGTGTGGTTAGTCGTGTCTGACTCTTCACAGCCCCGTGGACCGCAGCCCCCCAGGCTCCTCTGTCCCTGGGATCTCCCAGGCCAGAAGACTGGAGTGGCTTGCCATTTCCTTCGCCAGGGGGTCTTCCCGACCCAGGGATTGAACCCACATCTCATATGTCTTCTGCATTGCAGGCAGATTATTTATACCAATAAGCTACCCGGAAAGCCCACTCAGTACTCTACATACATTAAAAGAAATTGGGGGGCACCGTTATTGGTCCCTATTGGAATGAAAGAGAGAGTTAATGGAAGACATAAACAAATGCATTTTATTTTTCTTCTGGGAAGGGATATCTGATTGAACCAGTAAAGAAAAATAAGGTCTGTTTGAGTTCTTTTTTTCTTTCAGACTCTTTGTTCCCCAGACAATTAATGAAGTGGGAACAGAGTCTATGAATGCTCCTGCATTCATTCATTCATCACACTGCTTGAAACTTCTGGTCATACTTGTCTTCTGCCCTCCAGGCTCAGGGCCACTTCCACATTGTAGGAAGCTGTGTGCCACTTCTCATAGTTGGAGAGAGAAGCAGTGATCTCTTTGGGAAGGATGGTCAGTGCCTGGAGGGATGGGAGCTTGTCTTTTGTCCCTGTAAACAGTTCAGTTTTCTTCCTCTACTTCTGAATAGGAGCCAATCCTTGGGAGTGTTCGCTGCATTAGTGAAGATGCCCTTCCCTAGACTGTGTAAGTCACAGAAAACTCACTCTCGGGCAGACTCGCAGAAGTGGAGATCCAGAAATAGGAGCCCTTTTATCAGTAATAATGTCAGTAAGGACTTTGACTGGTTTGGGTTTTGTTCCCAGGTATCCTTTCTTTCCCTGGAACAGTTCAGCATCCCTGCCCACATTCACATGACTTACCCCACCCCAATGAGATGAGATCAAACCAATCACTCCTAAAGGAAATCAACCCTGAATACTCGTTGGAAGGACTGATGCTGAAGCTGAAGCTCCAGTACTTTGGCCACCTGATGCCAAGAGCTGACTCATTTGAAAAGACACCGATGCTGGGAAAGATTGAAAGCAGGAGGAGAAGGGGATGACAGAGGATGAGGCAGTTGGATGGCATCACCGACTTGATGGACATGAGTTTGAGCAAGCTCCGGGAGTTGGTGATGGACAGGGAAGCCTGGTGTGCTGCGATTCATGGGGTCACAAAGAGTCGGACGCAACAGGGACTGAACAAGAGAGGCTGTGGCCTTCCCTGGCGGCTCAGTGGGAAAGAACCCGCCTGCCCGCATGGGAGACCCGGGTTTGATCCCTGGGTCAGGAAGATCCCCTGGAGGAGGAAATGACAACCCACTCCTGTCTTCTTGCCTGGAGAATCCCATGGACAGAGGAGCCTGGAGCGCTGCAGTCTGTGGAGTCACAAAGAGTTGGACACAACTTAGTGACTCAGCAACAACCCCACCCCTCTGGGAAGAGCAGGCTTCACTTTCCCCTCCTCCCCACTCCCCTGCAGTCTGCCGGGACAGTGGGCTCTAGCCCCAAACAAGCTCTCCTGGGGTGAGACTGCAGACAGGACGCTTTCACACAGAACCTTTCAGAGGCTGGCTCGCGCCTCCTTCGCTTGGGGCTGCTCTCTGCCGGCTGAGCAGCAGGTCTCATCAGCAGCTGCTGCTTAGCCCCAGTCTTAGCCCCAGTCTGGGAGGAACAGGCATTTGGTGGTGGTGGGGGGACCGGAGCCCAGAAGTCCCACAGCCCTCCCAGGACAGAGGGAAACAAATGTGTGTTGCCTTAAGCCACTAACACGTTGGAGTTGTTTATGGCCACTGGAAAAAATGACTAATTTTAGAGTGCAGAGTCTGTCGGTCTCTCCATGCCGGTCCTGGCCAGCGGCGGCGGGCTGCTGTCTGAGGCTGCTTCCCCTTGCGGCTGGACAGCAGAGGGCCGAGCATCGCCTGCAGGGGTGACGGGAGGCCCCCTGCCGTGTGCCCTGTGCACACTCTGGGGAAGACCTCTTCTGGTCCCTTCCTGAGCAGAGACGGGCCACAGTCCGCCTCTGAACGTCACTGGAAGGTGGTAACCCTGCAGCTGGCTTGTGCCGGTCAGTATCGGCTCCTCGGCCAGGAGGGCTGTCGCTTTTTAAAAGAAATAGCTGCTTTTGTCTAATTGAGGCATAATTGACCCGCATTAGTTTCAAGTGTAAGAACAGTGGTTCTGCATCTGTGCGTGTTGTGAAATGATCACTACGATAACTCTAGTTAACACGCTCCGCTGTGTGCGCCCAGTCGTGTCTGACCCTGTGTGACCTCGTGGACCATAGCCCACCAGGCTCCTCTGTCCGTGGGATTCTTCAGGCAAGGATACTGGAGAGGGTAGCCATTCCCTTCTCCAGGGCGTCTTCCCCACCCAGGATCGAACCTCCGTCTCCTGTGTCTCCTGCATTGGCAGGCGGATTCTTTACATTAGTGCCACCGGGGAAGCCTGAAATCGCCACGGGGACAGCCGGCTTGGTTTCAGATATCGCAACGCCCCGAACTTTAATAGACTACCATCTGTCAAGTTTTGCTGTCATATGGGAGATAAATTTCCACAATTGTATGAAAAGGTCATCAAAACATTGCTCCCTTTTGCAACTGCGTCACCTGTGAATTCCGGTTTTTAAACCACGTCAACCAAAGCAGGGGCTTCCCAGGTGCCTCACTGTAAGGAACCCGCCGTCAGCACAGGAGATGCAGGTCCGTCCCCAGGTCGGGAAGACCCCCTGGAGAAGGAGACGGCAGCTCACTCCAGTGTTCTTGCCTGGGAAGCCCCGCGGACAAAGGAGGCTGGTGGTCTAGAGTCCACGGGGTCAGTCAGACATAGTGAGGAACCGAGCATGCAGCCAGAACCATGGACCACAAGAGCAAAACCAGGAGTGGGTAGGAGAGCCTGAAATCTTAGTGTTTAATTAGGCCAGACTTGAAAGAGATTTGCAAAATGTAAAACCAGTTCACTCTTTCCACTACATTTTTTTGGGAGGGGGAATACAGTTATTATTGATAAAATATTTATGTTAACATGGAATAGGTTTATATTTTAACAGATTAAGAAAAATTTTATGACTATATCAGCTTTAATTTCCAATATCTAAAAAATGGAAAAGCTTTGATTCTAAGGCCATGTATAGCTATACATAAATACATAAGACTCTATAATGAATGGACTGTTCGATTAAAGTCTGTACCACATTTTGAAGATGGCCCTTGGAGGAGGGCATGGCAACTCACTCCAGTGTTCCTGCCTGGAGAATCCCATGGACAGAGGACCTGGTGGGCTACAGTCCATGGGGTCACAGAGAGTCGGACATGATTTAGCGACTAACATTTCACTTCCCCTTACACTTAGGGTATCAGCTGAAAGCTGTCGAAAAACTGGGCCTTTTGATCTCTTTCTTAACACTGTGCCAAAGCAGGCTGGCATATCCACCTGATTTATTCTGTAGGCCATTGTCTCTGATCTTCAAAGGGCCATTCCAACAATGTATTGGGATGGGCTCCAGGTGTGTCTGCCAGGATGTTAAATCCCAAGACACGGGAGAGTTCCCCTTCAGTGCAAAATCCTCTCCTATGCAGGCTTCTGTTTTGGCTCTGTCCTCCCCACCTCCGGTCCTGTATCCTCAGCATCAGTTTCCAGGACTTTCCTCCCAGTTACCACAGGTACAAAGAAGTCATACCCTTCAACTGTTTTTGATCCTAATCCCTTTCTTCCCATAGCAGCAAGTGGACTGTCCCAACTGGGCTATGCTGAGAACTGCCCCTTGTTCTGGGGACCGGAAACAATAAGAGGATGGAAAAGACAGTCTCCAGTGACCCGTCATCGAGGCATCTTTCTCTGGTAACGGTCTTCAGGCCACAGGATGCTCTTGTTCACTAGCAATGACACGAGACTGCTTTTCCGTAGCTGGACAGTGCACGTGGCTCATGCAGCTCAAATTTTCTAGAAGTGTCAGCCCTCCAAAATCTCTATTCTGATGAGTACCATTGCTGCCTCTTTAGGGTGATGAGTTTTTCATCGGAGAGGTTTTGAACTGTAAATTCAAGCTCCTTTGTACCTCCACCACCCTGAAGGTCAAAGCTGGTGCCTGATTTTCAGCACCATTTGCCTGCTGGCTGCAGGACACGTAGGCTTCTGCAAGGCTGCCTGTAGGCTTCCCGGCTCCCGTGATGTGCCAGGAGGTGAAGGCTGGCTGTCTCAGCATGTAGGTCGCTTTCTGCTAGGCTTCCAGGGTATTTAACAAAAGCTATTCAACTCTATAATCTTCATAATTGTCACGGCTCTTGTATCTTTCCAGGACAAGAAGAAATGCGAAAACCAGTGCTTCCTCTTCTACCTGGACTGGATCCACCGCAGGTGAGCATCTCAGTAATCCTGGCAGCTGCCCAGCGTTGCTACTCCCCGACTCGTCATCCGTCGTAGGATGCCTCTTGCCATCTGACTGGTGAGTGATCCAATTCCAGTGTCTCCTGAGGGTCTCTATCCACTTGTCTAAAAGGCAGACATTGAGGCAAGGCTTCAAGTACCAGTAGCTCATGTGGGAGCCAAGCCCAGGGGACACGGGCCGAGGCCGGTGAGCTGAGAGAGGAGGGAGGGAAGGCCAATGACAGCTGTCAGTAAACTGGGCCGTGCCGTGGACCACTGGGCTCCGTCCTAAAGCTTCCACGTGGAGTCTCTGGCTTTGTATCCACAGAACACATCTCAGCATCCTCCCCTCCACGGAGGACGTTTCTCCATCAGCTTCTGTCCCTCCTGGTTGCCCAGAGCAATAACTCCTGGCATTTCTGGCCTCATGCACTGTGGGCTGAGCTTGCACGCGCTGCCAGAGCCTTCGGGTAGAAAGTGCTGCGGATGGGCCAGGCAGGAGACATCACTGTGAGTGAGAGCAGCCCAGCGAGCCTGCAGGGACCTCCACGGGGGCTGCCGCGTCTGGGCGTGGCCCTGCCGCCTCGGGAGGTGGGCAAGGGAGCACCGCCGTGATGGGGGGCAGGGATTCACGGGATACTGCTCACACTTCAGTGCCTTCATGTTTCATTGCGCTCCTGGTGGCTTAATGTAAATCGTTTTAGCCTGGAAGTGGCAAGAGGCAGACAGGCCGGTGAGAGAACTGTGACAATCACGCGAGGATGATGCAGAGAAGCAGGGAGTCGGGCCCGGTAACGGGCAAGGACGGCAGACCAACCACACTTCTGTTCCCATCACATTATGTATTATGCTGTGGGAAGAGAGAAGCAGGACGCACCTCACAAGTATCGCACAGGACATCAAAAGACAAAGATAGCATAATATGCCACGAGAAGGGAAAAATATGCCACTTCCGTATAGGGGAGAGACGCGTGTATAACATGGACAGCAGAAGTACAAGGAAATGCATCGGAATAGTAAATATCACTTTGAGGGTAGCGGTTAATGGTTGGGGACCAACAGCAGATATATTTGGAAAGAGGTTTCTCGGCGTTTCGGCTGTGTGGTATTGCTTTGTTTCTTAAAGCTGAGTGGTGAGTACATGGGCTCTCATTATATAATTATTTTACTGTTTTGGTGTTTCTAAATTAATACAAGGTATATTTTAAAACATTTTAACGCATAGGACTCGATGGCTTAGGGAATAAAGCAAGTTGATTCTGTGTCTCCGTGGCCTTTTACAGTATGATTTAAAAAAATAAAAAAGTTTCCACACACATGTGTACATACTCAAATAAAACAATAATGAGGAAACGGTTCTAATTTATTACATGTTATTCACTGTCTATGCTGACGCCCCCATAAGCAAACATCTTAATTAACTGGGGACCTGTAATTTCCATTTACAAATGATGATTTATAGAAGTCTCCTAATTATAAACCAAAATCACTGAGTTTGAAGGGATCTATGATTAAATGGCAACCCACTCCAGTATTCTTAGCTGGAGAGTCCCATGGACAAAGGAGCCTGGAGGGCTACAGTCCATGGGGTCGCAAAGAGTCAGACTAACACAGACAGACACAGGATTAAATGAAGCCTTTCCTGGCGGCTCAGTGGTAGAAAATCTGCCTGCAATGCAGGAGACTCAGGTTCGATCCCTACGTGGGGAAGATCCCCTGGAGGAGGACATGGCAGCCCGCTCAGCATTCTTGCCTGGAGACTCCCGTGGACTCAGGAGCCTGGCGGGCCCTGGCGCATGAGGTTGCAGAGAGTTGGAGGACTGAGCCCGTACGTATGATTAAATGAAGCATTTTCATAAGCGTGTCTTCAGGAATAGCAGTAAGCTTTAAGATGGATTTCTTTACCCCCCTCAGAGGAGTGAATCGTAGTGAAAGAAAAGTGAAAGTGAAAGTTACTCAGTTGTGTCCGACTTTTTGCAACCTCAGGGACATCCATGGAATTCTCCAGGCCAGAATACTGGAGTGGGTAGCCTTTCCCTTCTCCAGTGGATCTTCCCAACCCAGGAATCAAACCGGGGTCTCCTGCATTGCAGGCAGATTCTTTATCAACTGAGCTATCGGGAAAGCTTTAAGATGGACTTTTTTTTTCTCAAAGGAGTGAATCATAGCGCTTCAGTTGAATCGTGTGGATGGGTTTTTATGTTGGACTGCTCTATTGCGGGCAGTGATACTTCTTTCAGGCACGAGTTTTCCAGGAATAACGACATCATCCGCCTGTGTCCCTGCATGGAGGGTGTTAATCTTTCTGTGGCTGCTCACCCGGGGGGCTTGGTGAATTTCGCCACGGCTGGGATGACACCTAGGAGAGAAGCAGGATTGGTGGGTCTCCCTCAGCTGTGGTTTCATTCACCATAACCTCTCTGCTCTCGCTGACTCTTACGATCGTCCAAGTGCCCATTCAAAGGGAAAGACGGAAAAGAACTCAGAAATCATACTGGGTTTCTTAACTTGCAACTCAATCATTCCATTTCACAATAGGACTGAGATCCTCCAAGGGGGGAAAAAAAGACAAGACATTTAAGTCACCTTAAGAGCTCTGATGTTTCATCTGAGTATTTGTGAAGTAATTCTGAAGCCAGCCTCTGCAGTTTCACAAGGAGAGAGTATAAATTGCTTTGTATAAACGAGATCCAAGTCGTTTTATCCCTCCAGATTTTATGGACTCGTTCCCCAGGGCGATATTACTTGCCATATCCTTGGACTTTGAATTTTATTATAATTTTTATGGGAGAAGGGACTGCATTTAATAAAACTGGAATAAAACGACACTTTTCTTTGGTGGCCAAATAAAGCTGAACCTCAGGACATTTGCAGGAAAGACGTGTCCTGGGTTTGTGGTCAGCTGGTCACAAGGAGGGTGAGACAGACCCAGGAGCTTTAGGTGTATCCTGAAGATTCAGGGCCACTTATTTCTTCCCCCCCAGTTTTGGCTTTTTGTCTTTCTCTTTGAGAATGAGAACAAATCTGGCTCCTGTTTTCTCAGTGACCCAGGAGGACGGAGGCTGTATGGTTGTTTATTTTTCATAATCTGAAAGAGCTTTTCCCCAGTTTTCCAGTGAGGGGAGCCATCAATCTCTGATAAATGGAGACCTGAGTTCATGACTCTGTGTCTTGTTTTGAGGTTGGGAGAGTTATGGGTGCAGACATTTTTCTTTCACGTACGTGCGTGCGTGTGAGCTAAGTCACTTCGGTCATGTCCAGCTTTTTGCAACCCCACCGACTGTGGCCCACCAGGCTCCTCTGTCCATGGGATTCTCCAGGCAAGAATACTCGAGTGGGTTGCCAAGCCCTCCTCCAGGGGATCCTCCCCACCCAGGGATCGAAACCACCTCTCTTGCCTGTCATCTCTTGCATTGGCAGGCGGATTCTTTACCACCTGGGAAGCCCTCTTTCATGTGCAATTATGCCTGAAAAGATATTTATTAGTCCTTGAGTGTTTACTGACAGTTATTTTCATTGGATCACTAAATCACTTTTCTCTTTACAAATGGTAAAGAGCAGAACACACATCAGTCCTTAATTCAACATACATCCTGTGGGACTATTTGCCTGAGGTTTTTCACCAGGTTTAGATATTTGGGTGTGAGAGGAGGGACGTGGATAACGGAGGGAAAGTCTGGGGGAATGTAGTCCGTCGAGTGAGTTCTGTGGAGCTGCGAGGCAGCAGAAAGTGTTAAAGAGCACACTGGATCTGTGTGATGTCACTGAGCACATGTGTGTGTGTGTGTGTGTGTGAGGTGTGCATGCGTGTGCGCACGTGTGGAGGAAGGGGAGTACTTCATTTATTCTAATTAATTTTAACTCGAGTATCATTGCTTTACAGTATTGTGTGAGTTGCTGCCATACGGCAGAATGAACCAGCTGTATAAGGCTTCCCCAGAGGCTCAGCGGTAAAGAATCTGCCTGCATTGCAGGAGACATAAAAGACGCGGGTTCCATCCCTGGGTGGGGAAGATCCCCCGGAGGAGGGCATGGCAACCCACTCCAGTATTTTTGCCTGGACAACCCCAAGGACAGAGGAACCTGGCGAGCTATAGTCCTTAGGGGTCACAAAGATTCAGACACGACTAAAGAGGCCGCCTCTTGTTTGGATTTCCTTGCCACTAAGGTCATCACAGAGCTCTGAGTAGAATTCCGGGGTTGTGGAGCAGGCTGTTGTTTGTCATCTCTTTTATACACAATATCAGTGTATTTATGTCAGTCCCAGTCTGGAGGGGGCACGCTTCCTTCATTTGTTGCCTTGAGCTGTGTCTGCTAAGCGTCCTACAAGTGCAGGGGACAGGGCTGTGGGAAGGATGGACCTGTCCCAAGTGTCTTCCTTCTGCTGAGAACCGGTTGAGGAAACAGACTGAATTGAAACACTCAAACCTCCTGTACTTTGCAGTTTTGCTCAGAGTCCTGGTGGCAGCGATAGTCAGCCACTAATTTATCCGATGCTCCCAGCCTTGGTATTTTCTTGGCTTGTTGTTGCCTGCAGTGGAGCCCAGAAATCGATGACTCAATTGAGAGGTGAGTCAAAGCAAAGCCGCCAGAAAAAGCAGGCTATTAACTTGTCTAAAAGTATCATAAATTATGCCCAGAGCAGCAGATCTGTGTATTGTAGAACCGAAAAAAAAAGTTCTTGTTTGTAAGCAAGACACCAATACCTAGTAATCTTCTATCCCAGTTTCTTTTCTTCCCCACTAAGCAGTTACATACTGTCTCCTTAAGCATCTTTGAAAAAACATGCTTTAACTTTTTTTGAGTGATAGCAGAGCTATAAATGGGCTTCCCAGGTGGCGCTAGTGGTAAGGAACCCACCTGCCAATGCAGAGACAAAGAGACGCGGGTTCAACCCCTGGGTCAGGAAGATCCCCTGGAGGAGGGCATGGCAGTCACTCCAGTATTCTTGCCTGGAGAATCCTATGGACAGAGGAGCCTGGCGGGCCACAGCGCATGGGGTTGCAAAGAGTCGGACACGACTGAAGCGACTTGGCATGCACACGTGCAGTGCTGTAACTGTCTCAAGGTCATGGTACATCACTGGTGCTCTGTGTATGAGGCACTTCCCCAGTGGAATCACGACATTCAACTGCATGGAAGTGACAGTTATCTAAAAACAGCATCTCCAGTCCCTGCAGGTGATGAAGTCTTTGGAATCGTCCATTTCAGACCATGAACAGCGGCAGATGTTTCCACGCCAGGTCCTTTGTTTGCCGTGGCAGGCGCTGACGCACCTTTGCTGAGTCTGGCCTTGGAAAGGATGGCCTTTGCTGAGCATGTTAGCCTCAACGCTGCCTAGTGATTTGTGTTGAGCTTTTAAGCTTGAAAGGAAAGCAGTGTGATCTTTCTTCAGAGAAAGAAGAGATAAAATGTCCCTGAGTCAATACTAGAAGGGCGTTATGACTTTTGAAAGTTGGCTCAGGCAAGCTGCATTTAACAATGCCTGGGAGGTCCCTTTGAGTGAAATAAATCATGGGCAATGATATAATAATTTCTTTAAAATATAGTGTGGAAAACCAACGTCTATTTGCAGATGTCGGATCTGGTAACCAGGAAACCGGCATCGCTTCTTTTCAAGGGTCTGTGTTTGAAGACTGAAAAATGTTCCTGATAGCCTTTGATACAAACAAATGGACGATTTGACAGAGTGGGAAGCAAGGAAGAGAGGGAACAAGACAGTTTTCACTTTTCATTTGAAGGCTCAGTTGTGGCCCAGGGAGCTTATGCCCCAAACACTCCATGCAGTTTCCTAACATTTGGTTCAAATTGTTTGATAAAGAAATATAGTGCGAATGGTACAATAGCTACAAGGGATAAAAAAAAAACATGACTTCTTCCGGTGCCACCCAAATAATCACATAAAACCACACTGTGAAATAGGAGGGATGTTTCTAATTGCTTGATTCGTGTTGAGACTGTTTGGTGAAAATTTGGAATGTGGTCGTTCTTGTCATTTACGCACTAGGAACGTTGAAAGCAAATGAAGAGCAGTAGCAACGTGTCCGAACCGTGCAGGGCTGATGCAGGAGTCTGGGGAAGCGGCTGAAGGCGGCCACCAGGGACATGCAGGCATGACCCTGAAATGCAGCGTGTGTCCAGACGTCTGTGCCGGTCTTGGACCCACAGCTGCTTTTCCCCTTTCTGATAGTAGAGCGCGCGATGGGCAGGCACTATCTTTTACTGTTGTGTGGATGATTCTCTGTGACTTCAGTAAGACACACAAGAAGAACCACATCTTTATACCAACACCTACTTTTTCACACGTGTGTGTGTGTGCTTGCTAAGTCGCTTTAGTTGTGTCCAGCTCTGCGGCCCCACGGCCTGTAACCCGCCAGGCTCTTCTGTCTGTGGGATTCTCCAGGCAGGAATACTGGAGTGAGTTGCCATGCCCTCCTCCAGGGGACCCTCCCAGGGATCGAACTTGTGTCTCTTATGTCTCTTTAACTAGCAGGCAGATTCTCTGTCCCTAGTACCACCTGGGAAGCCTTCTTGCACAACATGGGTGCTGCCCAAGAGGTGGGTGTTGTTGAAGGGAGAGCTTGAGGCCTCTTGAAAGAGTAAAGGTAGAGATTTCAGGATTCAGTCTGTGATTCATCAGTCAGTGGAAGAGACTGCCAAGGTGTGAAAAGAGTCTCCCGTGAACCAGCGGGGTCAGGAGAATCTCGAGAGGGTGGCAGCAGGTCAGGCTGTGTGCCTCAGCAGGGCACGGGGTCAGTCAGTCTGCGCGAGCTGTGCATTGCTTGGGAACTAAAGCAGTAAATTACAGTGATCTCTTGAGAGAGTTACAATACGAACCCCTTTGATAGCCATCCCGTTATTTTGGCTCACTTGATGTTTATGAGTTTCTCAGGAAATTTGGTGCGATCCTTATTTCTGCCAGAGTTAATTGCCCTTGCAATCTTGGTATTGCAAAACCTACGTTCTATAGGATTGAAATTTCTAGACCCAGAGCTGTTGTGCCAGCTGTGAGTTTTGGGTTAAGGGATTAGAGTGGCAGAAAGGTTAGGGAGAGAAAGAATTAGAAATGTGATCGGTGGCTTTACAGATAGCAGTTTAGATTCGGGGACAGAGATGCCAACCCCAGGCTCTGGCTCATTCTCAGTTTAAAGGGGATTTAGAGTTATCTCAGACTCCTTCCCACGCCAAGGGTTTACCCTTTATGATGATAACGACAGGCTGGAAGCAAGAGCAGAGGCAGAAGGAAGGTCACATGAGGAGGCTGGCCTGGCGTGGTGAGTGACGGAGCCAGCCAGGGTGGTTTTCGACAGACCGAGTTTTGAGTTCCTCTCGCAGTTTGTCCAGGTGTGCCGCTGTGCATCGGAGCGTCCCAGTTACGTTGTCCGGTTGGACTCACTCCAGTTGGGATTGTCTTGAGGTGACAAAAATCAAAGAAGGTGTCATAGTATAATGGTGAGGGTTTGGACTCTAGAAAGAGAATACCTACATTTGGAGTTCAGCTTTATCACTTGCCAGAATATTAAGGAAATGGTTTAACCATTCTCTGCCTCAGTTTCCTTTTCTATAAATGAGAATTATTATGTACCCATGTCATAGGATTCTTTTGACAGATGCATTCATTTTCTTCTCTTTACCATCTTCTCCATCAGGGCAAGGATTTGCATACACTTTATTGACTGTGGCATCCCCGGGGCCAATTGAAGATCTTATTGTTGTTCAGTCGCTCAGTCATGTCCAACCATCTCATCCTCTGCCATCCCCTTCTCCTCCTGCCTTCAGGCTTTCCCAGCATCAGGGTCTTTTCTAATGAGTTAGCTCTTTGCATCAGATGGCCAAGGTTTTGGAGCATCAGCTTTAGCATCAGTCCTTCCAGTGAATATCAGGGTTGATTTCCTTTAGGATTGATTTGTTTGATCTTCTTGCTGTTCATGGGACTCTCAGGAGTCTCCTCTAGCACCACAGTTTGAAAGCATCTATTCTTTGGCGCTCAGCTTTCTTTATGGTCCAACTCTCACATCCATACATGACTACTGGAAAAACCATAGCTTTGACTCTACAGACCTTTGTCAGCAAATGGATGTCCATGCTTCATGATTGTTGAATGAATGCATACATATGGTGTTTGGAACAATACCCGGAACACAGGAAATCCTTTATAAATGTTGGTTGATGATGTAATTTTTCTTGGAAGTGCCTGTTCCGTTAGTTTCCTTCATGATTTCCATACCCAGTTCAGGGCTAGCAGCACATGGAGAGAAGATGCTTGTGGTGGGCAGAATAATGTCACCGTCCTGCAGAGATGTCTTGTTCCTCATCCCTGAGTTGTGAATATGTTAAGTCGCATGACAAAGGGGAATTAAGATTGCAGATTGAGTTCGGATTGCTAATCAGTTGATCTTAAAATAGGAAGACTATGTTAGTTTATCTGGTTGGGTCCAACGCAGTCGTCAGAATCCTTCAGAGTAGGAGAGAGAGGCAGAAGGGACTCAGAGAAAGTGACGTGACATCCAATGGGTCTGAGAAGACATTGCATCACCGGCCGTGAACGTGGAGGAAGGGACTTCACCCCGAGCAGTGTGGGCAGCAACAGAAAATGGTAAAAGGCTCAATAAATGTCCATTGAACTGAGCATGCATAGAAAGCTTTTTTGTTTCAACAGTCAATTAGATTTTATCTTTCCTTCATAATATCAACACTCGATGATGTGCTTCATATGAAGAAATCTAACAATACATAAAAACTTAATAAGGAAAGTCAGAGTCCTGTGGGACCCTGGTACCTACAACAAACACGATGAACCTGTAGGTGTTACTGCTTCATGAATCTCTTGATGCTTGCATATGCATGCACTGGCGTGTGCAGACGTGCACACACACAGACACATACATGCACACACAGCATCCCTCACGTGAGGTTATACCCCGCATGGCAGCTGGCATTCTTATCATGAATGCATCCCCACCCTTCCTAACCCCGGTGCCTCTCATCCCAACTCTGTCTACACGTCCAGCCATGAAGGTGTGATAACTCCCTAGTGTGTGTTCTTCAATATATTTTTTGCACTTTGGTGATCTCAGAGTCTTCTCTTGTGTTGTTGAAAGAAGGTGTTTGCTATGACCAGTGCATGCTCTTTGCAAAAACTATCTTAGTCTTTGCCCTGCTTCATTCTGTACTCCAAGGCCAAATTTGCCTGTTACTTCAGGTGTGTCTTGACCTCCTCCTTTTGCATTCCAGTCCCCTGTAATGAAAAGGACATCTTTTTTGGGTGTTAGTTCTCAAAGGTCTTGTTGGTCTTCATAGAACTGTTCAGCTTCAGCTTCCTCAGCTTTACTGGTCGGGGCATAGACTTGGTTTACTGTGCTATTAAACAATTTGCCTTGGAAACAAACAGAGGTCATTCTGTTGTTTCTGAGACTGCTCCCAAGAACTGTGTTTTGGACTCTTACATTGACTATGATGGCTACTCCATTTCTTCTAAGGGATTCCTGCCCACAGTAGTAGATATAATGGTCATCTGCGTTAAATTCACCCATTCCAGTCCATCTTAGTTCACTGATTCCTAGAATGTTGATGTTCACTCTTGCCATCTGCTGTTTGACCACTTCTAATTTACCTTGATTCATGGACCCAACATTCCAGGTTCCTATGCAGTGTTGCTCTTTACAGCATTGGACTTTACTTCCATCACCAGTCACATCCACAAATGAATGTTATTTTTGCTTTGGCTTCGTCTCTTCATTCTTTCTTGAATTATTTCTGTACTGATCTCCAGTAGCATATTGGGCACCAACTGACGTGGGGAGTTCATCTTTCAGTGTCCTATCTTTTTGCCTTTTCATACTGTTCATGGGGTTCTCCAGGCAAGAATACTGAAGTGGTTTGCCATTCCCTTCTCCAGTGGACCACATTTTGTCAGAATTCTCCACCATGACCCTTCTGTCTTGGGTGGCCCTACATGGGATGGCTCATAGTTTCATTGAGTTACACAAGGCTGTGGTCCATGTGATCAGTTTGGTTAGTTTTCTGTGATTGTGGTTTTCATTCTCTCTGCCCTCTGACTGATAAGGCTAAGAGGCTTATCGAAGTTTCCTGATGGGAGAGACTGACTGTAGGGTCTTGTTCTGATGGGCAGGGCCATGCTCAGTAAATCTTTAATCCAATTTTCTGTTGACGTGTGAGGCTATCTTCCCTCTGTTGTTTAACCTGAGACCAAACTATGGTGGAGGTGATGAAGATGACGGCGGCCTCCTTCAGAAGGTCCCTGCATGCACTGCTGCAGTCAGTGCCCCTGACCCTGCAGCAGGCCACCACCGACCCACGCCTCCACCAGAGACTCCCGGACACTCACAGGCAAGCCTGGGTCAGTCTCTGGTGGGGTCACTGCTACTTTCTCCTGAGTCTTGGTGTACACAGGTCTTGTTTGTGCCCTTCAAGAGTCTGTTTCGCCAGTCCTGTGTAAGTCTGGCGGTTCTGTGTGGGGTTAATGGAGACCGCACCCAGGTCTGCTGCACCAGGCCACCACTGAGCCGCACCTCTGCAGGAGACACTCACACACTCAAAGGCAGGCCTGGCTCAGTCTCTGCGGGGTCTCCTGGTGTGCACAAGGTTTTGTTTGAGCCCTCTGAGTATCTCTGGTGGGTATGGAGTTTGATTATTAATGAGATTTCGACCCTCCTACTATCTTGTTGGAGTTTCTCCTTTGCCCTTGGACATGGGGTATCTTTATGCAACATTCTCCTGTTGATGTTTGTTCAGCAGTGAGTTGTAATTTTGGAGTTCTCTAAGGAGAAGGTGAGTGAGCATCCTTATACTCTGCCATCTTGTGTATCACCAGATGGTCAACACTGAAATCAGATTGATTATATTCTTTGCAGCCAAAGATGGAGAAGCTCTATATAGTCAGCAAAAATAAGACCAGGAGCTGACTGTGGTTCAGATCATGAACTCTTTATTGCAAAACTGAGTCTTAAATTGAAGAAAGTAGGGAAAACCACTAGACCACTCAGGTATGACCCAAATCAAATCCCTTACAATTATACAGTGAAAGTGACAAATAGATTCAAGAGATTAGATCTAATAGACAGAGTGCCTGAAGAACTTTGGACGGAGGTTCATAACATTGTACGGAGTCAGTGATCAAGATATCCCCAAGAAAAAGAAATGCAAAAAGGCAAAATGGTTGTCTGAGGAGGCCTTACAAATAGCTGAGAAAAGAAGAGAAGCTAAAGGCAAAGGAGAAAAGGAAAGATATAAGCATCTGAATGCAGAGTTCCAAAGAATAGCAAGGAGAGATAAGAAAGCCTTCCTCAGTGATCAGTGCAAAGAAATAGAGGAAAACAATAGGATGGAAAAGACTAGAGATCTCTTCAAGAAAATTAGAGATATCAAGGAACATTTCATGCAAAGATGGGCACAGTAAAGGACAGAAATGTTATGGACCTAATAGAAGCAGAAGATATTAATAACAGGTGGCATGAATACACAGAAGAACTGTACAAAAAAGATCTTCACGACCCAGATAACCATGATGGTGTGATCCCTCACCTAGAGCCAGACATCCTGGAATGCGAAGTCAAGTGGGCCTTAGGGAGCATCCCTATGAACAAGGCTAGTGGAGGTGATGGAATTCCTGTCAAGCTATTTCAGATCCTAAAAGCTGATGCTGTTAAAGTTGTGCACTCAATATGCCAGCAAATCTGGAAAGCTCAGCAGTGGCCACAGGACTGGAAAAGGTCAGTTTTCATTCCAATTCCAAGGAAAGGCAATGCCAAAGAATGCTCCAACTACTGTACAATTGCACTCATCTCAAATGCTAATAAAGTAATGCGCAAAATTCTCCAAGTCAACAGTACATGAACTGCGAATTTCCAGATGTACATGCTGGATTTAGAAAAGGCAGAGGAACCGGAGATCAAATTGCCAACATCCATTGGATCATCAAAAAAGCAAGAGTGTTCCAGAAAAACATCTACTTTTGTATTATTGATTATATCAAAGTCTTTGACTGTGTGGATCACCACAAACTGAAAAATTCTTTGAGAGGTGGCAATAACAGACCATCTGTTCCGCCTCCTGAGAAATCTGTATGCAGATCAAGAAGCAACAGTTAGGATTGGACATAGAACAACAGACTGGTTCCAAATAGGAAAAGGAGTACGTCAAGGCTGTATATTATCACCCTGCTTATTTAACTTATATGCAAAGTACATCATGTGAGGTGCTGGGTTGGATGAAGCACAAGCTGGAATCAAGATTGCCAAGAGAAATATCAATAACCTCACATATGCAGATGACACCGCCCTTATGGCAGAAAGTAAAGAAGAACTAAAGAGCCTCTTGATGAAAGTGAAAGAAGAAAGGGAAAAAGTTGGCTTAAAATTCAGCATTCAGAAAACAAAGATCGAGGGGAGGAGCCAAGATGGCGGAGGAGTAGGACGGAGAGACCACTTTCTCTCCTAGAAATTCATCAAAAAAATAACTGAACGCAGAGCAAACTTCACAAAACAACTTCTGATCGCTAGCTGAGGTCATCAGGCGCCCAGAAAAGCAGCCCATTGTCTTCGAAAGGAGGTAGGACAAAATATAAAAGATAAAAAGCGAAACAAAAGAGCTAAGGACGGAGATCCGTCCCGGGAAGGGACTTAATAGAGGACGTTCCCAGACACCGGGAAACCCTCGCTCTGGCGGGCCTGGGGGAAGTGTTGGAATCTCAAGAGTTTGAATCTGACTGGGAGGGATACAATAAATAAAACCCACAGATTAAGAGCCTAAAAGCAACTCCCAGCAGAAAAGTACCCCAGACGCCCGCATCCGCCACCAGCAAGTGGGGACGGAACGGAGAGGAGCGGGCGGCATTACTTGGGGCTGGATCCGGGCCTGAGCGCCCTGAGGACAATCAGAGGGAGCTTTTGTGAGTTGCCAACTTGAACTGTGGGACAGCAAAAGAGACAGAAAATTAACCGGCCCGAACACACTGCCGGCCGTTCGCAGAACAAAGGGACCGAGATTCTGGGCGGCCGAAGCCCGCCGGGAGGGTCGTGGCGAGACGGAGGGCGCGGGCGCCGGACCGGCGCGGGCGGGAACTGCGGCTGGGGACGCGGAGGGCAGAGGGCGCGCGCTCCCGACTGGCGCCGGCGGGGACTGAGACTGGGACCGCGCGGGGCAGAGGACGCGCCGCACCCGGGGAGAGAGCGCCCGTCAAGCGCCTGGCTGCCTGGGCCGCTCCGGCGGCGTGGGGACGGAGCGCGGGCCCGGCTTTGTGTGCCGCGCTTTTGTGAATCGCCCGAGGGCTGGAGCCGCGCGCAGCGTGGCGCGCGCTTCAGACGGAGCAGCCCGGAGCCTGAGCAGCGCAGACCGAGAAAAGAGCGCAAGCCTCTCCCGGGAGCGCCGGCCCCTCACCGCACAGCCCCTCGCCGCAGCGCGACGGAACTAGCTACCTGAATAAGAATCCACCTCCGCCCCGTGTGTCAGGGCGGAAATTAGGCGCGGAAGAGAGACCGGCAACAGAACCCAAATAAACAAAGGGACCGGTGTAACAGATTAAAATCCCCGAAGAAACCACGGACTGACTACACCGGAAGGGCCTGTAGATATCGAGAAGTGTAAGCTGGAACGAGGAGCTATCTGAAGCTGAGCCGAACCCACACTGACCGCAACAGCTCCAGGGAAACTCCTAGATATATTTTTTCTTTTTCTTTTTCTTTTTTTTTTTTTTTTTTCTTTTTTTCTTTTCTTTTTTTTTTTTTTTTTTAAGTAAGGAAAAAAAAAATTTTTTTTTTCTTTCTTTTTTCTTGGTTCTCTTTTATTTTCCTTTAAAAATTCCTTATTACTCCCCCATTACTCCTTAACTTTCATTTTCATAGATTTTTACGATTTTTTTTAATTACGCAAAACAATTTTTTTTCTCATTCTTTTTTCTTTTTTTTTTTCTTCTTTTTTTCTTTTCTTTTTTCTTCTCTTCTATTTTCTTTTTCTTTTTCTCTTATTTCTTTTAAAGCCCTCTAGCACTCCTTTTACTACGCCTTAATTTTCATTTTCAATCCACTATAACCTTACAGAAGAAAGAGAAAGGGAAGAAAAAAAAAAAAAAAGAAGAGAAGCCCTATTTTTATACCAAACTTCATATATATTTCTAAAATTTCTTTTGTGTGTTTTGGTTTTTGTTTTTAATATAGTATTTTTAAGAGTCTAACCTCTACTCTAGATTTTTAATTTTTGTTTTTCAGTATATGATATAAATTGTGAACATTTAAGAATCCAATATTCAGCTCCCATTTTTATTCACGAGTGTGTTGATTATTCTCTCCCAATCTTGACTCTGTTTTCTACCTCAGAACACCTCTATTTCCTCCTTCCCCCTTCTCTTCCCAATCCAATTCTGTGAATCTTTGTGGGTGTCTGGGCTACGGAGAACACTCTGGGATCAGACAACTTCGTAGATCTGTCTCTCTCCTCTTGAGTCCCCCTCTTTCTCCTCCTGCCCATCTCTATCTCCCTCCTCCCTCTCCTCTTCTCCATGTAACTCGGTGAACCTCTCTGGGTATCCCTAACGGGGGAGAAACTTTCCACCATTAACATAGAAGTTTTATTATCAGTGCTGTATAGTTGGAGAAGTCCTGAGACTATAGGAAGAATAAAACTGAAATCCAGAAGCAGGAGACTTAAGCCCAAAACCTGAGAACACCAGAAAACTCCTGACTACATGAATCTTTAAGTAATAAGTGACCCTACAAAAGCCTCCATACCTGCAACGAAACCAACCACCACCCAAGAGCCAATAAGTTCTAGAGCACGACATACCACGCAAATTCTCCAGCAACGCAGGAACATTGCCCTGAACGTCAACATACAGACTGCCCAAGGTCACACCTAACACATAGACCCATCTCAAAACTCATTACTGGGCACTCCATTGCTATCCAAAGAGAAGAAATCAAGATCCGCACACCAGAACACTGACGCAAGCTTCGCTAATCAGGAAACCTTGACAAGCCAATCGTCTAACCCCACCCACTGGGTAAAACCTCCACAATAAAAAGGAACCACAGACCTCCAGAATACAGAAAGCCCACTCCAGACACAGCAATCTAAACAAGATGAAAAGGCAGAGAAATACCCAACAGGTAAAGGAACATGAAAAGGGCCCACCAAGTCAAACAAAAGAGGAGGAGATAGGGAATCTACCTGAAAAAGAATTTAGAATAATGATAATAAAAATGATCCAAAATCTTGAAAGCAAAATGGAGGTACAGATAAATAGCCTGGAGACAAAGATTGAAAAGATGCAAGAAATGTTTAATAAAGATCTAGAAGAAATAAAAAAGAGTCAATTGAAAATGAATAATGCAATGAATGAGATCAAAAACACTCTGGAGGGAACCAAGAGTAGAATAACGGAGACAGAAGATAGAATAAGTGAGGTAGAAGATAAAATGGTGGAAATAAATGAAGCAGAGAGGAAAAAAGAAAAAAGGATCAAAAGAAATGAGGACAACCTCAGGGACCTCTGGGACAATGTGAAACGCCCCAACATTCGAATCATAGGAGTCCCAGAAGAAGAAGACAAAAAGAAAGGCCATGAGAAAATACTCGAGGAGATAATAGCTGAAAACTTCCCTAAAATGGGGAAGGAAATAGCCACCCAAGTCCAAGAAACCCAGAGAGTCCCAAACAGGATAAACCCAAGGCGAAACACCCCAAGACACATATTAATCAAATTAACAAAGATCAAACACAAAGAACAAATACTAAAAGCAGCAAGGGAGAAACAACAAATAACACACAAAGGGATTCCTATAAGGATAACAGCTGATCTATCAATAGAAACCCTCCAGGCCAGAAGGGAATGGCAGGACATACTGAAAGTAATGAAAGAGAATAACCTACAACCTAGATTACTGTACCCAGCAAGGATCTCATTCAGATATGAAGGAGAATTCAAAAGCTTTACAGACAAGCAAAAGCTGAGAGAATTCAGCACCACCAAACCAGCTCTTCAACAAATGCTAAAGGATCTTCTCTAGACAGGAAATGCAGAAAGGTTGTATAAACGTGAACCCAAAACAACAAAGTAAATGACAACGGGACCACACCTATCAATAATTACCTTAAATGTAAATGGGTTGAATGCCCCAACCAAAAGACAAAGATTGGCTGAATGGATACAAAAACAAGACCCCTATATATGCTGTCTACAAGAGACCCACCTCAAAACAAGGGACACATACAGACTCAAAGTGAAGGGCTGGAAAAAAATATTTCACGCAAACGGAGACCAAAAGAAAGCAGGAGTCGCAATACTCATATCAGATAAAATAGACTTTCAAATAAAGGATGTGAAAAGAGACAAAGAAGGTCACTACATAATGATCAAAGGATCAATCCAAGAAGAAGATATAACAATTATAAATATATATGCACCCAACATAGGAGCACCGCAATATGTACGGCAAACACTAACGAGTATGAAAGAGGAAATTAATAGTAACACAATAATAGTGGGAGACTTTAATACCCCACTCACAACCATGGATAGATCAACTAAACAGAAAATCAACAAGGAAACACAAACCTTAAATGATACAATGGACCAGCTAGACCTAATTGATATCTATAGGACATTTCACCCCAAAACAATCAACTTCACCTTTTTCTCAAGTGCACACGGAACCTTCTCCAGAATAGATCACATCCTGGGCCATAAATCTGGTCTTGGAAAATTCAAAAAAATTGAAATCATTCCAGTCATCTTTTCTGACCACAGTGCAGTAAGATTAGATCTCAATTACAGGAAAAAAATTGTTAAAAATTCCAACATATGGAGGCTAAATAACACGCTTCTGAATAACCAACAAATCATAGAAGAAATCAAAAAAGAAATCAAAGTATGTATAGAAATAAATGAAAATGAAAACACAACAACCCAAAACCTATGGGACACTGTAAAAGCAGTGCTAAGGGGAAGGTTCATAGCATTACAGGCACACATCAAGAAACAAGAAAAAAGCCAAATAAATAACCTAACTCTACACCTAAAACAATTAGAGAAGGAAGAAATGAAGAACCCCAGGGTTAGCAGAAGGAAAGAAATCTTAAAAATTAGGGCAGAAATAAATGCAAAAGAAACTAAAGAGACCATAGCAAAAATCAACAAAGCTAAAAGCTGGTTTTTTGAAAAAATAAACAAAATTGACAAACCATTAGCAAGACTCATTAAGAAACAAAGAGAGAAGAACCAAATTAACAAAATAAGAAATGAAAAGGGTGAGATCACAACAGACAACACTGAAATACAAAGGATCATAAGAGACTACTACCAGCAGCTCTATGCCAATAAAATGGACAACTTGGATGAAATGGACAAATTCTTAGAAAAGTATAACTTTCCAAAACTGAACCAGGAAGAAATAGAAGATCTTAACAGAGCCATCACAAGCAAGGAAATCGAAACTGTAATCAGAAATCTTCCAGCAAACAAAAGCCCAGGACCAGATGGCTTCACAGCTGAATTCTACCAAAAATTTAGAGAAGAGCTAACACCTATCTTACTCAAACTCTTCCAGAAAATTGCAGAAGAAGGTAAACTTCCAAACTCATTCTATGAGGCCACCATCACCCTAATTCCAAAACCAGACAAAGATGCCACAAAAAAAGAAAACTACAGGCCAATATCACTGATGAACATAGATGCAAAAATCCTTAACAAAATTCTAGCAAACAGAATCCAACAACATATTAAAAAAATCATACACCATGACCAAGTGGGCTTTATCCCAGGAATGCAAGGATTCTTTAATATCCGCAAATCGATCAACGTAATACACCACATTAACAAATTGAAAGATAAAAAACATATGATTATCTCAATAGATGCAGAGAAAGCCTTTGACAAAATTCAACACTCATTTATGATTAAAACTCTCCAGAAAGCAGGAATAGAAGGAACATACCTCAACATAATAAAAGCTATATATGACAAACCCACAGCAAGCATCACCCTCAATGGTGAAAAATTGAAAGCATTTCCTCTGAAATCAGGAACAAGACAAGGATGCCCACTCTCACCACTACTATTCAACATAGTGTTGGAAGTTTTGGCCACAGCAATCAGAGCAGAAAAAGACATAAAAGGAATCCAGATAGGAAAAGAAGAAGTGAAACTCTCGCTGTTTGCAGATGACATGATCCTCTACATAGAAAACCCTAAAGACTCTACCAGAAAATTACTAGAGCTAATTAATGAATATAGTAAAGTTGCAGGATATAAAATTAACACACAGAAATCCCTTGCATTCCTATACACTAACAATGAAAAAACAGAAAGAGAAATTAAGGAAACAATACCATTCACCATTGCAACAAAAAGAATAAAATACTTAGGAGTATATCTACCTAAAGAAACAAAAGACCTATACATAGAAAACTATAAAACACTGATGAAAGAAATCAAAGAGGACACAAACAGTTGGAGAAACATACCGTGTTCATGGATTGGAAGAATCAATATTGTCAAAATGGCTATTCTACCCAAAGCAATCTATAGATTCAATGCAATCCCTATCAAGCTACCAACGGTATTTTTCACAGAATTAGAACAAATAATTTCACAATTTGTATGGAAATACAAAAAACCTCGAATAGCCAAAGTAATCTTGAGAAAGAAGAATGGAACTGGAGGAATCAACCTGCCTGACTTCAGACTCTACTACAAAGCCACAGTCATCAAGACAGTATGGTACTGGCACAAAGACAGAAATATAGATCAATGGAACAGAATAGAAAGCCCAGAGATAAATCCACGAACCTATGGACAGCTTATCTTTGACAAAGGAGGCAAGGATATACAATGGAAAAAAGACAATCTCTTTAACAAGTGGTGCTGGGAAAACTGGTTAACCACTTGTAAAAGAATGAAACTAGAACACTTCCTAACACCATACACAAAAATAAACTCAAAATGGATTAAAGATCTAAATGTAAGACCAGAAACTATAAAACTCCTAGAGGAGAACATAGGCAAAACACTCTCCGACATAAATCACAGCAAGATCTTCTATGACCCACCTCCCAGAATATTGGAAATAAAAGCAAAAATAAACAAATGGGACTTAATGAAAATTAAAAGCTTTTGCACAACAAAGGAAACTATAAGTAAGGTGAAAAGACAGCCCTCAGATTGGGAGAAAATAATAACAAATGAGGAAACAGACAAAGGATTAATCTCAAAAATATACAAGCAACTCCTGAAGCTCAATTCCAGAAAAATAAACGACCCAATCAAAAAATGGGCCAAAGAACTAAACAGACATTTCTCCAAAGAAGACATACAGATGGCTAACAAACACATGAAAAGATGCTCAACATCACTCATCATCAGAGAAATGCAAATCAAAACCACAATGAGGTACCATTACACGCCAGTCAGGATGGCTGCTATCCAAAAGTCTACAAGCAATAAATGCTGGAGAGGGTGTGGAGAAAAGGGAACCCTCTTACACTGTTGGTGGGAATGCAAACTAGTACAGCCACTATGGAAAACAGTGTGGAGATTTCTTAAAAAACTGGAAATAGAACTGCCATATGACCCAGCAATACCACTTCTGGGCATACACACTGAGGAATCCAGATCTGAAAGAGACACGTGCACCCCAATGTTCATCGCAGCACTGTTTATAATAGCCAGGACATGGAAGCAACCTAGATGCCCATCAGCAGATGAATGGATAAGGAAGCTGTGGTACATATACACCATGGAATATTACTCAGCCGTTAAAAAGAATTCATTTGAATCAGTTCTAATGAGATGGATGAAACTGGAGCCCATTATACAGAGTGAAGTAAGTCAGAAAGATAAAGAACATTACAGTATACTAACACATATATACGGAATTTAGATAGATGGTGGCGATAACCCTATATGCAAAACAGAAAAAGAGACACAGAAATACAGAACAGACTTTTGAACTCTGGGGGAGAACGTGAGGGTGGGATGTTTTGAAAGAACAGCATGTATATTATCTATGGTGAAACGGACCACCAGCCCAGGTGGGATACATGAGTCAGGTGCTCGGGCCTGGTGCACTGGGAGGACCCTGAGGAGTCGGGTGGGGAGGGAGGTGGGAGGGGGGATCGGGATGGGGAATACATGTAACTATATGGCTGATTCATGTCAATGTATGACAAAACCCACTGAAATGTTGTAAAGTGATTGGCCTCCAACTAATAAAATAATATTAAAAAAAAAAAAAAAAAAAAAAAAAAAAAAAAGAGAAACTCAGAAGAAGCAAGTTATTTAGTAAGCCAGTGAAGACTGCTTCTCTTAAGAAGCTGCGGGGAAGTACATTTTATCAAATGCTTTTTCTGTACTTATAGAGATGATCACATGTTTTTTTTCTGTTTTATTCTATGATGTCATTAATCACAGTGATTAACTGTTGAAGGTTAAACCATTCTAGCACTCCTGTAATAAACCCTATTTGTTCATGATGTAAAAAAAAAAAAAAAAAAAAAAAAAAAAAAGAAAACAAAGATCACGGTATTTGGTCCCATCACTTCATGGCAAATAGATGGGGAAACAATGGAAACAATGACAGACTTTATTTTTTTGGCTCCAAAATCAATGCAGATGGTGATTGCAGTCATGGAATTAAAACACGCTTCTTGGAATCAAAGCTATGACAAACCTAGACAGCATATTAACAAGCAGAGACATTACTTTGCCAACAAAGGTCCATCAAGTCAAAGCTTTGGTTTTTCTGGTAGTGATGTATGGATGTGAGAGTTGGACTATAAAGAAAGCTGAGCACCGAAGAATTGATGCTTTTGAACTGTGATGTTGGAGAAGACTCTTGAGAGTCCCTTGGGCTACAAGGAGATCAATCCAGTCAATCCTAAAGGAAATCAGTCCTGAATATTCATTGGAAGGACTGATGGTGAAGCTGAAGCTCCAATACTTTGGCCACCTGATGTGAAGAGCCAACTCATTGGAAAAGACTCTGATGCTGAGCAAGACTGAGGGCAGGAGGAGAACAGGGTGACAGAGGATGAGATGATTAGACAGCATCACCAACTCAATGGATATGAATTGAAGCAAACTCTGGGAGATAGTGAAGGAAGGACAGGAAAACCTGACATGCTGCAGTCCGTGGGGTTATACAGAGTCAGATGCGAGTTAGTGACTGAACAAAACAGTAGAAACCGGGAAATACCTTTTCTCTCTCTCTAACTTAAGAAAGTCTTCCACTTGCAGTCAGTCCTGTCTGTCAACTTGCTTGGAAGAACAGGGTATTTATTTACACTGACTTACCCCTCTAAGGAAATTCAGCATAGCAGAAGGCCCTCTAGGAGAATGCTGTTAGATCATTGCTGTGTTTTGTTTATACCAGTGATATGCAGAGTGATTCAGCTCCTTGTTGGGCAAAAAAAGACATAGTAATTGAAATGGGTTCATAAGGTCACTACTATTGAGACGTTCATTGGTTCCCTCCATGACTGTGTTTCATTAGTTCTTCGTAGGTAGGCAGTAGCTACGACTGGTTTGTTATAAGAGCTCTCATTGATGCTGTTTCTTAAGTACAGTCATTCAGTGATGTATTTTCAGCATCTGAATCAAAGAAACATTCTGCAATCTGCCCAGACCTGTTTGGCATGCACTCTTGTTTATGTAAAATCCAAATAAATATTTGTGTTCTTTTGAAAGGGGTGGCAGTTGGAAGGAAGGTTGCATAGCAGGTTAGGACTCCACAGCAAGCTGGATTCTTAAAGCCAGATCTGGTTTCATAAAGTAAGCAGAAGTCTGAGCTCAGTCTAGACTCTGGCTGACATGTAGACAAAAGAAGGAATCCGGTCAGCCATGGGCTTGCGGCAGGTTCCGCTGAAGAATGCCCTGGGATGGAGAGAGTCTTTGGGCCATTGTCAGAGAGCCCTCCACATCCTCTCTCCTGTGACTGGTCACTTTCTCTGCACTGGCCCCGTCATTTCTTACAGCCACACAGGCATTAACAGGCTGAGAGAGCAATTGGCCCAGTGTTCCACAGCTAAGAAATGATTGTTGTTGTTGTTTGGTCGCTAAGTCATCTCCGACTCTCTGCAGCCCCACGGACAGCAGCACCAGGCTCCTCTGTCCTCCTCTATCTCCCAGAGTTTGCTCAAACTTATGTCTACCGAGTCGGTGACGCCATCCAACCATCTCATCCTCTGCCACCCCCTTCTCCTTGTGACTTCACTCTTTCCCGGCTTCAGTGTCTTCTCCAATGAATCAGCTCTTCGAATCTGGTGGCCAAAGTATTGGAGCTTCACCTTCAGCATCAGTTCTTCCAGTGAATATTCAGAGTGGATTTCCCCAGTAAATACAGAATACAGAAAGACACATTTTTAAAAGCTTCTTTGTGGAAAATGTCATTCATACGAAGAGTTGAGACCGTACTAAAATTTGTTGTCCTGAACCCATCACTTAATTTCAAAAATGATCAATTCATACCCAATCTGGTTCATTTATGTCTCTCCAACCCCCTCTACAATTGGGTAATTCATTGGGTTGGCCAAAAGTTTCATTCGAGTTTTCTGCAAAATGTTACAGAACAAACATTTTGGACTTCCCCTGTAGCTCAGCAGTAAAGAATCTGCCTGCAGTGCAGGAGACACAGGAAACTCGGGTTCAATCCCTGGGTTGGGAAGATCCCTTGTAGAAGAGCATTACTACCCACCCCAGTAATCTGGCCTATGGACAGAAGAACCTGGTGGACTATGGTCCATTGAGTCAGAAAGAGTCAGAGAAGGCTAAAGGAACAGTGCACACATGCATGCAAACCTTTTGGCCAACCTGCTATTTCTAAAAGATAAATATTTATTAAAAATATCACAGTACTACTTACGCCTAAATTAAAATAATAATTCCTTCATTCCATCAAGTATCTGGCTTGATACTGGCCAGTATCTGACTTTCCCTGAATGTGGGGCTTGAACTTTAACTTGGGTCTATACTAGGCGTCCTAGTTACACTTGTGTGATCTCGTTGGTCCAGTCTGAAACACTTGCCCTGTAACATCCACGTGCTCTAAATTCTTCAAAGGGAAATCTGCTTAAATACAACCTATCATTTCCTGGAATCCTCCATAAACAAGCAGCTATTCTAGTTCCATTAATAGAACCCTGAATATTCACTGGAAGGACTGATGCTGAAGCTGAAGCTCCAATACTTTGGCCACCTGATGCGAAGAGTCAGATCATTGGAAAAGACCTTGATGCTGGGAAAGATTGAAGGTGGGAGGAGAAGTGGGTGACAGAGGATGAGATGGTTGGATGGCATCATTGACTCAGCGGACATGAGTTTGAGCAAACTCTGGGAGATGGTGAAGGACAGGGAAGCCTGGCGTGCTGCAGTGCATGGGGTCGCAGAGTCAGACACGACTTAACCCACTGAACAATGAACAACAATGTAGTTCCATTAACATGCGTTATAGATGTGAAAAGTAAGAAAAATGCAAAAAGGAACAGCTCACCTCAAATTATGAGTGTCCGTGGACGTGAGGGTGGTGAAGCAGGAGAACAGAAGGGGAGGAGTCTCCCCTGCAGAAACAAGGAGGAGACCTCCACTTAGAGCCAGGAAGTGATAGTGTTCATGAGCTCTTAGCTCTTGTCAACATGAAACGATTATGCAAAGGAATCTGGTTGATTAACCAGGTTTTATTGCCATTTCTAATGAAGGATTTCAGCCGGAAGATCAGATTAGTAGACTGATTTCTAAACTGAGGTGGAAATCCAGTTTCACTCTTTGCTTCTCTGGCCATGCTTTCCTGGAATTCATGAGTTCTGCCCTGGACTTTTGGAAGTGAGGGCTGAGGTTCGGACACAACTTTTCAATTAAATGCAAATCATGGTCTTGGGTTCTCCTGCAAGTCAGCATGTGACACGGCTGGAAGCCTGGTGCCTGCGCAGAGCAGGGACCATGCTAGTGAGTGTGGCCAGCGTGTGCGGGCTGGCACTGCAGCTGGCCCCACTCAGCTCTGTAACTCCGCCCCTGTCCCGCCCAACAGCATGAGTTTCGCCCGGTTAGACTGTTAGGCCGGGGCTGGTCAGCTCGGGGCAGGGGTGCAGTTGCGCTTCTAGGTCTCAGGCAGGGAATACAGTCGTGAGCAGCCCCTGCTGTATAATCTGCGGGACCTACTTACTCTGCTCCTTGGAAGAAAAGACAAGACAGACCTAGGCAGTGTATTAAAGAGCAGTTCAACCACATCACTGCCAACAAAGGTCCCTACAGCCAAAGCTGTGGTTTTCCCAGTGCTCATGTGTGGATGTGAGACACGGACCATGAAGAAGACTGATCGCCGAAGAATTGATGCTTCTGAACTGTGGTGCTGGAGAAGACTCTTGAGAGTCCCTGGGACTGCAAGGAGATCCAGCCAGTCCATCCTAAAGATCAGTCCTGGGTGTTCATTGGAAGGACTGATGCTGAAGCTGAAACTCCAATACTTTGACCACCTGATGTGAAGAGCCATCTCATTGGAAAAGACCTTGATGCTAGGAAAGATTGAGGGCAGGAGGAGAAGGGGACAACAGAGGATGAGATGGTTGGATGGCATCATTGATTCAGTGGACATGGGTTTGAGCAAACTGGGAGACAGTGAAGGACAGAGGAGCCTGGCGCGCTGCAGTCCCTGGGATGGCAGAGTTGGACACGACTGAGTAGCTGAACAGTGACAAAGACAGTTAACGAGGCCCTCCTAACAGCTCAGGCCGTGTTGTTAGCGGACAGTGCTGCATCCAGCACTGATCAGCTGCTCAGTGCTGTATGGTTGACCTACATGGAGGGAAATCCAAAACAGAGGGGACATGTGTAAACATACAGCTGATTCACTTTGCTGAACAGAAGAAATTAACACAACACTGTAAAGCAACTGTACCTCCAATTAAAAAAAAATAATAAAGGGCATGGGCAAGTCCGTTTTCTTTATCCGCTTCTCTCTCTGCCTCCAGCCCCCTTTATGAATTCCCCAGTTCCCCGTAGAGAGGAAAATGCTCGCAGGCAAACAACAAAAGACCCAAAGCAACCTCTTCGTGGCCTATGAGCCGATCTCGCACTTTCCAGCCGCTTGTCCTTCATAGGAAAAACACTGAGGCACTTCCTCTGTGCTTTTGCATCTGGAAAGGAGGCCCCCCTCTCCAAGTGCTGAGTGACATCTCAGAGCTTCTTTCTTTCCAGTCAAAGTGGAAAATATCAACTAAGGTTTCAAAGGAAAGGAAATGTTATGTATTTTCTCATCAAATTTGGCATTATCTCTCTGGCAGGCGGGCCTTTAATCTTCGGCACAGTATTTTTCCATTGTATAATTTTGAGCTTGCCTTCAGTCTGTCTCGCGCTTTTAACTTAGGCTTTCTAAAATACGAAAGTGCTTTGCACAACTTATCTTCTTTTCTCATTTGTTTCCGTGATACTTCTGATTATCATTTGCCAGGGTTTCTCCAGAGAAGCTCACCGTTTTGCCCCTGTGAATAGTGAATGTAACCCAGATAAAGTTCCTTTGTTAGTGGGAATTTGTTAACGACCTTGATAAAAAGAGCTTTCCAAATCCAGCATCCTGGGAGGACTGAAATGATTCAGGGTCTGTTGATAGGAACATATAAATGAGAAAGTGCAGTAATAGGCCTTCAGAGAGAATCCCATTAAGGTTTTAAATGAGAAGGAAATCAAGGCACTTCTGTTCGGGTGCTGGAGAACGATGGTGACGCACCTCTGCCGGCCTCTCCCCCGAAGCCCTGGAAAATAGTCGTGAGATTGATCTCTAAGAGTCAAACTTTTTAAAAAATAATTTTGTTTCGGTGTTTACTATTCTTGGCTGTGCTGGGTCTCTCTTGCTGAAGGGGCTTTTCTCTGGTTGCGGTGGGAGGGCTCCAGTGTCTTTTCTTGTTGCAAGCACGGGCTCCAGGCGCCAGTGCTTCGGGAGTGGGTCTCCCTGGCTCTTGGAGCGCAGGCTCCTAGCTGTGATGCACGGGCTTAGTTGCTCCGCAGCACGTGGGATCTTCCCGATCGGGGATGGAACCCGTGTCTGCTGCGTTGGCAGGCAGACTCTTTACTACTGAACCACCAGGGAAGCCCCTTGTCAAACTTGTAAATCAGTCTGTCATTGCGTAGATCACAACAGAGATGTGTAAGGATGGAACTGCACGCAGCCTGATGAAATGTATTAGGAAAACATACGTCAGACGGACACGTAAGCGATGCAGACAGAGAATTCACAGAGGGAGATGTTGGCAGGTTTTGTCAGAAGCTGTCCGGCCCAGCCGGCGGGGTGGGGGTGGTGCCCAGAACTTCATTAGGTGGACTTAACTATTCTTGAGTGCCCAGTCGTGCCTGACTCTTTCGACCCCTTGGACTGCAGCCTGCCAGGCTCCTCTGCTCCTGGAATTTTCCTGGCAGGAGTGCTGGCGGTGGGTTGCCAGGCCCTCCTCCAGGGAATCTTCCTGCCCCAGGGACTGAACCCGCATCTTTTGCGTCTCCTGCCTTGGCAGGCAGATTCTTTACCACTGGCGCCACCTGGGAAGTCCTAAAGGCACTTGACTCACTGGCAGGCGCATCCCGGTTGTTGGGATGGCTCTGCTGTTTCCTTAGGCTGAGCGCATGGAACACTCACACTGCTTGTTAACTGTCCTTAGTCATAACCTGCACACGCCAGTCTTGACTCACTCCATTGAACATCCAACAGGGATGGTTCACACTGTTCATTCACAAGTAGGTAGTTCTCGTTTCTCAGGGTGAATTAATAAACCACAGCTCTGGCCTTACGCATAAGATGACTGACTCGATGGGCTGAGCCAGCCTCACAAGGAAGACCTGGACCGCGGATGCTGGCGGGAGGTCCCAGCATCACTGCTCCCCTATGAGCACCATCCTGACAGATCTTGGGCCGCTAAGCATTCTGGGAGCTTCGTCCTGATGGATTCAGGGCACTGAGCATTCTGGGAGCAGTTTGGGTGTTTAGTTTCTCCTCTTCCACGTCTTAGTCCTTGATAAATAAATAGATGTTTATCATTCCTGATCCCTGATTTAGATCATGTCATAAAACGACACTCTGAAGGCTAAAATGGGTGGAGTGACACAATGAGGCCCCTGGCTTTTCATGTTGGATGCAATTAACTTAAATCTGTCTAGAAAACATCATCTGTACTCATCATAAGGTTTGGGCTCATTCTTTTAACAATGCATTTTACCTTCTTTTTCTCTGTGTCCTTGACACTGCCTTTGCTTGTTTCTGATGGGTATCTCCTAGTTGCTCACATTCTCAAATCTGCATTTGCTTGGTAAAGTAGGGTTTTGTTTTTTTTTTTTACTTTATTTATTGATGTGGACCATTTTTTAAAGCCATTATTGAGTTTGTTGCAATATTGCTTCTGTTGTATGTTTTGGCTTTTTGGGCACAAGGGATGTGGGATGTTAGCTCCCCAACCAGGATTGAACCTGCATCCCCTGCAATGGAAGGGGGGACCTTAACCATTGGACCACCAGGGAAGTCCCAGCAAGCAAGCTTTTGATGCCTGACTTCCGCTCACGTCTTCTTACAGCTGACCTCGGCTGCTTGTCTGTATTTTCAGCCTTTTCTGCATCTGTTTCATCAGTGACTCCTCACGACTAAGCCTCCTGCCCGTAGTCTAACTCCCCCCACCATCCCTGTTGCTCTAGTCTCTCCAAAGCTTTAAAAAAATGCCTTTCAAAATGGGGTGAATGGACTTAATCCGCCTGCCAGTGAGGGGACACTGTTGCGGCCCATGGCATGGGAGGATCCCCTGTGTCGTGGGGCAGCTGAGCCCGTGGGCACAACTGCTAGAGGCCGCGCTCGGCAACTAGACAGGCCTGCACCACAAGCAGACAGAAGCACCCTCTCCCTGCAGCTGGGCAATCGCCCCTGCAGCAGTGAAGATCTAGCAGGGCAATAAATAAACGAAGGGTGTATTAAAATGGAACGAATCATCTCCTTCCACGGTGCAGTCCAACCGAAGAGCAGCAAGAAGGACTCTGAGAAACCGGTGAAAGGGAAGCGTCCAAATGGAGACCTGGCAACACGGCCCGGACGAGCTCATTTCCCGCCGCAGGTGACCGCTGGGCAGAGGTGGGCAAGGTCCAGAGAGTCGGCAGGAGGCAGAGATGTCTGGAAGGGGCAGGAAGGTGAAGGTGTCTTGGCTCCAGGGAGGGAAGGTGTGATGGGATAATCCTGCACTTGAGCAGCTCCGTGAAAGGCCTGGGATCCCCGAGGAAAATCCCCGCACACCAGTCGGGAGTGACCACCGTCTGGAGGGGTGTAGATGAGCCCCCTGGGGACTGAGCGTGGCGCTGCTGCAGTCAGGAAGCCTCACCCACACACCTGTTTTTCATCGTCAGCATGTGGTGACTTCGTGGTAACATTCCTCCATGCTTTGGAAAATAGCGGTTGATTTGCAGCCTAGTTTCTTGGCGTCAGATGGGGACCTTGGGAGTTCATTTCAATTCCTGTGAATTCTCCGGGGTCACGTGGTTTACAGTGAGTCTTTCGAAGGAAATTTCATATTTTCTGAGGCTGGAAAATGGACCCCTCAAAGAGTAAGAGTTTGATTTACCCAAACAAAAATATCTTCATAATTTTCCTCCTCATTCTCTACTCTATACCCAAAGCTGCTCCTCACTGATAAATTTGACTTCACCTTTGTGGAATGTAATTTTGCTCTGAATAGCTTTCTATATGGCAGAATCCCACAGTGATAATAACATCTAAGTATTTTGTTAAACAACAGACTACTTTTGTAAATGACACGTATTTTGAGAAAAAAGAAAATGTCACCTATATGAAGGTGAAGCACATTGACAAATGTTTCTTTAAGCGAAGCTAATTGCATGGAATATTTTATGGCATTTCCATGGAAAATGTTACAGGACATCCCTTGAGGATTTCGGGGGACGTTTTATAGCTGTTTCCTGCTCCATCAGCATTTTATAGGATCCTGTGGAGAGCAGGGCTGCTGCTTGCTGCTGCATCTGGGAAGTCGTGGCCGTCCGTTTTTGTGGGATGATGGAGGGGCTTAAAGTGCGAGCACATTTGGGGGATGGGGTGGGGTGCTGTGAAGCAGGGCTGTGACCATGGACTCTAGGATGGCTGGAAGAGGGTAGGTGGGGGGAGCGTGTCCTTCTCCGCCGCCATGGAAACTTCATTACCGTAGTCCTCAGATGAAAGGCTTCTTGACAACCTCATGTAGAGCAGAGACCAGTTCAGTTGCAGAATGTAGTTCAGAATGTAGTAGAGCTACATTCAGTTCAGTTGCTCAGTCATGTCCGACCCCGTGGACCGCAGCACACCAGGCCTCCCTGTCCATCACCAGCTCCCGGAGTTTACTCAAACCCATGTCCATCGAGTCGGTGATGCCATCCAATCATTTCATCCTCTGTTGCCCCCCGCCCCCCACCTTCAGTGTTTCCCAACATCAGGGTCTTTTCCGATGAGTCAGTTCTTTGCATCAGGTAGCCAAAGTATTGGAGTTTCAGCTTCAGCATCAGTCCTTCCAATGAACACCCAGGACTGATTTCCTTTAGGATGGACTGGTTGGATCTCCTTGCAGTCCAAGGGACTCTCGAGTCTTCTCCAACACCACAGTTCTAAAGCATCAATTCTTCGGTGCTCATGTTTCTTTACAGTCCAACTCTCACATCCATACATGACCACTGGAAAAACCATAGCCTTGACTAGATGGATCTTTGTTGGTAAAGTCATGTCTCTGCTTTTGAATATGCTATCTAGGTTGGTCATAACTTTCCTTCCAAGGAGTAAGCATGTTTTAATTTCATGGCTGCAGTCACCATCTGCAGTGGTTTTGGAGCCCAAAAAAGTAAAGTCTGTCACTGTTTCCAATGTTTCCCTATCTGTTTGCCATAAAGTGATGGGACCAGATACCATGATCTTTGTTTTCTGAATGCTGAGTTTTAAGCCACCTTTTTCACTCTGCTCTTCGACTCTCATCAAGAGGCTCTTTAGTTCTTCGCTTTCTGCCATAGGGCATTAGCCCTTCTGATTCGTTGGGAGCTTCCTTTTTCAGTTTTTTCGCGGACGGTTGATTTGCAGGGATGTGTTGGTTTCGAGTGTGCAGCGCAGTGAGTGAGTTTACCCGCCCCGTTGTGGACACTTCTCCCACGCAGGCCATTACAGCCCCGAGCAGCACCCTGTGCCGCGTGGCGGGCCTTTGCTGGTCACTATTTTACATCGTTGGTGTGCGTGCATCAATCCCGGCCTCCTGATCCTTCTGAGAGGGCAACAGGCAGGAAGGCCAGGGGTCTCCAAATGGAGGAAAGAGGCTGTAAGTGCCAGACATTTTTATCTCTCTTAAGCGGCAGGAAGAAACAAACCAGCGATCTGTTTTTCCTTCTCTATACAAATTTAAAAAGAGGTTTCTCTTAACTTTCTTCGTTGCCACGACACCTGGTCTCACCTAAAGCTAACTACTCTCAAACCTTGAGTTAACCAATACATTTCTTTTTCGTATGGAAATGTCGTCTTAAGCTATGTTAATGAACCCCAGACTCTATCTTCAAGTTGGTTCTGCCAAACGGCCTAACTTACTTATTCAGGTATTGTTCCCCTAATCTATGTAAACGGAACTATTTGTTGGTATTCTGCCCTTCTACAAGATTCAAGTCAATCGTTTTATGGCCTGGGATGAATTATATGGTGCCATTCTAAATTTTATGACACTCCTTTCTTTTCATTAACAGACTGTGAGTGACTGTATAACATACAGCTAAAGACTAGGAAGGGGGTACTCTTTTGCCCCCCTTCTGATGCCTATGTCAGAAGCTTTCTCTATCTCCTCTATACTTTAATAAAACTTTATTACACAAAAGCTCTGAGCGATCCAGCCTCGTCTCTGGCCCCGGATTGAATTTGTCTCCTCCGGAGGCCAAGAATCCCGCGTCTTATCGTTCAGCAACAACCTTTCACTTCCCCCGGTCCTGATTGGTAACCACAAGCTTGTTTTCCACATCTGTGACTCTGTTTTGTAAATAAGTTCATTTCTGTCTTTTTTCCACATATAAGCAAAGTGTGCATGTGTGCTAAGCTGCTAAAGTCGTGTCTGACTGTTTGCGACCCCATGGATTGTAGCCCATTAGGCTCCTCTGTCCATGGGATTCTCCAGGCAAAAATACTGGAGTGAGTTGCCATGCCCTCCTCCAGGGGATCTCCCCGGCCCAGGGATCGAACCCGCCTCTCTCATAGCTCCTGCGCTGGCAGTTCTTTACCGGTAGCACCACCAGTGACACCATGTGATGTTTGTCTGTGTCTGGTTTACTCCACTCAGAGGGACTTTTTTTTTTTTTTTTTGAGAGATTTTAAAATCTCATTAGATACAGGTACAGTCAGTACCTACTATTTCGAAGACGTTACTATGTGTAAGAAGCCCAAACAAGGGATATGCCCCAGAAACTAATTAGTCGTGCTGGGTGATGGCTTTGTTAACATTTGCCTACAAGAGTCTACATTTAAATGTAATGCACACCCAGAAGCTACTGTTCTTGACCCCACTGCATCTCTCTGTGGGGTGAATTCTAACACATAATTATTAAGGCACTTGCATTATCCCTGGTGGCTCAGTTGGTGAGGATCCACCTGCAATGCCAGAGACCCTGGTTCAGTTCCTGGGTCGGGAAGATCCGCTGGAGAAGGGATGGGCTACCCACTCCAGTATTCTTGGGCTTCCCTATGGCTCAGCTGGTAAAGAATCCACCTGCAGTGCAGGAGACCTGGGTTTGATCCCTGGGTTGGGAAGATTCCCCAGTATTTTGGCCTGGAGAATTCCATGGACAGTCCCTGGGGTACCAAAGAGTCAGATACGACTGAGCAACTTTCAGTTTCCACATTATCCCTGATGAAGATTTAAACTAGCACGTTAAAAAGTTCGTCATTGCACATGGTTATGTCATAATTTGGTAACTGTTCTATTTCACTCATTCTTATGTGCTAACTCTTTAAACCAAATCTGTAATGGAGAGTAGTTGGTGATTTCAAGCGTGGGCATTTGACATGAAATTAACCCTTGAATTGGCAGAGAGCCTGTGTACTGTAGTCAGAATGTTCCGTTCAGAGACCCTTAGGTGACTGTTGTCCTTGGATTTAAGCTGATTTAAGCCCTGCCACTAACTAGGCGGTGTTCTCACCAAAACTCAAGACTCTTCTGATTCTTGTTTTCACACTAGGCCACTCTGTCTTCTCTTTCTCTCTCTTTCTTAGAAGAGTTTTTTATTTTGTATTGGAGTACAGCGGATTAGCCATGCTGTGGTCTCCAGGGGACAGTGAAGGGATTCGGCCGTGCGCACACGTGTCCGTCTCCCCCAGACGCCCCTCGCGTCCAGGCAGCCGTGGACCCGAGCGGAGTTCCTGTGCTCCACGGCAGGTCCTCGCTGGCGCTCCGTTTTAAACATAGCCGTGTGCACACGTCCATCCCCAAGTCCCTAACTGCGCCTGCCTCCAGCCTCTGCACCCCCACACTCGGCCTTCTCCTGAAGGGACATCGCAATGGGCAGTATCGATAATACCACTTTTCACTAGTTTAGAAAATACACCTTCCTACCCTAGGCTTTCTTATGCTGTGAAAAAATAGGAACTGAAATGGCTATCCCAGTTGCAGAAGACAAGGAGTGTTGGAGCATTGAAAATACCTCTTTCGGTTTGCAGGTCTGTTTGTTGAAAGGACCCAGGTCCACACTCCTGAGGCTCAGATACAGTCCACTGAGCAGAACAGAGGGATCCTCTGGAGAGGCCTTGGAAGGCTGCCAGCGTCTCCCCCACAGCCCGGGGTCCCCCGTTGCCTGTGTGCTGTTTTCCATGTTCATATGGTGGCCCGTCTCCAGGATGCCACAGCAGCTAATCAGTTCAAGATATTTTCTGAAGAAGTAAAACCAGTAGTGTTAGTGTCATGGAAACAAAACAGCTCCTTGATAGGACTTTCATCCATTTTCAGTCAGCGGTTTTAGAGCTTTGAAGAACTCGCCTGTCTTGTTTCGCTTGATGAGGTCTTTTCCCTCCCTCTCCCCACCCAGGTCTCCCTCTCCCTCCCCACTCTCCCCTTCCTTTTTATTAAGACACATGTTTTTTTTTCTCACCCCAGGTAACAAAGTTGAAATACAAAATGTTGAAAGAAAGAAAATGAGTATGATTATAGTCCTATAGCATACTGAAACATCTTTTCTCCCCTGGATTCATTAAAACAAGTTATAGTAGCCTTTCTCTTCCCTACAATTGACTTGCTGAATTTTCACTATATGTTGGAAATTTCCTCTTTGATGGGGGCTTCCCTATGGCTCAGATGATGAAGAATCCACCTGCATTGCAGGAGACCGCAATTCCTTCCCTGGGTTGGGAAGGTCCCCTGGAGAAGGAAATGGCAACCCACTTCAGTATTCTTGCCTGGAGAATGCCATGGACAGAGGAGCCCGGTGGGCTACAGTCCACGGGGTTGCAAAGAGTTGGACACGACTGAGCGACTGACACTTGTCACTTTCTGATTTATTTATTATTTCCTAGCTGATCTCTTTCTCTGAGATGCCCCGTTAATCTTCTATAAGATCTTTATGAAGCTCTCTTGGATCTGGCCCTACTTAGCACTAATGATACTAGGGAACAGTGATATTTGCCTATTTTTATTCACAAATTTTAAGCTTTTGTTTTACTAATTTGACTAATTTTTCCTCACTGAGTGTGAACTGAATTGGGAAAACTGAGTCCTGGGTTTTGAGACCCCATCATGTGTGGAAATAGAGTGATTTTGCTACCTAATATCCCATCATATCTTGCTATGACATTTGTTCATTCATTCAGGAAGTATTTTTTTACTACCTCCTGAGTTCCAGAACACTGTTGCAGGTGATGGGGATACTATCATAAAAAAATCACATGGGTTGGTTCCTGTCTTCATGGAACCCATCAAATGCATATACGTGCAAACTAGAAAAATGGTATAGATAATCCCATTTGCAAAGCAGAAATAGAGACGCAGACCTAGAGAACGAATGTGTGGGTATCAAGGGAGGAAGGCGGGGTGGGAGGAGCTGGGAGATTGGGATCGCACATGTGAACTGTTGATAGTGTGTACTAGCATAGAATAGGCACGCCGAGAGAGCATGCTGAGAGCAGGCTGCGCGGCTCGGGGGCCTCTGCCCAGCGCGCTGTGGTGACCGAGCGGGACTGCGTCCAAAGGGGGGGATGTGTGTGTACATGCCGCTGCTTTGCTTTGCTGGGGGAGAAACCTGCACAGCATGGGAAGGCAGCTGTGCGCCAAGGACAATTAAAGTGAAAGAGCCTCAAACTCCCTGCGGAGGTGCTCAAGGATTCCTGGCGTGTCTGCTGCTGTGTCTGGTAGGATGCATGGGTGCTGCTGAGTGAAGCATTGTGAAAGTTTGTGGAAGTCATAGATGATATTTCATCTTTTCTCTAGCGGTTAGAGCCAAGGGCTCTCTGTTATATCGGTCCTTCAGAGGGAAAAAAAAAAACCCAGGGACGTAGCTGAGTATTACGTTTGTCCTTCATCTGTCTGTCTATCTTTCTATCATCTATTAATCATCTTTCTGTCATCTGTCTACCTATCTGTCTATCATCTATGTATTGATGTCTGTCTCTTTCTAACATCTGTCTGTCTTTCTATCATCTGTCTATCAATCTTTCTGTCATCTATCTACCATCTATCTATCTTTCCATCATCCATCTACCTGTCATCTATCTATTGATACCTATCTGTTTTCTGTCTAGATAGCTGTATGGATGCAGAGATGTAGCTGCATGTCTGTGAGACGCTCGAGATCATGGGCAGGGATGGATCCTGCCATCATGCTCTGTGTGAATTACCCATAACGGAATCCTAGGTGGCAACGTTC
The DNA here is from genome assembly GCF_963930625.1 of Muntiacus reevesi. NCBI lineage: Eukaryota > Metazoa > Chordata > Mammalia > Artiodactyla > Cervidae > Muntiacus > Muntiacus reevesi. The sequence continues at coordinate 2,370,518 of NC_089266.1, forward strand.
AAACTTGAGGTTCTCCCTCTTCTCAGACTGTAAGAGACAACTTATCCTGGGAAGGAAAAAGCAAACACAGTTGTCTTTCTGGTGAGAGACTGCCCTTGTGGTGGCGCATGCAGGCCAAGCGAGGATGCTGGTGTGGCCAGGGCGGGCGGGCAAGCCCAACCGCTGGCGCGCAGGAGGTGGGGACAGCGGCGACGGCTCTGTGCCTCCCTCTGCGGCTGCTGGCCTACGTCCCTTGCACTGGCTGCACCCCCAGGCCTTCCGTCCCGGGCCTGCCTGCTGCACCGTATCTGAAGAGGTGACGTCACACGCGGGGGCTTGCAGGGGAGTTTCAGCTGCAGTCCGTCAAAGGCGTCCCACCTGTTGTCATGTTTGTGCAGACCGGGCTGACCTCACGCAGCTGGTTTGTGTGTGAGAGACGCCCGCTCAGATGCCCTCTGGGCCCGTGGCACGCTCGGGTGTGACCGCTTCTTTCCACTGGCCGCCTCGCCCTCCATGTGCACAGAAGACAGGCCCTCCGCCAGCCCCAGCTGTTCACAGGGCGTGTGCTGCCGTTTCGGTGGAATTCCTGGACTGTCATCTACCATCTATCACCAGTGTCTTTCTTCAAAGGAAGAATAGGAAAATAAACTATGACTTTTGCAAGCAAAAAAGAGCAAAGAGTTGGTTTGATGATATGAATTTTATTAATTATGCAACATTTTTGGAGAAGAGGTAGAAGTCTGCTCTGTGTTTGGAAACACCAAAGAATTTAACACATTACCTCCTGGTTTAAGGAAAACACATCTGTGTGCGGATGGCTGCTACCTCGTTTTATTTAGGAGCAGCTTAAAAAAACATAATGGAAAATAATATTTAAAAGGGGATGTGTATAGGTGAATAATTGAGTCATGTTGCTGACAGCAGAGATCGGCACAGCACTGTAAGTCAACTATCCTTCAATAAAAAGTACAATAGAATGGGGGAAAAAAGGCTTTTAGGCAGACCCAGAGTCCCAAGCATTTCAGTTCTGCTTCCCCACTGGTTATATTTCCAAAACACCTCAATAAAGAGGCCTTTAGAAGAAAGAAGAACTTCTCTCCCTTTATTTTATAAAAACTTCTTTTGAAAAAGCATTTTAGGCAGCTAGCCAAGATACTTTCAAAAGAAAAAACTGGTAACATGGGGGTTATGGCGTGATTTTTGTGTGCGTGTGTTTGTGTGAGCTTAGTTGCTCAGTTGTATCTGATTCTTTGTGAACCCACGGACTGTAGCCAGGCTCCTCTCTCCATGGGATTATCCAGACGAGAATACCAAATGGGTGGCCATTCTCTTCTCCAGGTGATCTTCCTGACCCAGGGAGGAAACCTGGGTCTCCTGCATTGCGGGTGACTTCTTTACCATCTGAGCCACCGGGAAAGCCCTATAAACAAGTATTGTAACTGAAGCTGAACTGACTGACCGTACTGTGAATATTTCACCATTTGGTAAGCTTTTTAAACAAGAAAACTTACCTTGGGCACTAATTTAGTTTCAGACACCTGTGAAGTCCACTGTAATACTTAAATATAAAAAAAGTGAGATTTTAATTGTAAGACTAGGCATTGTGGATATTGCTTATACAGTTTACTTAGTTTTATTTATTTAGTGCATTGCAAAGCTTAGATAATGTGACTCCTGTTATTATTACTTACACTGTTTCTTTCATTCATGGAGAAGGATCCTGAGGTCTCCTGGCAACCTTCTCTCTTCCTCTGACCTGGAGCGTGGCCGCCTTACAGCGCGAGGTCAGCTCCCCTGCACAGCGCAGCGAGTCAGCACAACCTGCAGGCGAAGCCTTCAGTCATCTGGGACTCTCTGCGAGCCCATGCACCTGCCAGGCTCCTCTGTCCCTGGGACTCTCCAGGCAAGAATACTGGAGTGGGTTGCCATGCCCTCCTCCAGGGGATCTTCTGAACCAGGACTCAAACTTGTGTCTCTTATGTTTCTGCATTGGCAGATGGGTTCTCTCCCACTAGTGCTGCCTGGGAAGCCTGAATCAGCTGTAGGTATACATATCTCCACTCCCTCTCAACTCCATTTCAAAAGGAAGCAAAAGCAGGGAGACAGCAAGTATGGTGTGCTCAAGACACCGGTCACAGCCTCCTGGGCTACTCTCTCTTAAAGAGAGACTCTGCCGTCCACTACCGCTGGAGAAGGGAAGGGCAAACCACTGCAGAATTCTCGCCTTGAGAACCCCATGAACAGTAGGAAAAGGCAGATTGATAGGATACGGAAAGAGGAACTCCCCAGGTCAGTAGGTGCCCAATATGCTACTGGAGATCAGTGGATAAATAGCTCCAGAAAGAATGAAGGGATGGAGCCAAAGCAAAAATAACACCCAGTTGTGGATGTGACTGGTGATAGAAGCAAGGTCCGATGCTGTAAAGAGCAATATTGCATAGGAACCTGGAATGTTAGGTCCATGAATCAAGGCAAACTGGAAGTGGTCAAACAGGACATGACAAGAGTGAATGTTGACATTCTAGGAATCAAAGAACTAAGATGGACTGGAATGGGTGAATTTAACTCAGATGACCATTATATCTACTACTGTGGGCAGGAATCCCTTAGATGAAATGGAGTAGTCATCATAGTAAACAAAAGAGTCTGAAATGCAGTACTTGGATGCAGTCTCAAAAATGACAGAATGATCTCTGATCGTTTCCAGGGAAAACCATTCAATATCATGGTAATCCAAGCCTATGCCCTGACCAGTAATGGTGAAGAAGCTGAAGTTGAAGGGTTCTATGAAGACCTACAAGACCTTATAGAACTAACACCCAAAAAATATGTCTTTTTCATTATAGGGGACTGGAATGCAAAAGTAGGAAGACAAGAGACACCTGGAGTAACAGGCAAATTTGGCCTTGGAGTACAGAATGAAGCAGGGCAAAGGCTAACAGAGTTTTGCCAAGAGAACGCACTGGTCATAGCAAACACCCTCTTCCAACAACACAAGAGAAGACTCTACACATGGACATTACCAGATGATCAACACTGAAATCAGATTGATTATATTCTTTGCAGCCAAAGGTGGAGAAGCTCTATACAATCAGCAAAAACAAGACCGGGAGCTGACTGTGGCTCAGGTCATGAACTCCTTACTGCCAAATTCAGACTTAAATTGAAGAAAGGAGGGGAAAACTACTAGACCATTCAGTTATGATCTAAATCAAATCCCTTATGATTATACAGTGGAAATGAGCAATAGATTTAAGGGACTGGATCTGACAGAGTGCTTGATGAACTATGAGAGGTTCACGACACTGTATAAGATACAGGGATCAAGACCATCCCGAAGAAAAAAAATGCAAAAAAGAAAAATGGCTGTCTGAGGAGGCCTTACAAATGGCTGTGAAAAGAAGAGAAGTGAAAAGCAAAGAAGAAAAGGAAAGACATTCCCATTTGAATGCAGAGTTCCAAAGAATAGCAAGGAGCTATAAGAAAGCCTTCCTCAGTGATCAATGCAAAGAAATAGAGGAAAACAATAGAATAGAAAAGACTAGAGATCTCTTCAAGAAAATTAGAAACACCAAAGGAACATTTCATGCAAAGTTGGGCTCACTAAGGAATAGAAATGGTATGGACCTAAGAGAAGCAGAAGATATTAATAAGCGGTGGCAAGAATACATAGAAGAACTGTACAAAAAAGATCTTCACGACCCAGATAATGACAATGATGTGATCCCTCACCTAGAGCCAGACATCCTGGAATGTGAAGTCAAGTGGGCCTTAGGAAGCATCACTATGAACAAAGCTAGTGGAGGTGATGGAATTCCAGTTGAACTATTTCAAATCCTAAAAGGTGATGCTGTGAAAGTGCTATACTTAAGATCCCAGCAAATTTGGAAAACTCAGCAGTGGCCACAGGACAGTTTTCATTCCAATCCCAAAGAAAGGCAATGCCAAAGAATGCTCAAACTACTGCACAATTGCATTCATCTCACATGCTAGTAAAGTAATGCTCAAAATTCTCTAAGCCAGGCTTCAGCAATACGTGAACCATGAACTTCCAGGTGTTCAAACTAGTTTTAGAAAAGGCAGAGGAACCAGAGATCAAATTGCCAACATCTGCTGGATCATCAAAAAAAGCAAGAGAGTTCCAGAAAAACATCTATTTCTGCTTTATTGACTATGCCAACGCCTTTGGCTGTGTGGATCACCACAAACTGTGAAAAATTCTGAAAGAGATGGGAATACCAGACCACCTGACCTGCCTCTTGAGAAATCTGTATGCAGATCAGGAAGCAGCAATTAGAACTGGACATGGGACAGCAGACTGGTTCCAAATAGGGAAAGGAGTACGTCAAGGTTATATATCGTCAACCTGCTTATTTAACTTATATACAGAGTACATCATGAGAAATGCTGGGCTGGAGGAAGCACAAGCTGGAATCAAGATTGCCGGAAGAAATATCAATAACCTCAGATATGCAGATGACATTACCCTTATGGCAGAAAGCGAAGAACTAAAGAGCCTCTTGATGAAAGTAAAAGAGGATAGTGAAAAAGGTGACTTAAAGCTCTACATTCAGAAAACTGAGATCATGGCATCTGGTCCCATCACTTCATGTCAAATAGATGGGGAAACAGTGGAAACAGTGACTGACTTTATTTTGGGGGGCTCCAAAGTCAATGCAGATGGTGATTGCAGCCATGAAATTAAAACACACTTACTCCTTGGAAGGAAAGTTATGACCAACCTAGACAGCATATTAAAAAGCAGAGACATTACTTTACCAATGAGTATCCATCTAGTTAAGACCATGGCTTTTCCAGTAGTCATGTATGGATGTGAGAGTTGGACTATAAAGAAAGCTGAGTGCCGAAGAATTGATGATTTTGAACTGTGGTGTTGGAGAAGATTCTTGAGAGTCCTTTGGCCTGCAAGGAGATCCAACCAGTCCATCCTAAAGGAGATCAGTCCTGGGTGTTCATTGGAAGGACTGATGCTGAAGCCGAAACTCCAATACTTTGGCCACCTGATGTGAAGAGCTGATTCATTGGAAAAGACCCTGATGCTGGGAAAGATTGAGTGCAGGAGGAGGAGGGGACGACAGAGGATGTGATGGTTGGATGGCATCACCGACTCAATAGACATGAGTTTGGGTGAGCTCCGGGAGCTGGTGATGGACAGGAAGGCCTGGCGTGCTGCGGTCTGTGGTCGCAAAGAGTCGGACACGACTGAGCGACTGAGCCGAGCTGAGCCGAGCCGAGCTGTCCTCCAGTGCAGTCCTGATTACAGGTGGATGCAGCCTGTTAGCAGCAGGTGCCTCTCTGCTTGAATGAATGGCTCTCCTCCTAGCTGGCTGGTTGGATGGTCCTAGAAGTAAGGAACTGAGATCCAGAGACCAGTGAGGTTGCCTGTGAGGAGCAGGTGGGAATCTGGAGTCACTGCTGTGGCCAGGTGCAGATTGCATTTCAGGTAAATATAGAAGCTAATGTCCTGGTGGAAGAGGCTCATCTGTAGACTAGGATAGGGCAGGCATCAGTTGTATATTGCTGTATAGCAAATTATCATCAACTCAATGGCTTAAAATAATGCACGTTTATTATCTCACATGTTCAGTGGGTTAAGAGTCTGGGCATGGGCTAAGTGGGTTCTTTGACTCATGGTCTCTCACAACGTGTCAGACTCAGTGGGAGCCCTGAGGTCATTTTCCTGCAACTAAATGGTCCCATCTGGGAGCAGTGAAGAGCGGCTGTAAATACAGATGAAGCTTGGCTCACTTGGCCCCCCACTCACCTCCTGCCATGCAGCCTGGCTTCTCACAGGCCATGGGCTGGGACAGGTCCATGGCCCGGGGTTGAGGATCCCTGCCTTAAACATCAGCTCTTCATCCTCTCCTTCCACCAGCTCTTGGAACCACCCTTCGACTTCTGTCTCTGTGCATTTGATTATTATTGTTTTATTTTGTTGTTGTTGTGTCGCTAAGTCATGTCCAACTCTTTGTGACCCCATGGACTGCAGCACACCAGGCTTCCCCGTCCTTCACAATCCTCCAGAGCTTGCTCAAACTCATGTCCATTGAATCAGTGATGCCATCCAACCATCTCATCCTCTGTCGTCCCCTTCTCCTCCTGCCGTCAATCTTTCCCAGCATCAGGGTCTTTTCCAATGAGTAGGATTTTCATATCAGGTGGCCAAAGCATTGGAGCTTCAGCTTCACCATCAGTCCTTTCAACAAATGTCCAGGGTTTACTTCCTTTAGGAATGATTACTCTAGGTACCATATTGAGTTTCCCTGGTGGCTCAGTGGTAAAGAATCTACCTGCCAATGCAGGAGATGTGGGTTTCATCCCTGGGTTGGGAAGATCCCCTGGAGCAGGAAATCACAACCGACTACAGTATTCTTGTCTGGGAAACCCCACGGACAGAGAAGCCTGGAGGGTTACAGTCCATGGAGTTGCAAAAGAGTCCATGACTTAGACAGTAAACAACAACAACAGCAGCAGTGATTAGTGATGCTGAAAACCTTTCATTGCTTGTGTATCTTCTTTGGAAAAATGCCTATTCGAGTCCTTTGCCCATTTTTAAATCAAGTTGTTTCTTTTACTATTGTTATTTCGTAGGAATTCTTCATATACCCTGGATATTTACTCCTTACAAGATACATGTTAGCGGTGCTTCTTTCTTTAGTTGACCTTGTTAAAATCGGTTTCTGTTCTTTTTCATCAAACATCGCTAATGAATTGCCTGGAGAATTCCACGGACAGAGATCTTGATGGGCTACAGTTCATGGGGTCGAAAAGAGTCAGACGCACCTGAGCTACTAACATCCCTAATGCGTCCCTGCATGCAAGCATCAGGAAATCTTTGCTTTTCGTCTCAATTCTTCTTAGTGTTTTGTGTTACATTTACTGTTTTTTTTTTTTTTTTAAGGCCAGTGCATGAAATCAAGCTCTACAGATTTTATTAGGGAGTGGCGTGGTGTTTTGGGAGCCCCTAGGAGCCAAATTAGAATTTTAAGATTAAATCCAAGTTCTCACACAAATTTAGATCAATAACTTTTACACAAGTGCTTGAAATAGCCAGATAATGATAAAAGAGTGTTTTTTCCTTCACATGATACAAATTCTTCCCTTCATTTTATATAAATAGACCCCATCCAAGAACTGAGCATAAACCCAATATGCTCCCAACATGTTCCAAGTATGTTTTTGTGTAGACATTTTCTTGGAGAGGACTTGGGGGAGGGGATGGCTCATGTCTCATGTTTCCAGACTTTGACCCTTCCCAAGTACCATCCTCCTGCTAATATTTGCTTTTGACTTCTAATAATTGAGAAGCTGGAGGTTTTTTTTTTTTTCTTTTCACAGGTATAAAATAACCATAACTGCTAAATTAGGTTGCTTGTCCAAAGTATATACAGCTTAAAATTGAGGGGATGTGGGACAAAACCTTTGTTCTCAGATCACTGCAGTTCCCTGTGGAGGAGCCGAGGAAGCAGGTTGCTTGCTGAATAGCTGAGATTTATGTGATTTTTTTAGCAGGTGAATTTCAAATCCATATGTCGAAAAGTTTCTTTCCAAAGCTAGTGGTCCGTGATGGGGGAGGGTGTGCCCCTCAAGCGTGCTCCTGGGTAGCACAAAGCCCCTGATTGAGTGAGCGAATCTGTACTTTGCGGTGAGAGAGAAGGCTTTTCTTTTTTCCTCCTTCCTCTCCCCAGCTTTTTTTCCACCACTCTAATGAAATTTGCAGACACGGAAAGGAAACCGAGTTATTTATAGGAGTGGGAGGAATGTGCACGCTAATTGTGCTTAGTCTATTCCTAAGTGTGTAATCTGTTTGCTATTAAATTTTACAATCTTTCAGCAATATACACATTTTTTTAAAGGGGGAGAACTTCATAAATCTGACAAAGAGAAACCAAAGTAAATTATTCTAAGGGTTCAAATAGTCTAATCAAAGTCAGGTTCAATATAAAAATTTATTTGTCGGATTAATCTCTCTTGCAGCACTGATCTCTCCCCTCCCCCCTTGACTAGCTTACTCATTTCCCTTCTAGATTTGTAAGGTGTGATATGGCTGCTCACAAGTGATGCGCACTTTTAGTGGTGAGTTATCATGTGTACAACACACGCTCACACACCAGGAAAGCTGGATCAAATGGAAAGTCCCTGGAAACAAGTATCTGAAGATGACCCTGGGACCTTACACTCGAAATCCAGCATTTTGCCAGTCTAGTAATGGAGATAATTCAAATTATTTGGTCCATTATCAAGTCATTCTGGGTAGAAAACTGTCCTGGGAAACATTTTCTCATACTTTTCCCCCTTTATTGCCTCCACCTAATAATCATGGGAACCTGCTTATTGGAAATTTAACCCTTGTTAAAATTAAAAGGAGCTAGAAAAGTCATAATCATCCTTAGGTAAACTTTCCATAGTGGAAATCATTTCCTGTTTGAAATTTGTTTCAGTGTGACTGTCAAGGCTACAGGGAATAGAAGATTTCTCAGATTACTCTAAAGAAAGATCCGTTTATGAAAAGACCATAACCTCCTAAAATCACAACTGGAAAACCGTCAGGAAAGTAGGCAGCTCCCAAGGGTCACATGGAGATGCCAGCACACAGCGGGTTTTCTTCTGTCTCCCCCTGCGCCTGAATGTCTTGGTGGTGTTCAGTCACTAGGTCGTGTCCGACTCTTTGCAACCCCATGGCCTGTGGCTCACCAGGCTCCTCTTTCCTCCACTGCTTCCCGGAGTTTGCTCAAATTCATGTCCATTGCATCAGTGATGCCATCCCACCATCTCATCCTCTGCTGCCTGCTGCTTTTGCCCTCAGGCTTTCTCAGCATCAGGGTCTTTTCCAATGAGTTGGCTCTTCACATCAGGTGGCCAAAGCATTGGAGCTTCAGCTTCAGTGTCAGTCCTTCCAATGAATATTCAGGACTGATCTCCTTTAGGATAGACTGGTTTGACCTTCCTGCTGTCCAAGGGACTCTCAAGCATCTTCTCCATTGCATTACTCTTCCTGAATGTCCTGCTGGTCAAAACTGGTCCCACGGCCCAGCTCAGCCACAGTGTGGGTGGTCTCTCACAGGATGTAAACACCGGGAGGCATGGTTCCCTGGGATCCCTGAAACAGCCGTCAGTCGCTCAGAGTTTGTCATATGAATGGACATAGCAGGTGAACACTGATGTTTAGTGGACAGAGGGGCCTGGCGTGCTGCAGTTCATAAGGCCGCAAAGAGTTGGATATGACTGAGCATGCACGCAATGGCCTTTAATGCCCATAACTGACACTCAGTAAGACCCTGACGGATGCTTTTGTTGAAGGAATTATGGACAGTTTTCTATACATAGCATAGCTACGTTGCATTGTACATTTCTGTGTTTAAAACATGAATGTGCTCAATAGAAGCATTGCTATTTTATTAATATCATGCTTTTTATAAACATATTTAGGAATTTCTATCCTCTTAAAAGATATTTCAGGAGTCTCAAAAATTTCTGGTCACCCAGATTTCTCTCCTTCTTCAAGAACTGCAGCATCCTGTGTCCAGAGACCTCATGATAACTAAGAGCATAACCGCAAAATAATATGCCAGCATAGGCATTTGATGTCAGAATGAGATCGGTTAGTTAATTAGGGAAATCATCTCAGAGAGGAAGGATTGAGTAGTTTTCAGGTTAGTAGTTTTAAGAATTAGAATAATCTTTATATCAGCTCTGGAGTCTCCTGATTTTGTAGACGTGGAAACTGACATTTAGGAGTACAGCAGAAATTAACACAATGTGGTAAATCAACTATCCTTCAATAATAAATACATTTTAAAAAGTAAAATAAAGCAATTATTTTTATTTTTTTAAATTTTTTTTGGTATTTATTTATTTATTTATTTTTTTATTTTTCAGTGGGTTTTGTCATAAATTTTTTTTTTTATATTTCCTCTTTTTTTTTTTTAATTTATTTTTCAGTGGGTTTTGTCATACATTGATATGAATCAGCCATAGAGTTAGACACATCATTTTTAAGTCCAAAGTCACTATCCGTGGTCAAGTCAGAATTAAAATCATCCACCAACAAATATTTATTGTGTGCCAAGCACTCCGCCTCTGTGGATGAGAAGAGAAGAGATGTGTCTGTACCTCTGTGGCGCTTACAGTCCTCCTGGGATGAAGACAGAGAGAAGTAAATAAACCGGCTCAGTAACAATCCCAAGTGGCGATGCACACGGCGCACACACCCCACAGGGCAGAGTGAGCGAGGACTGTGGGGCAGGGAGGTTCGTCAGGAAAGGCTTCGCCGATGAGGTAACATTTCAGCTGGATTCCGAAGCAGGAATGGGCAGAGGCCAGTTTCGAGAGCAAGAGAACATTCCAGACGGAGCGAAGGAGGCCTGTCAGGGTCCTGAGCCTGGCTTTGACGTGTTAGAGGAAATAAAAGAAAACACTTGTGTGGTTGAGCCCTGGGAAGGAAGGAGGTCAGAGGCATTGGACTGACATGAGCCTCGGAGGGTCCCACCCGCTCTAGGCCTTTGAGGTCATGAAAGGAAGTTTGGGTTTTATTTTAGAGACAGCAGGAAGCCACTGACGTGTTTAAGCAAGCGAGTTCCACAATCCGGTTTATATTTCTAAAAGGCTTACTCAGTAAACCTGGATTGAAAGCCTCTTTGTTTGCGGTGGGCTATGCCAGTGGGTACCTGGGCAGGAAGTTAACCTGTGAGCCTGGAGGGGCGTGTGCAGCGTGACGGATTGCAGTGTGCGTGTTTGGGTCTCGGAACCCAGGCTTCCAACCACAGCTAAGACACCTGACCCGGAGAGGATCAGTCCGCTGTAGATCAGGAGTGTTTTAGAGTCTTCGCTGAGTAAGCAACACAGAGAGTGTGATCTCTGGTGATGACCAGCGGACCTTGAAGGTGACACAGCCGTGAGGCTGCTGTTTGCATTGGACCCAATGATCAGAAGAAGCTGGTCACCTCAGAGAAGAGCCAGGAAAGAGGCAGAGGGCGGCAGCGGATAAAAGTAGCTTTCAGGATTGGAAGACAGAGTGAAAAGCGCTGGGCCCTGCGGGCTTCCTGGTTTCCACTTTCACAAGCCTGGGCTCACTCTGGTCCTTTGTCTGTAGGCTTTCTCCTGTACCCGTAGAGGATGCTGGTAAGGATACGGTAGACAGCCTTGGTCTGGGTCTTCAGAGATTTGTTATGCTTTTCGTAATCATAGAATCAGAAGAGAGGGCTTTTAGGCAGAAACCATGGTTTGTTCCCGGGGCTTCCCTGGGGCTCATTGGTGCACAATCTGCATGCCACTACAGGAGATGTGGGTTCAGTTCTTGGGTCGGGAAGATCCCCTGGAGAAGGAAATGGCAACCCACTCCAGTATTCTTGCCTGGGAGATCCCATGGACAGAGGAGCCTGGTGGGCTGTAGTTCATGGGGTCGCAAAGAGTCAGACCCCACTTCGTGACCGAAGGATGACAGCAGCAGATGCTTTGTTCATAGGTGAGCTAGTTCAGAAGGTGCTCTTGTCGAGCACCGTATAAAACCTTGGTGAGACCCCCAGCCTTGATGATGGAAGTGTACGGAAGAGAAGCTAGGTGAGTATTTGGAACGAAACTGCACTTACAGGTCTAATAATTGGCAAACAATGGAGAGCATGGATTCTGCCCCACTTCTGAGAATTCCTGTAAGAATAATAAAACTCTCATGTCCAGTTGTCAGCATTTAACATGCCACCTGGCAGTTCGTAGGTATTTAGTAAATATTTGAGGTATGATATTCTCTCCCCTTTTCTATGCCTCTACAACCAGTCCACAGCCAGCAGTAAACACGAACTTATTACAAATTAAGGTCCAAGTTGTGTACTTCAAAGGCAAACACTGAAGCATGCAGGGTGTTTGCAATAAGAAGTTCAAGTTCTCTTCCACCATGAATAAACAACTGGCTTCCAGTTGGCCAATCGCCATTCCCTTCCGGAAGCCAACTGGCAACTGGCTCACCCCCGTCCCTCTTGGAATTTACAGATGTGTGCTGGACAGTGTGGGAAAGGGTGTTTTACAGCAGCAATTAGTTTATTCCCGGGGCAAACAGTCGACACTGAAGCATAACTGCAGCGAGAAATTTGTTTCCTACTGCAGTGTGAATAACCTGCAGGCAGCCAGTTGGCTGGTTGCCCCACAACCAGCCCAGGAGGGTTTGTGCCCAGGAGGGCTTTGCAGATGCCTGCCAGGGAGGGCAGGGAAGTCAGCAGGGTGAGGGGGCGGCTGTGTTTTTAAATAGGTTTGCAAAGCCCAGGATGGTTTTCTGGAGGGCAGGGGGTGGTTTAAACCAGAAGGAAGGATTCTGGTCTGTGTGTGGGGGGGGCTGCTGATTTCTCTTTAAGAAGGGTTTCAGCTTGACTGCCAGCTGGCATCTGGTCGACCCGGCTATAGGGCCAACACACACAGGCGGCAGAGTCAGTCACTCCTTCTGACTGTGCTGTTTGCTGCCTGTGACCAGACTGGGCTTGCTGGAACCTGAAACGACCCGTCCCTCCGAGCTGGGGTGGAGGGCAGCCTCAAGCCTGTCTGCACGGCCTGGGGTGAGCGGACTGTGCCATATCCTCCCCCCCCCCCCCCCACCGGGGGCTTTCTTGCCAGGCTGGCTGCTTCCCGCATTGCTTTGTCAGATGTGGCAGCCCTTTTTATTATGGTTGCCTTTGCATTATATGAGAACACGGACCCAAGAGCCTGCTTTTTTCACGTGGGTTTCCTGAATCTGTTCTGCTCCCCAGTGGGGATGACCGTTTGCAAGGTCAAACCAAGCAGCAGCAACGGCCTGTCTGCATATAACCTCTTCTCTTAGGATTTTTGCGTAATTATGTTTTAGTATTTCTATAGGAATATTTTTTTCCTTAGAGGTTTTTTTTTTTTTTTTTAATGTGGACCATTTTAAAAGCCTTTATTGAATTTGTTGCCATATTGCTTCTGTTTGATGTTTTGATTTTTTGGCCACGAGACACATGGGGTGTGTCTCCCTGATTAGGGATCACATCTGCACTCCCGGCTCTGAGGGTGAAATCTGAACCACAGAACCTCCAGGAAAGTCCCTCCATAGGTGTCTTACAGAAGGAGTTCTTGGCAAAAATCATCAGGGGAATATGTGGGAGAGATACAGTTGGAAATCTTGATTCCAGTTTCTAGAGATGGCTTAATCTTCCCATGTTGGGGGAGAGGTGCAAAATCTTGCTTGACGGACGGGTCACAATTCCTCCTGCTGACCGCACTGCTTTAAGGAGTCACTGTGCCTCCCGGCTGGTTCCTGTGTGTCTCTCCCCGCCCAGCCCCGTTTCTTCTGCATCCATGGCGATTCTGGTCACGTGGAGATTAAAGTCAATGAAGATGCAGGAAGCATTACCCCCTAGGGGGTGACGGGGGAGGGATAAACTGGGAGACTGAGATGGATATGTCCACGCTACTGCATATAAAACAGACAGCAAATAAGGACCCACCACAGAGCCCCGGGAACGACTCAGCACCCTGCAATGACCTGAATGGGAGAAGAATCTAAAAGAGAGGGGACCCATGAGTGTATCAGACCGATTCACTTTACAACCAAACAATGTGCAACATTGTACAACAGCTGTACTCCAATAAAAGTAAAATTTAAAATAAGATAGATAATCAAAAATGACCTAATGGATAGCACAGGGAAGTCTACTCACTATTCTATAGTAAAATAAGTGGGAAAAGAACTCGAAACAGAAGCGATCCGTGTGTGTATGTAACTGCATCACCGCCGTACACCTGAAACTGCCACAGCGTTGTAAACCAGCTGCACCCGTAAGAGTCTAAAAAAGATTAAAGTGGTTGCGTAAATATCCTGGTGGTGGCGGCAGCTTAGTCGCTCAGTCGTGTCAGACTCTCTGCGACCCCATGGGCTGTAGCCCGCCAGGCTCCTCTGTCTGTGAGATTTTCCAGGCAAGACTATTAGAGTGGGTTGCCATTCCCCTCTCCAGGGGATTTCTTGACCCAGGGAGTGGACCTGTGTCTCCTGCATTGCAGGCAGATTCTTTACTGCTGACCACCTGGGACGCCTCTGTAATGTCTTTGTCAGGGGAGATGAAGATGGATATTCTCAGCTTGGTTCACCATGTCCTACTTGATTCGACTCCAGCTCATCGCTAAGCCTGAGCCTGCTCTCTGCAGTCCAGTCGTCCTGGCCTTTTCCTCTGACCCTCAAATGCGTCAAGGTTCTGCTCGGCACAGGACCGCTGCACACTCCACGTTTGCTTCCTGGAATGTCCTTCCCACTAGACTTTGTGACAGTGTGAATGTTGTCAAGTCAAGAGGGCGGTGCCAAGTTTAAAATTAAGTAGGAAGCAACCGGACTAGGACTGAGGCAAACAGTTTGGAAAGAGCTTTGAAGGGAAAACTTCAAGGACAGTGTCAATCTTAGCCTGAAGGAACTAAAGGACAGGAAGTGAATTTACATCAACAGGCTCTGAATTTTATTTTCAAGCCGGACATTGATTTTGAGGTTCAAAGAGACAGCGTTAGAGGTGTAGATTCACTGATCTCCAAACAAAAGGTATTTTTTCCTTGTCGGGATTTTCCCTGTCCTGAGTAGGGGCAGGTCAGGAGTGGCAAAGGAGAGGACTGTGGTAGTGCCTGGAGCTTGTCACGGCTGAGGATGAACGTTCCTTTGCAGAGTTCTGAGTGGTCCTGCAGCAGAAGCGGTTACTGAGGGTGTGAGCATGTAGAAAAAGAGGAGGCAGAGGAGGAACAAGGAGAAGAAGAGAAAGGAGGAAGGAGGAGGAGAAGGAGAAGGAGGGGAAGAAAAGGATGGAAGAGATGGAGGAGGAGGAGGGGGAGAAAGGTAACAGTTAGCAGGACAACCACAGCTCGGGAGTGTCAGAGAAGAATATGAATTGGAAAGAGTTGGTAGAAAGGCGGCAAGTCAGGAGAAAAGAGCCCGCAGCTTGAGAGAAGACTGGAGGGCCTTTTAAGAAAGAGGGTGTGGTGAAGGAGGAGGAGAGCAGAGAACCTGTCTTGAGATTTGTTCAGAACGAGATTGCTGATGACCTTGGGAAGGGCGGTGGTGTTGGAGTGTGGGGACGGAAGCCAGAGGCCAGGCTGTAGAGAAGGGGGTTCTGAGAAAGGGGGGAGTTGGAGTCTTTAAATCTTTCAACCATCTAAGAAGTTGCCAAGGGCAAAAACCTGTGCCTGCCACGGATCGCTGGGACAGAGTGTTCCCTTCTCCTCATGGCTGTTCACAGAAAACTCAGCGCCATCGGATCCTGGCCAGAGGCGCTGAGGGTCAGGACGGGGCTGGACAGCTTGGGAGCAGAGGTGGGGGTGGGTCCCGACAGCGCCCGGGGCGGGAGTCCATCCCTGCAGCCCGCCTTTCCCTGGCCCGAGCTGCTGTTATTGTTAGCTTCTCATTTCCAGGAGCCCTAAATCTATCCCAGAGTGTGAAAGCTGGTGTTTGAAGTACGATCTAGTTAATGCCTTTTGCCTTATCTGAATTCAGTGGCAGAGGAAAGGTTGGCTTTGAGCGTTCACCTCGCGGGCTGAGTGGCCGCTCCAGAACAGCAAGCACTTCGGTTTAGGAGGCAGGAGCCTGCTGCCTGCTGGACACGGACGGAGGCCTGGGGGGAGGTGGAGACCAGCAGGAGTTTGGTTTCGGGGCTTCTGGGTGGCTCAGATGGTAAAGAATCCGCCTGCAATGCAGGAGACCCGGGTTCCATCCCTGGGTTGGGAAGATCCCCTGGAGGAGGGCATGGCTGTCCACTCCAGTATTCTTGCTGGAAAATCCCATGGACAGAGGATCCTGGTGGGCTACAGTCCATGGGGTTGCAGAGAATCGGACATGATTCTTCAGTTCAGGTTTATCAGCAGGAGGCAGGCCATGGATGACATCGGTGCAGGTCTGGGTTACAACTAGACCAGGTGGTCTAGTTGAGGGTCAGGAAGGCCGTGGATGCAAAACCTTCATCAGAAGTCAGCAATCCAGAGAACGTGTTCGTCAGGCTTTGGAAAGGAGCAGGTTAGCCTCTTTGATAGGAAGGCAGCCCCGGCTCTACAGCTGATCTAGGTGCAAAGGCCCCTCTGCCTCCTTCTACGGCGGAATCATCCCACCCGCTGTATGCGCTTGTTCTCTTGTGGACTTCCTGTCCCTTGGAACTGTCAGCTGACCTGCTGGATAAATGAGGCTCATCTTCGCAGAGTCCTAGGCTTCTGCTTGTTAGAATCTTCCTTTGCTGGGAAACCATACACACTTGGGAGAGTCATGAGAGATAAACAAAGAGACTTGCAGCTTGGGTTTGGATGGTTTCCTGCTCTCTGCCTTGTTAGGGTCGCAGTGAGGGAGCTCCTACCACTATTATAGGGGGCTTTCCGGATTGGTCCCCTGCACCCTCTGACTTTCTAGTGCATCCTGTTTCTGCTGTCTTCCAGAGTCAAGTGAGATAGACATCACACTCTTCTGCCTTGTGGGTATGAACTGGGTCTTATTCTTGAGTGTAATATTACATGTCATTCAGGAAAAGAATTACATGTGGAAGCTCACCATGACTTATAACTTTAGGCTACAGGAGGCCAGCCATTGACCCAGACCTCCTGGGAGGATGAAGGTGGGTGGCCACTCCGGAGCGCTTCTGCAAGGTTTGTCCCGATTTTGTAAATGCCCCTGTTCCCTCAAGGGATAGCCAGCAAGTTGGACTGCAAGTTTGCAATCTGCAAATCTGGGTTATGTGGAGAATGCAGAGAATGGTAAATGCTGGAAGAAGTGTGGATGGAATTTACCGTCACCTCAAAGGGCCTGTTCTGTATGAAGTGTCCTGCGGAAACTAGTCTTTGAAAACGTTCATGGTTTAGAGGAAAGCTTTTTCTTTAGTATTTTTGAAGTGTAATTGATTTGCAATGTTTTCTTAATTTCTGCCATCAGTTCAGTCACTCAGTTGTGTCCAACTGTGACCCCACGGACTGCAGCACTCCAGGCCTCCATCACCAACTCCCGGAGCTTGCTCAAACTCATGTCCATTGAGTTGGTGATGCCATCCAGCCATCTCATCCTCTGTCATCCGCTTTTCCTCCCGCCTTCAATCTTTACCAGCATCAGGGTCTTTTCTGATAAGTCAGTTCTTTACATCAAGTGGTCAAAGTATTGGAGCTTCAGCATCAGTCCTTCCAATGAATATTCAGGACTGATTTCCTTTAGGATTGACTGGTTGGATCTCCTTACATTCCAAGGGACTCTCAAGAGTCTCCTCCAACACCACAGTTCAAAAGCATTAATGCTTCAGTGCTCAGCTTCCTTTATAGTCCAACTCTGACATCCATACATGACTACTGGGAAAAAAACATAGCTTTGACTAGACGGACCTTTGTTGGCAAAGAAACGTCTCTGCTTTTTAATATGCTGTCTAGGTTTGTCATAGCTTTTCTTCCAAGGAGCAAGCGTCTTTTAATTTCAAGGCTGCAGTCACCATCTGCATTGATTTTGCAGCCCAAGAAAATAAAGTCTCTCACTGTTTCCGTTGTTTCCCCATCTATTTGCCATGAAGTAATGGGACCAGATGCCATGATCTTTGTTTTCTGAATGTTGAGTTTTAAGCCAGCTTTTTCTTTCTCCTCTTTCACTTTCATCTAAAGTCTCTTTAGCTCCTCTTTGCTTTCTGCCATAATGGTGGTGTCATCTGCATATCTGAGGTTGTTGATAATTCTCCCAGCAATCTTGATTCCAGCTTATGCTTCATCCAGTCTGGCATTTTGCATGATGTACTCTGCATATAAGTTAAATAAGCAGGGCGACAATGTACAGCCTTGACTTACTCCTTTCCCACTTTGGAATCAGTCCATTGCTCCATGTCCAGTTCTAACTGTTGCTTCTTCACCTGCATACAGGTTTCTTGCAGTACTGGGGTGCAGTCTCAAAACTGACAGAATGATCTCGTTCGTTTGACTGCAGATCACTGTCAAGGATGAAGCCCTGAGAAACAGCAGCACGTAGGGAGTAAGCAGAGAATTATGAGCGCCGTGAGAAAAAGAGGTCTCCAGAAGCACAGCAGTGAGAGATGCATTAACAGTTACAGAATCCACGGAAGTGGAGGTTTTGTAGAAAAAGAAAGTGGGAAGGATTGAGGATGGGAGAAGGGGAAGACAGAGGCCGAGACGGTTGGATGGCATCGCTGACTCAGTGGACATGAGTTTTCGCAAACTCAGGGATGTACTGAAGGACAGGGAAGTGTGACAGCTCCAGTTCATGGGGTCACAGGGAGTGGGACATGATTCAGCGACTGAACAGCAGCAAGGGCAGAGGAAGACCCCACAGACAGATGGAGCCGGCAGAATCCCATTGACAAAACCTCAAGGGCCGATGTTTCAGAGACTGAGGTCCCTTGCCAGGCAGGGGGGCTTTTGCCAGGTCTTCAGGTAGATTGTATTTTTTTTTTTAACCACGGATGTTGAAAGTGTTCATCAGTTCAGTGTACATAGAATGTCAGTTTTCTTATTCCTGCTTTCCTAAAGCGTACAGTGTTCATATTAAAAACCTCTGCGTTTTGGTCTTCTATTTTATGTTCCTAAGTAGTTTGCATTTGTATGGATTTTTTTTTTCTCCTTCAGTAGACTTACTGTTTCTGAAGGATTTCAATCACATGTTTTATCTCTTTTTTTTTTTAAATTGCAACCCAGTATTCAGTCAAAGGATCTCGCATAGTAGGTGTTCTAGATAAAAAGTTTTGAGACTCTTTTAAAAAAAAGAACCTAAGCAATTGCTGAAAGATCTCCAGAAACATTTTTTTTTAAGGCTCGTCTCCATGGATCATCAGTTTGGGCATGTTAATTCCAAACAAACACATTCGCAGTGACAAAGAGAGAAGTGTCAGAGAGAGAGTTTGAAGGATGTATTTTTCTCAAACTGTGAATCTGGCCAGTACAAAGGTTTGTTCATTTGACTTTTCCCAGTTGGAGTGATAAAGAGAAGAGTGACCTGGTTTTTGTCATCATGATGATTAACCAAAGACTATCAGCATGCGCTTATGTCATAGAATCACGAGAAATAACAAAGCTTCATGATTTCCTGAGCACCTCTGCTGTTGGCTATCGTCTACTCACGGAGTTGGGAGGCCAGGCCCTGGGCTAAACCCCACAGCGCTGTGCGGCTGTTCTGGCTGACTGATTCTGTTTCTAGCTGATTGATTCTGTTGGGTGTCATTACTTTGCGGCGTTGTGGTAGTTTCCGCCACGCGGCAGCCTGACCTAGGCGTCCGCCCACCCCTACCCCCGCCCTCTTGAGCCCCCCACCCCCCGGGTCACCGCAGAGCGCCGCGCCGAGCCCCCTGTCCTACGGCAGCTTCCCGCCAGCGTTGGTTTGCATGTGGTGGTGCCCCTAAACAGACACTTCTCCAGAAAAGACGTACAGATGCCCACGAGGCACGTGAAAAGGTGCTCCACATCACTATTAGAGAGGTGCCAATCAAAAATACAATTAGGTATCCCTCACACCAGTCAGAATGACTGTCACCAAAAAAATCTACAAATAATAAACTCTAGAGAAGGCGTGGAGAAAAGGAAACGCTCCGGCACTGCTGGTGGGAATTGTAAATCAATGCAGCTGCTACAGACAACAGTGTCAGTTCGGTTCAGTTCAGTCACTCAGTCGTGTCCGACTCTTTGCGACCCCATGAACCGCAGCACGCCAGGCCTCCGTGTCCATCACCAACTCCCGGAGTTTACTCAAACTCATGCCCATCGAGTCGGTCATGCCATCCAACCATCTCATCCTCTGTTGTCCCCTTCTCCTCCTGCCCCCAATCCCTCCCAGCATCAAGGTCTTTTCCAATGAGTCAACTCTTCACATCAGGTGGCCAGAGTACTGGAGTTTCAGCTTCAGCGTCAGTCCTTCCAATGAACACCCAGGACTGATCTCCTTTAGGATGGACCGGTTGAGGACAGTGTAGAGGTTCCTAAAAATCTAAATATAGAGCCACCATAGGGTTCAGAGGGCTTCCCTGGTGGCTCAGTGGTGAAGAATCTGCCTGCAGTGCAGGAGACCTGGGTTTGATCCCTGGGTCGGGAAGATCCCCTGGAGAAGGGAGTGGCTACCCGCTCCAGTGTGCTTGCCTGGAGAATCCCGTGGACGGAGGAGCCTACAGGCCACGGAGTCACAAAGAGTCAGATGGGACTAAGCGACTAGCACTTTCACATTCCTGTGACACAGAAAGCCCACTACTGAGCTCATACTCAGAGAAAACTATAATTACAGTGCTTTATAGCATTAAATTTCAGGCACTGTTAAGTCCAGTATCCTGTGACGGAGGAAGCCGAGACAGAAAGGTCAGAGTATTCTGGCCTCAGGCACACAGTCGGAGAAGGAACAGCCCAGGCTCGAGTTCGCAGCCTCCTGACCCCGAAGCAGCTGTGTGCCTGAGACTTGATGGTTTCGTTTCTTCTTCACGGAATCCTGGAAGGTAGGCATCAGCAGCACGGCTTTACTGATGACGAGCCAAAGCTCTGACAAGTTCAGCGGGTTGTCCGAGATCACACAGGCCGTAAATAGTGGCGCTGCCTTTCCCATTTAGGTCATCGATCCAAGCCCTTTCTCCTTCTGCTGTGCTTTCCTGGCCCCTGGAAGTGTTCCATCTTCGTGAACTGTCATAGGCTTTACTGATAGTGGGGAAAAGGAGAAGACTCCAAGGCTGGCCATGTCCCAGGAGATGAGCTCATCCTTCTCTGTATCGCCTGGAGAGGCTGCAGCCCTTCCTGCTAGGTATCAAGCTGAAGAAGGTTCTTTTGGAAACAATGTTGGTATCACTGTAACTGTATCACATGTTATATGTGATATGTATCACAGCACCCAAACTGTGCTGGAGAAAAGCTGGAAGACAGAGAAGATAAAAAATACCCACCTTTAATTTTAAAATATTCTTTATAAAATATGGGTGAATATGCTATTTATTTGTAGCCTTTGTCATTTAAGACATTCCATATCTTTAGATATTTTTCTACAATATAACCCTTTCCTACAGTATGAACACACAGTACTCTAGTAACATGTATACTGTTAGATGACAATGCCATTACTTATTGAAGCATATTAGGTTGTTGTCATTGAGGCTAACTAGCATCTTTCATTAATGTCTGTGGTGATTTCCTTATGACCAACTCCAATAAACTGAATTCTAAGTTGGAGGAATAACTTGGTAAGTTCTTTGAGATATAGTGATATGCACTTATAAATAGTTATGTATGTTAGTTATATGTTTCCCTGGTGACTCAGAATGTGCCTGCAATGCTGGAGACCTGGGTTTGGTCCCTAGGTCAGGAAGATCATCTGGAGAAAGGGAATGGTCAGTTATACATACATACATACATACATACATACATACACACACAGACACACAGACACACACACAGACACAGCCTTTCTGTGCCAAAATCTCTGCCAATTTTTGCTCCTACCAACAGAGTGTGGTTGTCCCCTGTATTGCTATTGGTTCAATGGGTGGAAAATGGCATCTCTCTGCTGTTTTTACTTGACCTTTCGGTTGCAACGGTGGTCTGCTGAGTCCTGCCCTCCCCCCAAACTGTGATGCCCTGATCCCCGTCTCCTAGCACCCCTAAGCCCATTGCCGTATCTAGTAACAGAGACTTCACAGATAGAATTCAGTGAACAGCTCTGAGATGAGGAGGTTATCCTGGATTATCTGGTTGACCTGATGTCATTCAAATATCCTTGGAAGAAGGAATCAGGAGGGTCAAAGTCAGAGAAAGAAAACGTGAGGATGGAAGTGGATTTCGGTGAGGAGACGAGTGTCAGCTGCTGACTTTGAAGGTGGAGGAGCAGGTCCAAGACCCAAGGAAGAGGGCGGCCTTCAGGAGCTGGTGAAGGCCAGGGACGGGTCCCCTGGAACCTCCAGGAGGAGGGCGGTCCTCTGGACCTGCGTTGGGTCTCTGACCTCCAGAGCTTACATGTAACACAGAAAATGAAGCTGGGGAGCTGAGCTCGGGCTCTGTGGTGACCTAGATGGGTGGAGGTGGGGGTGGGGTGGCGGAGCCTCAGGAGGGAGGGGTATGTGTGTATCTGTGGCTGACGCATTGCTGTACAGCAGAAATAACACAGTAGTGTCGATCAGCTATACTCCAACAACAAAAACTGTAAAAATGAGAAGAAAAAATTATGCTTTTTTAAGCCAATAAATTTGGGGTAGCTTGTTACAGCAAGAATAGAAACGAAGACAATAACAATTTTTTTTTTCATTTTTAGAAACTTTTGTTTTAGTTTTCCTTGACTCTTAACTTTCATTTTGATGATTTTATCTTTTTCTTGTGGGTTTTTGAAGGCTGTTTTTGTATTAACTACATTTCAGTCACATATATGGTCAGTATTTTCTCCAATTATTTGTCTTATTGCTTCATTTCTAGTTTTTCTTATTGCTCCCTCCCCCCTCGATAAGATAAAGTTGTGAAGATTCTGGACTGTAGTGTCAGAAAGTTCTGGACTTGGGTCTCATCCCTGATTTTGGACAAATTTCCTTACCTGAGCCTTAACTTTCCTATGTCTAAATTTAGAAAAAAAAAGATAGTGTGCATGGAGGATTACTATCATGTCTCATGTGTAGTCAATAAGTAATACATATTAGGCCTTCTTCTTTTCTTTTTAAATTAAAGATATTTTTTTGGTCACACCATGCTTCATGTGGAATCTTGTTCCCTGACCAGAGATCGAACCTGTGCCCCCAGCATTGCAAGCATGGCGTCTTAGCCACTGGACTGCCCAGGCAGTCCTGTGACCGTCGTCTTCTTATCATTATCTTTCCTTCTGTGGTTTCCTATTTTGCTCGACACCGGAGGTGGGAGATTTTGTGTTTTACCTTTAATCATTCAGTGTCTTCCAAATTTTAAGTAGCTGATAACTTGCTGTTTTCCTGTCTATGTCAGCTTATTCCCACCACCAGTGACAGCCATTTTCTCATGTCTCAGACCTTGCAGGAGAGCAGCGCGTCCCTCCCTTATTTCTTTTGAGCCCTGGTGCATCTGATGACTTGTCATTCTAGCCCGCTGGGCATCATGGTTGCTGATGGCTGCCTTGCTCTTTTGTTCATGAAGTGATTGATGGGGAACCAGGAGTCAGAAGGAAGACTTTCCCCATTATGCTGTCTTCTGAGTTTGCAGAAAGTCATCTGCATTTCGATCTGCGTCATGGCAGGTGATGAAACCACCCATACTTCCAGGCTTATCTAACAGCTGACTCGAAGGTGATGCGTGTGCCAGAGTGAGCCGGCACTCAAGAGGTGCGCAGAGGAAGCCTCTAGAAGGCAAACGTCTGTTAAAAGGACGCTGAATTCCAGGCAGGATGTATCTAGCAGCGGTTTCAATAACCTGCCAGTGCTCTTTGTTCTCATAGTTTTTCAAGTGAATTTGCTTTTGAAGGAGGTGTGGGTGGGTAAGAGTAAGCAGAAATGTCTTTTAAAAATACTCCAAGTGTTATCAGGTTTTCTCCTCTTTAATTTTGGATCCACATCTTTGACAGGATTTGTAACCTGAGTTATTATTTTTTTTTTTAAGAGGGAAAGGACTTCAGTGCAAAGTGTTTTGCTCTCTTTATCAGCAGAATTCTGAGGTCATCATTACAGAAAATGGTGATTTAGGTGGTAACGCGGCTGACCATTTTGCTCAAAGATGGAAAGATCAGTCTCATTTGCCCTATGAAAGTTCCTTATCTTCTTTTCAGAGTGTCAGGCTTCTTGTAAACAAACCAAGGAAGCCCAGAGGATGGTAAACGGGTTTCCTTATACTTGCAGTCTCTTACTGGAAGTGGCAACAGTTATTGCATGAATCCTTCAACTTCTTATCAACATTTGGAGTCCTATCCCAGGAGATGTGGCAGAGAAGAGAGCAGCATCACTCATCAGCATTATTGCAGTGGGACACGCCTGTGTGTGGGCTTCCCCGGTGGCTCAGTGGTAAAGAGTCTGCCTGTCAAACGAGGAGACACGGGTTCCATCCCCGGGTCGGGAAGAGTCCCTGGAGGAGGAAATGGCACCCACTCCAGTACTCTTGCCTGGAGAGTCCCATGGACAGAGGAGCCTGGAGGGCTGCAGTCTGGGGGTCACAGAGTCAGACACGACTGAGTGACTGACACTTTCACTTCATTTTTCACTTCATGATCTGACTTCAGATTAGGGCAAGGTTCACAGGCTGGGAATGTTTCACAATATCAAACAGTCCATATTACTCTTAACATTCACACTTACGTGAGTAACACACGTGATGTGTAATTCTAAGTCTTCATGATGCCAATGGGGCAAACTCCAGATACTAGAATTAAGAATTATTTTATTTTTACAAAAACATTTTTAATGTTTAATTTTCTTTTTATACTTTAATAGATAATTTTGAGTCCGTAGAGAAAAATAACTTATTAGAAGTCAATTCTTTTTTCTATCTTGCATTTAATTTTCTTTTTTAATGAAAATACACCCAAATTCATATATTTAGAATACATTTTGTGTTTCAATCCTTTAGTCACTACTCTCTGTACATCATAAATTATGGTGAAAATTATTAGTGAATCTGCTGGATTTAAAGCAAGAAAGATAAATTCTATAGGATAGTTATATAATAAATTAAAAATTATGTATTTTTTAAAATTTGGTGCTTATCCAAATATTGCCACCTTATCAACAGAATGCTCAGATATAATAAGAATTAAACTCAGTGCTGTTAGATATTAGATCAGTTCTCCGTGTCATGATGGCCATGACTTTATTTCTTTCTTTGGGAATAATTGTATGTATTTATTTTTGGCTGTGCTGGATCTTTGCTGCGACACGGGCCTTTCTCCAGCTGTGGTGCGTGAGGACTCCTCTGGCGCAGCGTGCAGACTGCTCACTGCCCCGGCTCCTCTTGTGCAGCAGAGGCCCTGGGAGGCCGCGGCTTCAGTGGTTGCAGCAGGTGGCTCAGAGCTGCGGCTCCCAGGCCCTAGAGCACAGACCCCAGAGTCGTGGCTCGTGGGCTCAGTTGCTCAGCAGCTTGTGGGATCTTCCCAGACCAGAGACCGAACTCGTGTCCCCTGCATTGGCAGGCATGTTCTTTACCACTGGACCACCAGGGAAGCCCAATTTATTCATTTCTTATTTTGCTATCATGAATGTTTACTTTTTCAAAGTAGGGGGCAGAGAATGTTGAAATCAAGCTCCACTGTGCTACTGTTCTGAGCCCAGCAAATACTAGGGACCAGGTCTGCCTACAGCTTTCCTGCTAACTTATTCTAGACACGCTTTGTTTTTGCACTCTGGGAGCCCAACGATTTTCCTCGTGTCAAGCAAAGTCTTTCCTATTATATCTTAAGTCATTTTTTTCTCATATTTCAGAATACACACACACACATTTATATACATATGGTGAGGATAACCAGGTATATTTTGTAAAAATGTGTCTTACTAACAATCTTCCTCAAAAAGGCCAACTTGACAATTTTGCTGGTATTTGTTCAGTTTAGTTCAGTTCAGTCGCTCAGCTGTGTCCGACTCTTTGCGACCCCACGAACCACAGCGCACCAGGCCTCCCTGTCCATCATCAACTCCCAGAGTTTACCCAAACTCATGTCCATCGAGTCGGTGATGCCATCCAGCCATCTCATACTCTGTCGTCCCCTTCTCCTCCTGCCCCCAGTCCCTCCCAGCATCAGGGTCTTTTCCAGTGAGTCAGCTCTTAGAATCAGGTGGCCAAATTATTGGAGTTTCAGCTTCAGCATCAGTCCTTCCAATGAACACCCAGGACTGATCTCCTTCAGGATGGACTGGTTGGATCTCCTTGCAGTCCAAGGGACTCTCAAGAGTCTTCTCCAACACCACCGTTCAAAAGCATCAATTCTTCGGCGCTCAGCTTTCTTTATAGTTCAAATCTCACATCCATATATGACCACTGGAAAAACCATAGCCTGACTAGACGGACTTTTGGTGACGAAGTAATGTCTCTGCTTTTTAATATGCTGTGTTTGTATGTTTTTGTAATTTATTTCTCAAGTCTGTCGCCCTAGCACACACACAAGTATCTCTCTGGTTTTGAGAGGTAAATATAGGCTCCCTAATGTTTTTATTAGAATATCATTGAAAACCTCTGTATTTGGGAAGGATACTTAAAAGAAATACATTTTACAGATTGGCTGAGTACTCCCTTCCCCTCAGTGGATCTGAATTCACACTTTATTTGGCTTGCACACTTCTACACGACAGCGTGGAGTGTGTTCATTCAGCTGGTGGGGTGTTTCTCTTTCTAGCCTCTCGGGACTCTGACGTGCTGGCTGGAGCTTGAGCGACTTGTCTATAAATTACAGAGCTACCATTCCAACCTACTACCTACCTCGTAGACATGCTGTAATATTTTAATGACAAGGACTTTGAGCTCCTTAAAGGGGAAAAAAAGATCCTCTCTATAAACATAGAATTGTTACCAAAATATTCTTTTGATTAGTTCTTTGGATCCCCGTATGAAAGTCCCAGGCCAGCTAATGGTTGGGGATTTATAGATAGCCATTTGTGCAAGAACATCCAAAGACACTCCAATGTTAAACAAACACAGATGCGCAAAGGAGATGATGAAGCTGCCCGATGCTGGTACAGCCTGTACCTGGGAGTTGATGGGAGGGACTGAATTTTCATAACTCTAATTATTCTCACTCTCTACCATACATTTGAGACTTGAACGGCCTGAGCCGGCCAGCATGGAAATGGCAATCTTTTTTATAAACTCTTAATAGTCCTCCAAGGGCAAAGCAAAATTAGAAACAGATTGTCTGAAGCTGGGCCTCCACTAGCTGTTGGAGTTTTTTGAGGTTTTGAGATCTCATCTAGGTTGCTGTAGATACCACACCATGATGCTGAAGGACACATAGCTAGTGACTGGTGAGCCAGATGTCCAAACTTCACAGCTTCCCATCGATTTCAGGCGCTGCAGTGGAAAGAGTTAAGCTCTGGGAGCATCCGAGAGCTGCCTCGGGTTTTGTTCAGACACAGGCAGACGCTCCTTGCACGGCCCCCTCAGTGACAGACTGGAAGGCGTGGATCAGAAGTCCTGCCTCATCAAGGCCACGAAGACACAAACAGGAGGCAGTTCTGACAAGGACAAGGAAACATGGGCTCTCATTATCCACGCCCGTGGCCTCCTCTCCCCAGATTCTCTGAGCTGCCTCCCCGAGCTCCCCTTGACTTCCCTCATATAGGCCATCTTCTGTTACATTTGGCAGAGGTCTCCTGCCCGAAATACTCCTGTCTTGCACAATGGAGACGGTACCCATAAGGTCTCAATCAGATTGTCATGTGAATTATTTTACATTTCATGAGGGAGATAAAAATAAACCCAGATTGGGATTGGAAAAACCATTTCACGTCCTCAACCTTAAGCCCTCTTCATCTGTAGTTTCTCCAGCCTGCTTTCATCCTCTTTCTAACTTCTCCTAGCTTCCTCTCCTTCCCGGTGACTCAGGCCACTCTCCTATTGCCCAACTCTTGTTACGACTTGGGAGGTTGTTGTGATTGGTTTGTTTTTAATATCTTGCCCAATCTTTCCATTTTTAGTTCCAGACTGTTGCTTTTAACCACTTTCAACTATCCCATTCTTTACAGAGTGACACAGTCCTGTATACAACCTAGCTCAGAGACCTCTTTCACTCTGGTTCTAGGTTGGCTGCGTCATACCCATGGATTCTACAGAAATGACCAGTGGGAGGTTGTTAAGCAGTTTCTGTTTATTCTCTTAGAGGTCCAGCATGAGGGGAACTGCCCCCCCAGGCCCCGCATTGCTCTCATAATAGTCTGGAATGTGCATTGGTATCTGAGGAATGGGGGTCAGTCAAGAAAGCCAAGGTCATCCAATTAGTACTTGATGGTTTAGTAGCTTGCACCCAAGCCTGACTGATTCCAAAACCCATTTTCTAAAAAAATTTCTTTCTCTTTTTTATTTTTTTAAATTATGAGAGTATGATAACACATTTACAGGAAACATGGAAAACAGAGCAAAATTACATATAGTTGTATTATATATTACAATTATTTTTAAAGTATTTTGGATTTTAGATTTATTTTTAACATTTTTAGTTGGAGTTTCAATATCAAACTCTCAAAAATTGATAGACTGAATATACAGAAAAGTAGAAGGATATAGTAAACCCGAAAACACCATGAACCAGTTCAATATGACTGCAGTGCCAGAGACACAGATTCTACCCCTGGGTCAGAAAGATCCCCTGGAGAAGGGAATGGCTTCTCCACGGGTATACTGGAGAGTACCCACTCCAGTATTCTTGCCTGGAGAATCCCATGGACAGAGGAGCCTGGTGGGTTACAATCCATGAGGTTGCAAAGTCAGACACAACTGAGTGCCTAACACTTTCACTTTTTTCAAGATTTGTACAATTTTCACACAACGGTAGGATAGAAAATTCTATTCAAGTTCCCATAGACTATAAACTAGGAGACACTGGAACATACCCAGGGGCATAAAACAAGGTGCAAGAAATTCATGGTCTAAAAGTATTGAAATCTGTTCTCTTATCACTGTGGGATTGCATTAGCAAAACCCGTTTTGTCTGTTGTTCACCTGTCTCCCAATTAGTCTGATCTTTTTTTTCTTTTTTTTTTTTTGGATCCTGTAGATGAGCTTCCATTGTTTTTACACAGCTGCAGCGAGAGCATAATGAATTTAAATTTGGAAGCAGCTCCCCTCATAGGACCTGGCCCAAGAAGCTTATCGGCACAAATGAGGGGAAAAGGGGGACCCCCTGTGAGGAGGGAGGGACACCAAGAAGCTGTCCTGAAGGGTGTACATCCCGCGAGAGGCACCGATTCTGCTCAGAGGCAGGAGAGGACCTGACTCCTGACCGCACTTCTGGGTGCGTGAAACGCAGCAGCTCGGGCGGTTCCTAACCAAAGTCCCACTGCCAACGTCAATCGCCATTTTACCCCCTGAACCCAGTTTTGTTCTGTTTTCATCAGAGTTCGTGCTATCGTCAGCTTCCATTTTGCTTTAAGGGAAATAAACCCGGGGTTGTCCCTCCGTCTTCACCCCATCCGCCTCCATCCCGCTTCTGGGAGGTGCCCACCTGGGGAAGGCAGCAGCCAGCCGAGCATCGGGCGCCTTCCTCAGAAGCAGGGCAGCCAGGACACTACGGGGATGCGCATGTGTCACCGGGACCTCAGGAGTTCATTGGAACAAACACATGTGCTTCACCCTGAGTTCCAAGGAAAAGGTTCTGATCATTCGGCTCCCAGAGAGACCGTCTGCTGATATGGTCAGAGAGCCCTGCCTGGAGAAACTTGTCACTATTTGAAGCCTTTGTAGAATTTTGCCTAATTATTACTTATCCCAAACACTGCTTCTTTTTTTGTTTGTTTTGTTTTGGGCTTACTTCTACATATGTCTATATGACAAAGGCTAGAAAAAATAAGCTTTTCTAAATTTCTTTTTTTTAAGCATTGAAATGCTTTACTTCTGTAACTTTGTTTATTTTTGGCTGTGCGGAGGCTTCACTGCTGCAAGAGGGCTTTCCCTAGTTGCAGCGAGCGGGGGCTCCTCTCGTGTCGGGCAGGAGCTTCTCACTCCGAGACTTCTCTTGATGGAGACTTGGGCTCCAGGGCATGCGGGCTTCGGTGGTCGTGGCATGTGGGCTTAGCAGGTGCGGCTTATGGGTTCCAGAGCTCAGGGTCAGTAACTGTGGCTCAGAGGCACGTGGGATCCTCCCAGACCAGGAATCGAACCCGTGTCTCTTTCACTGGCAGGAAGACTCTTTATCACTAAACCACCTCACTGGTTCTTTATCCAGTATGTGTTTTTCACATTTGACCTGCTCACTCAGGTTCAGTTGGTGGAAACATGTCTGTTGCCGACCAGCACTGGGAGGAGACAAAGGAAGTGTTTGCTCTTGTTCAAGTTCAGCTGCAACTCTGTTTCATAACCTGCTGCCAAGGTAGGTAATAGTGGAGACAGACACAGAACATGTATTTTTTTCCTGGTGAAATGTCATTGTCGGTTTCAATCATGCAGTGTGACTAGTGTGAGGTAATGGCTGTTACTTTCTTAGAATTGTGTTCTGCAGTGCATTTTGCTTTACTAAAAATCAGGATATCATTTTGAATGTCTTGTTCTTCCATATGAGCCTGGATTTCATCTGGTAATTTCACGTGTTACACAGGTACTTTGCTTGGAGTGGGCACTACAGCTGAGCCCAAGCTAAAAACTTGAAAAAGCGAACAGGATCTCAGAAATGCTTCTTCCACCACCTCCAGATTTCTTTCTTTCTTTTTTTTTTGCTTAACTCATAACATTTCCTTTCTCAAATATATTTATCTTATTCATTGAGCAGCTGCATAAATCCTTAAGAAATAGCCAGGAATGTAGGTATGCCCCCAAATACCCTTCTTTGCTGCCTTAATTTTATTTTAACATAATAGAACCAATGGAGGTAGTGCCAGTGTTTTTACAGTGGTTGTTTGGGGCTTGAATTAATTTTCATTCGAATCATGGGGCATCATGGGGCTTGAAAACCAAGTGGAAGGAGCTGCAAGCTGCAGGTCTTCTGTCTTTCTAAGTTGATGGACTAATTTCTTTCCACTACAAGAGGTGATTTTTCTAATATTCTGATTTTATGTTATTGTTTTATATAAGAGATCTAGACATCACTTAAGACTTCTAGTAGATTGTGAGAGAGAGAATGTGGTGAGTCATAAAAAATTAAATTAGTTTACATTAAAAGCAAAGATAAGAGATACTCAAAACTTGTCACTTCATGTGGTATATGCATTCAATGGAAGATTACTCAGCCTTTAAAAAAAGAAGAAAATCCTGCTACCTGTGACAAGAATGAACCTAGGGGATGTTATGCTAGGGGATGTTATACCAGGGGATGTTATGCCAGGTGATGCCAGCCAGCCACAGAAGGATGAACACCCGCTGGGCAGTTCCACGCCTGTGAAGTGTCACAAGTAATCAGACCCACAGAATCCGAGTAAAATGACGCTGCTAGAGGTTGGGGTCGAGGGAGGGGGCAATGGGGAGAAGCCACTCGACAAGAGCAGGGTTTCCCTTCTACAGGCTGGGTGGGGTCTGGCGACCAGCTGTACACCCCCTGCCTGTGGCTGACAGCATGGTGCTTGCTAATTTGTTGAAGGGAGATCTCATGTCAGGCGTCCTTACAAGAAAAATGATGATGATGGTGATGATGATGAAGCTGCCTAGGGAACTGTGGTGCTCAGTGGTGGTTCAGGGCATTTGGAATCCCCTTGGGAATTATAACAAGAGAAGACTTTCTTAAATTTTTTTTTAATTGATGGACAGTCGGTTTACAATGTTGTACCAATTTGCTATGCAGCAAAGTGACTTGGTTATCTTCATATATTCTTTTTTTTTTTTTAATGTTCTTTTCCATTATAGTTTATTGCCCGACATTGACTATAGTTCCCTGTGATATACAATAGGGTCTTGTTTATCATCCTCTATATAATAGTTTACATCTACTAATCCCAAACTCCCAGTCAAGGGGGAAGATTTTCTAGAAGGGGTGATGGCTGAGTGGAGGCTTGGAAAGTACACGTGAATCATCCAGGCAAAGAAGGAGGTCAGCTCTTGGAATTTACTGGGCTTCTCCCATGATGCCCACAGAAACCCAGAGCATCGTCATTTCTCAGTCAACTCTTACAATAATCAGGATAAAATCATACTGATGCTAAGTGTTTACCAGCGCCCCAAGGCAGGACCTATAGACCAAAAAGAGACTAAAGAAATAACAAGAAACCCTTTGAGGCATCAGTATGCTTTTGGCTGGGATGGACAGTTGGATTAGAGAGTAGAGATGAATAAGGCTGAGGTCTAGAAGTGAGAAAATCCTTGGTCAGAATCTGACCCAACCCCTTCATTCCTCATTTTCACAAATGAGAAACTGAGGCTCCACACCCCGGTGGGTTTCCCCAGACCACGCAGCAGGCGCAGCGGCAGCCCGCCGCTTGCATGGTACCGTAAACTATCCATCTCCTCTCTCACCCGTTCCCGTGAGCCGCCTCGGGGCAGGGCGGCCCTGGTGGCGCAGCCCGCAAGGAATCCGCGCGCAGCAGGAGACGTGAGTTCGATCCTGGGTTGGGGAGAGCCCCTGGAGGCGGCTTTGGCAACGCGCGCCAGTGTTCTTGCCTGGGGCATCCCACGGAGGAGGAGCCTGGCGGGCTGCGGCCCAGGGGTCCCGAGGGTCGGACAGACGGCCCCGGAGCACGCACACGCCGCCTAGCGCGCTGGTCAGCCTCGCCGCGTCCGTGGTCCACCCGAGGCCCGGGCGGACGTTGCTCAGTGGCGCGCGGGCCGCGGCGCGGCGGATGCGGACACGCGCGCCTGGCTCCGCGGCGCCGGCTCTCTGAGCTGGCGGCCCTGCGCGCTCAGCGGTCGCTGGGAGGGACGCGGGGGCAGGCTGCCGCGGAGCTGCCGGCCCGGGCTCTGGGGACGCCCACGGGCCTGGACGGCGTCCGCAGCGTGTGTGGGGTGAAGCCGAGTCGGTGGGAGCCCTCTCCCCCGTTCACCCTGCTCGCAAGAACAGCCCCATGCCTGAGCGGATTCCCAAGGAGCCCTGAGTGGGCGGAAGGGTCCCGCTGAAGCAGTGAGGCTGGGAGAAGCGCGGGGTGAGCGGGCACAGCTCCCTGCGAGCGGGCGGTCTGCGGCCTGCGGGGCGGCGGCCTGCGCCTCCCCCGCAGGGCCTGTGCGGGCCGACCCGCGGGGCTCGCGCTCTGCCCGCCCTCGCCCTGGGGAGAGGTTCTCCTTAAGGGCGCTGCGGCTCCACTGTGAATACGTCGGAAGTGTTCCGCTTGTTAGCTTGGTCACCCAGCGGTACCTGTACAAACCAGTCCCACCAACCTGATCATCCTTTTCGGTACCTTTTCTTTTTTTTTAACATCACAGCATAGCCTAGCTTGTCTTAAATATGCTCACAACACTCTCATTAGCCACAGTTGGGCAAAATCATCTAACACAAAGCCTCGTTTATAATAAAGGGGTGAATAGTGCTGTAATTGTGTTTCTGTTTCTTCTTGTTTGCTTATATTTTATGTATAGCGTCTTCCTTTTCAGCTTTTAAAGTTTATGTACTCTGATTTTAATGCTATACTGTATTTCACCTAATGCATACATCTAACACATTATCCTTTCAAAATGCAATTAAGATAAAAATTATTAATGAGATGCATTATGTATATTTTTTCTTGGTAGTGAGTATTCAAAATCTGACATGTATTTTACAGCACATGTAACACATTTTATAGTTCATGCCAGCCTGACTCAAGTGTTTGATAGTCACTTGTAGCTGGGGTGGTGGTTTATTTGCTCAGTCATGTCATGTCTGACTCTTCGTGACCCCGTGGTCTATAGCCTGCCAGGCCCCTCTGTCCATGGGATTTTTCAGGCCAGAATACTGGAGTGGATTTCCATTTCCTCCTCCACGGGATCCTCCTGACCCAGGGATTGAGCCCGCATCTCCTGTATCTCTGCTTTTGCCGTCAGATTCTTTACCACTGAGCCACCAGGAAGCCGCTACTTATAGCTAGTGGCTATCATACTGGACAGCATGGATTTAGAGGATGATTGCTGACAATAATGTGTTGGCTTCTGCCATACCACAGTGCCAATCAGCTATAGATCCTTTTCGGGTTTTAAAGATAACACTTCTTTAGTGTGTTCACTTCTAGACTGAGCTAATGGAAGCTTTCCATCCTGGAAAAATCACAGCGATAATAATCATTTACCTTTTGGTTTCCAGTGGTTCTTTACCTCCTTCTCACATAAGGCTCAAAACAACCCAACTGGGCCAAAAGGCAACCCTACGTTCCTCATTTTATGGATTAAAAATCGAAGCCTGAGGAATGAAATGATCCATTTATCAAGGTTACTATCCGTCTCCCTCTCTCATTTTTTTCCTCTCTCTGGGTTCCTTGGTTCCAAAGCTGGACTTACTTTCTCATGGAGTGAGCCAATCTCACTTGATTTCCTTGAGTAATCTTGACCCAAGAAGTATTTAAGTGAATGTTGGGTCCAAGTCCACCCACTCCAGCAGAGCCTAGGCGGCTTCCTGATTGCATTTCCCGTCTCCGATGACCTGGAGTTCCCCCGAGCTTGGAGCTCTCTCCCCACAGTTCCTCTTTCCCAGCAGTAGCGAGTCTAATAATACACCTGCCGCCCCCCAGGGCTTCCTGCAGGTCACAAGAACCTCCAACTTTGGCCGGCAACTTGGGCACAGCTGACTTCCCCCAAGTGGGACTGAACATCATGGTGAGTTTGCATTTAGTCGTTTTCCCACAGAGTGGCTTTTCCCTGTCCTCCAGTTTGTCCGTCCACCGTCTTCCTTGCCTCCTCCACTAACCCACGGACACCTGTCCCGCTTTCGTGGCCTCTCCTGTCATTTCTGGACTTCCCCACAGCCACATCCCGCCAGGAGACATCAGACATGTTCATCCCGCTTCGATCGTGACAGAGGACCGGAGCCGACACATAGCGCTCTCAGCGCCCTCGGAAAGGGGAGTGTTGACACCTCCGGCACCAACCAGGCCAACTCGGCTCATTCATCTGTTAAATCAAGAGTGACGGGAGGATGGTCCATCCCAGGAGAATAATGACGAATCATGTGTGAAAATGTTATAACTGAAGGCATACGCCTTTCTCTGAGAAGGATTCTAGGTGAAATTCAGAGTGGTTATTTATAGGCCTGGAGACCAAAGGCTGAAGGGCAGGGCAGTGAGGCATTTTAGAAAAATATTTTTCTAGGAAAGGAGAAAGAAAAGAGACCGAGAAGGTTAGCCGAGGCGGGAGCATGCACGCAAGGGCAGGGACGGAGGATGAGGCAGGGCTCAGAAGAGCTGTGGGAGGGTGGAGGCTTGGACTCTCCAAGACAGGGAGGGACTGGTGCAGAGATGTAGTGAGAACCGAAGCCTGGAATCGGTCCTGGCAGGGCCCCCGCTCCTGGCATGGTGGGGAAGATGGATGAAAGGGCAAGTGAGATGAAAGCAAGGGAAATTGAGTCATCGCCCCCCGCCCCCCGCGCTCACCCACTGAGGGCAGTGCGCAAACAGCTCAGAAAGAACTGATGACCGGAGCGGCTCAGGGAAGGCAAAGCCCCTTGCTTCTAGTTCCTGTTTGAAAATATAAACAACATGCAAATTCAAATAAAAAAATTCTTCCTGTGTCACGTTGAGAAACTCTTGTTTCTTTTTTGCCGTGACTCACTGGGGGAATATTCTTACAAGAATGCAACTTGTAGGGATGGGCAGACCTGCTGGGGAAAAACAAGAACCTCTCTGGAATGTTTACCCATTCTTCAGAAAAGGCTCTCTGTTAGTTTAGATTTGAAGGGGAAAATGTCTCAGATATCCTAGCCTGGCTGGGGTGCGGTACCCAGGACATCCTGAAATGGTTCTTAAAGAAGCCGTAGGGGATGTCTGGTGCCCACAAACCCTCTTCTCACCTCCCATCTCACCCCCAGAGAGAGGCAGCGACTCTCAGGAAGGGAGTGGACGAGAGGCGGCCTGGTCGGTGGGCGCTGCAGACCCACTGCGGAGGATCGGGCAGTCAGAGCTGGTTTTAGTGAGAGCGTGGGGGCGAAGGTGGGAGAAGCCAGTGGGAGCAGCTCCAGTCAGGTCGGAGAATCAAATCCTGTGCTTCAGATGAAACACCTGCCTAGGACACAGCGGCTGCTCGGAGGCTTACTCGGGCAGGCCTGTGGATTCTGCCTCAGAACTAAGCTTTCTTTCACAAATGTAAAATTCACATGGAACATTTTTAATTAGATACACGAGAAAAAGGTAAATTCTCTGATCTACTCTAGGTTTAAGATGCTGTTTAAGATGCCGAAGCTTTGGTGAGCATTTTCCTTCCAGCCATCCTTCCTTCCTTTTTTTAAAATAGTAATTAATTTATTTTAATTGGAGGCTAATTACAATATTGTGGTGGTTTTGCCATACATTGACATGAATCAGCCATGGGTGTACATGTGTTCCCCATCCTGAACCCCCCTCCCACCTCCCTCCCCATCCCATCCCTCAGGGTCGCCCCAGGGCACCAGCCCCAAGCACCCTGTCTCATGCATCGAACCTGGACTGGCGATCCATTTCACATATGGTAACATACATGGTTCAGTGCTATTCTCTCAGATCATCCCACCCTCGCCCTCTCCCACGGAGTCCAGAAGTCTGTCCTTTACATCTGTGTCTCTCTTGCTGTCCATCCTTCCTCTCTGTTCTCTTTTTCTTTCCTTCTTTCTGTCTCTCCCTTCCCTCTTCTCTCTCTCCCTTCCTTGATGTCTCTTTCCATTGTCTTGGCATTGGAACATCTAATCCTGAAATATGCCACAAGAGATGCCTTAAAATTTTTTTAAAAATTCAGTGAAGTATTTCGACATTCCTAAGGTGTCTATCTTTTATCTTCTCTTAGAAGAATCTGAGGTAATGGTGAGAATCTAAGGTGAGGTATTTAGAAAGAAAACAAATGAATTCAGTGGTAGAAAGTGTGTGTGTGTGTGTGGAGGATGGTGGGGTTCAGCACAGTCCTGTTTATTCCAGGAGCTGCAATGGTACCCGTGAGCTAAGGGGGTGGACACAGGGCAGACGGTATTTTGAAGAGCACCAAATCAATACCATTTTGTCTGTTCTTTTCTGACCTTCTACTTATGATTTTTTTTTTCCCCTGGGAGTAGTCACACTTAAAAAAGGAAGCATTACTAGAGGAGATAATACACAGACTTTCCTACTCTTTTTGAAGCCAATGTGACTCAAATATGCTTCAATTCAGTTCAGTTGCTCAGTCGTGTCCGACTCTTTGCAACCCCATGAATCGCAGCATGCCAGGCCTCCCTGTCCATCACCAACTCCCGGTGTTTACTTAAACTCATGTCCATTGACTTGGTGATGCCATCCAGCCATCTCATCCTCTGTCATCCCCTTCTTTTCCTGCCCCCAATCCCTCCCAGCATCAGGGTCTTTTCCAATGAGTCAACTCTTCCCATGAGGTGGCCAAAGTATTGGAGTTTCAGCTTCAGCATCAGTCCTTCCAGTGAACACCCAGGACTGATCTCCTTTAGGATGGACTGGTTGCATCTCCTTGTAGTCCAAGGGACTCTCAAGAATCTTCTCCAACACCACAGTTCAAAAGCATCAATTTTTCAGTGCTCAACTTTCTTCACAGTCCAACTCTCACATCCATACATGACCACTGGAAAAACCATAGCCTTGACTAGACGGACCTTTGTTGGCAAAGTAATATCTCTGCCTTTTAATATGCTATCTAGGTTGGTCATAACTTTCCTTCCAAGGAGTAGGCGTCTTTTAATTTCATGGCTGCAATCACTATCTGCAGTGATTTTGGAGCCCCCAAAATAAAGTCTGACACTCTTTCCACTGTTTCCCCATCTATTTCCTATGAATTGATGGGACCAAATATGCTTAGCCCTTCCTAAATGCTTTCTGTGTCCTGATAAGTAAAATTAAGCAGCAAAGTTGCATCTGTCAATGCTTTCTATGAGGACGGCTGTGAAGTGCTTTGCCAGATTTGCACAGCTTATTTGTAATGATCTAACCTTAAATACAGTTATGCGGTGCATAAAGTGATTAACTTCGGAGGCTCCTTGGGAAACACATCAAACAGATACTGAGTCATCCTCTTGAAATGATGAGACCAGACAGACAGGAGGTCCTCATGACTGTTCAGAACAGACATGAAATTTACACTGAGGACCATGGACAGAGAACATGGCGGGTCCCCATGAGCCCCACATCAAAAGTCTCAAGAAGAAAGCCTGAAACATTTCAATTTCTGTGAAGGCTGTTTCTCACAGGGTACCTCTGTGATCCAGAGTACCAGCAGACAGACACTCACTTCACATCAGTTAAGGATTCTGAGGAGCCTTGTGGGGAGAGATAGCTGGTAAAACACTGGCTTTCAATGGGTTAGAAGACTGTTATTTGCATCTATGATTTCCCCTTCTATTCATGGGCAAGTTATATTCCTGAAAGAAAGCACATCTCATCACTGAAGTTGTCCATATTCACAAGTTTTATTTTCCCAACTAGATTTCAAGATCCTGAGCATGAACAATGCCGTATAGCCTTCTGCTGTTCCTTCATAGCGCCCACCCACGGTAAGGACAGACACAGAGTAGTTGTTAAATAATTTTGGTTAGTTGATTAAATTGAAAAGTTCGGTAGGTGAATCAAATACTCGGTTAATTCACAATTCTGGGAGATTAGACTTGTAAATTTGTCAAAGTCTTTCCAGTTGTTTTGGTCATGCGGTGAAAGTGAATTGCGTATTTTTTTTTTTTTTCCAACAGAGTTTGTTTTGCAATGTGAATCTTTTTGGACCTTGCTTTGAAAATGGTTGAAATGGAAGGCATGGCAGTGAATCAGCAAGTTAAGAAGGTTAACAATTAGTCATAACTTTAATAGATGAGACAATTACGCCATCTCTACCTTTTAAAAATAGCCATATTTTAAATTAGATTTTAATCATAAAGGTCAAAGGTAGTGTAAGTTTAGAAAATCAGAAACACAGACTGTGTTGGCAAAACTGCTTCATCTCATATGTGTTAAGTTGGACAAATTAAGTAAAACAGATGGTGAGAGGCTTTTGTTTCTCAAATGATCAGTTGCTGATTGCATGGTTTTAATGGTCTTTAATGTCTCACGACTCCATCTCGTAACTCAGGTTCCTAAGTATTGCTTCCATTTCTTTGTTCCTTAAAATGGTCTGTGAAGTATGATTTACTTATTCTCCTGCTTTAATGAAGCACAATATGGCAGTTTAAAAGAGCTTGGTATCTCAGCTTTCATTGCGCTTCTGTGGAACATATGAAGATCCCGCTTCCTGATGCAGATTTTAGAGGCTGTGGTCAGTGCAGTTTGGGCAGGCTCTCACAGCTGAGCTGTGTAATGGGATCCCATGGCCTGGCATGTGAAAGGCACAGACGGCCTTACCTGGATGGGTTTCGAGTTGGGAGCTGAGGGCTGGTATGAGCTCCACCAGAAGCAGGCAGAGCTCAGGGTCGGGGGGCGGAGCTCAGGGCCAGGGGGCGTGTTGAAAGTGCTCATCCAGACCAAAAATATTGACTTAAAGTGTTAGTTGCTGTTCTGGCTACCTATTCCTGCAGACAGAAAACTCAACTCAAATTAACTTAAACCAAAAGAGAATGTGTACAGGGCTAGGACTAGCTACTTGCAATACTTGTTTTCAGGCTCCAAAGATGCCAGCGACATCCATTAAAAAACAAACAAACTATATTTTGTATTGAGGTATAGCAGATTAATTGGACTTGCCTGGTGGCTCAGATGATAAAGAATCCGCCTGCGATGCAGGAGACCTGGGTTCGATCCCTGGAGGAAGACATGGTAACCCACTCCAGTGTTCTTGCCTGAAGAATCCAATGAACAGAGGAGCCTGGTGGGCCACAGTCCATGGGGTCGCAAAGAGTTGGACCTGACTGAGCGACTAAGCACACACACAGCTGACTAATAATGTTGCGATAGTCTCAGGTGAACTGCAGAGGGACTCAGCCATACATGTAACATGTATCCGTTCTCCCCCAAACTGCCCTCCATCCAGGCTGCCACATGACATGGAGCAGAGTCCCCTGTGCTGGACAGCAGGTCCTTGTGGCTTTTTCATTCTAAATATAATAGTTTGTCCATGTTGATCCCAAACTCCCTAGCTATCCCTTCCCTCTAGCCTCCCCATGTTCCACCCCCGGCAACCATAAGTTAATTCTCTGTGAATCTGTTTCTGTTCTGAAAATAAGATCATTTGTACCATTTAACAAGACCCATTTCTTATCTCCGGTTTCTCTGGATGGCTCCCCCGTCAACCCCTCGTGGCGGCCACATTCTCAACATGATACTCAGGTTGCCATTGAGAGGAACGTCTTTTTCTCCAGTCATTTAATGGGGTCTCCCAGTTGAGATTCCCTGGCTGTGGTCAGTGCGGTTTGGGCAGGCTCTCACAGCTGAGCTGTGTAATGGGATCCCATGGCCTGGCATGTGAAAGGCACAGACGGCCTTACCTGGATGGGTTTCGAGTTGGGAGCTGAGGGCTGGTATGAGCTCCACCAGAAGCAGGCAGAGCTCAGGGTTGGGGGCGGAGCTCAGGGCCGGGGGGTGGAGCTCAGGGTTGGGGGCGGAGCTCAGGACCGGGGGTGGAGCTCAGGGCCAGGGGGCGGAGCTCAGGGTCAGGGGCGGAGCTCAGAGCCGGGGGCGGAGCTCAGGCTTGGGGGCAGAGCTCAGGGTTGGGGGCGGAGCTCAGGACCGGGGGCGGAGCTCAGGGTTGGGGGCGGAGCTCAGGACCAGGGGCGGAGCTCAGGGTTGGGGGCGGAGCTCAGGGTTGGGGAGCAGAGCCCCAGGCGAAGCAGATGCCCGGCGCGCCTGTGCCTGGAGTGGGCAGACAGACGCGGTCACCGAGC
Source organism: Muntiacus reevesi (assembly GCF_963930625.1). Taxonomy (NCBI): domain Eukaryota; kingdom Metazoa; phylum Chordata; class Mammalia; order Artiodactyla; family Cervidae; genus Muntiacus; species Muntiacus reevesi. The sequence goes on from NC_089266.1 coordinate 2,410,926, forward strand.
CGCAGCTCCCGTCACCCAGCAGACCTCCCCGTGTCCCTTCTCTCCATCCTGACTGTTCTCCCCGTGTCACCAAAGCACGCTCCTCTGCGTTCGCTCAGTCTTGGTGAATCGTCAAGAAACAAAGCTATGCAGGGGTGGCTGGTGTTTCTCCCAGACCTTCGTGTGTCGCGCTTTTGCATGGTCTCATGGAACACTGTGTGCCTCAAGCTCAAAAACACTCGTTCCCAAAATAGCCCCCCTTTTCTCCCGTGCCATCTGCATTTCTTCTTCTTGGTCGCCAAAAGACAAAAGCTCTCACACATGTTCATTTACATAAATAGACTCCAGAGATTATTCACATTATTATTCACTAATTTTTATTTATAATCTTTGGCCCAAGAAGTAGGGTTAGGGGAAGGAAACATGGGAGGAAGAGTAGAACAAAAAAATGATGCCCATTTAGGGAGTAGAGGGCCATCACTTCTGTGGGTGATGGATTACATACCCCTACTTCATGCAGTCATATGTGATTCCAGTCCAAGTGATTCAGATAATTGGATCAACCCCAAATTTTATTCATTATTTTTGGAAATGACAAATAAAGCTTTTTTGGGAGAAAAATGTATTTTTGGATAAAGGGAATAAGGTCATAAGCTGCCTTAATGAGCTTCTTTAATTTGTTGTCATATCAGCTCTCGTATTTGGAATTTTTACTTTCAATTAGGAGGAAGGCTAGTAAGTGAGCATTTGCAAATGGAATTGCATTTTTTAATGTGAAATTCATCTCCCTTGATACCCAGTCCTTTTGTTTACAGATAGAGAATATCATTATAATTGCTGATTATTTAGAAGAGGATCATCACATTTTTTTTTCTCATTTGACTCCACATCTGGAAAATTAGTAATTCCCAGGAGATACATATTCTTGGACAAATGAGTAGCCATAATTTACTTGCATTCTTAATTGGGTACAGTAGAAAAGAGATAGCTAGGAAAAATAAAAGCCTACAAACACTAGAAGAATATTGCAATAGGGATGTCAAGGCAAACAAACACTTTGCAGTGCATCCTACGGTTCTGTGGTCCAGAGTCTGTGGCGATGCTGGTGGTAGAAAGGGGAGAATGAGCGTGCTCAGACACTCAGTCAAGTCTCATTCTTTGTGACCCCACGGTCTGTAGCCCACTAGGCTCCTCTGTCCGTGGGATTCTCCAGGCAAGGATACTGGAGCAGGTTGCTTTTCCTCCTCCAGGGGATCTTCCTGACTCAGGGATTGAACCCACATTGCCAGGCGGATTCTTTACCACTAGGGCCACCTGCAAAGCCACTGGAATCCATGAAGTGTGTGCTTTCTCTTGACTTTCTCTCCTTGAGCCCCTGCAGTGATGACACATTAAACTCTGGGAACAAGGAGGTATACGGTATGCTTGGCAGAGGGTGAAGTGTGACGCAGAAGGATTCTTCCATTTACTGAGTGTCGAGGTTTGAAGCCTGCATGGTGCTGTCACTGGTACACAGCCAGCCACGTGGGAACAGTCAGATTTGGGGCCGAGGACAGAGCAGGGATCTGCACCCCCTGAGCGTGTGCAGCCCCTAAACTCTTCCTGTATTCATCAGGGTGTCTGACTCTTTGCGACCCCATGGACTGCAGCACATTGGGCTTCCCTGTCCTTCACCATCTCCCAGAGTTTGCTCAAACTCATGTCCCTGGAGTCAGTGATGCCACCCACGCACCTCACCCTCATGAGAGTTCCATGAGCAGTACTTGTCATAAGAACCCTAGGGAACAGACCACTATGATCGCTTCGCGGTTGGCGGTCCACCGCTCGGGTAAGTTAGAGACCTCATCCGAGGCAGAGTAGGGGCAGAGCCGTGCCTCGACGTGCGGCCTCTCTGAAACCCCTTGCTCTACACTCACCTTTTCGGTTGCATGGCCACGGTCGTGTTTCCCAACCCAGACACCTTTTCTTTTTGAAATATCACGCGTGGCTGGCTTTCTGTGACTCAGGCTGACATGGTCTCTTCTCGTTCCAGGATCCAAGCCTGTCTAGTGAGCTGCTTTCAGCAGCACGCCCAGCTCTTATCCTCTCTTTTCAGGGATTCTTCAGATTCAGCTCTTTTCCCTTTTGCTGCTTTATATTAGAGGGAGCCTAGTGGTACCTGCTCTGTCCTCTGCCCCAAATCTGATCTCTCCTGCGTGGTTGGCTGTGTACCAGTGACAGCGCCAAAGCTCTGTAGCTTCGTCCTCGTGGGACACAGTATATCCGTATCTGGATCTTCATCTTCCTGTTGCTGCTGGCGGTGCCAGAGTCCTGTAAGTGATGGAAGCCTGTTTATCCTTGCCCTTGGTTGGTTCTTTTGCTTTTCCTTTTTAGTTTTTGGCCATGCCCCACAGCATGTGGGATATTAGACCTGTGGCCAGGGATCGAACCCGTGTCCCTGCACTGGAAGCCAGGACTCTAAACTGCTGGCCTGCCAGGGAAATCCCATCTGCCCTTTGTTTCTGTCATGAAAACCTTCCCTGCCCTTCTCCTGTCCCTACCTGATGATCCATACAAGTTCTCTAAGCGTCTCGTCCTTCACACAGTTCTCAAGTTATAATAGCATTCCTACAACGAACCTCTGTCTCACAGAACTGTTGGGAGGATTAACTGAGACGGTCCCTGTGAAGTGCATAGCACAGAGTCTGGCGTGTGGTAAGGTACACCAACACGGTTGGTGTTACCTAGCTGCTGAGAGTCCCTGCCTGGCGCTGGAGTCCATTTTTCTTTGTCACTCAAGGTGGCCCACATTTTTGCCAGCTGCCAGAGTCACTTTGAGGTTCCTGTGGTCAACGTTTGGATGACAAACCCTTTCTTCCTGGATGCACAGCTTATTCAACCTGTAAAATGTATCGGGAGTGTGTGTGTGTGTGTGTGAGAAACACAGTATATACCTCAATACCCAACAGGCTACCAGCAATATAGAAAACAAAGACGATCTAATAGAGGAAATCTCTCCGAGGATGCGGTTACTCCTGGGAATCACGAGATGTAACTGTTCCTCTAGCAGCCCTTGTAAACTACCACTCCTTCCTCCATGCAGGCTGTTCTGCTCAGCTCACCTTCGTGGCCATCAGATGTGCTGGTTGTTGAGCTGACTCTAATGTTGTCATTCAGTCCTTAAGTCACGTCTGACTCTTTGCGACCCCGTGGACCGCAGCACACCAGGCTCCTCTGTCCTCCACTAAATCCCAGAATTTGCTCAAACTCATGTCCACTGAGTCAGTGATGCTATCTAATCATCTCATCCTCTGTCATCCCCTTCTCCTCTTGCCCTCAATCTTTCCCGGCATCAGGGTCTTTTCAAATGAGTCAGCTCTTTGCATCAGGTGGCCAAAGTATTGGAGCTTCAGCATCAGCCCTTCCAATGAATATTCAGGGTTGATTTCCTTTAGGATGGACTGGTTTGATATCCTTGCCCTCTAAGGGACTCTCAAGAGGCTTCTTTAGCATCTCAGTTTGAAAACATCAATTCTATGGCATTCAGCATTCTTTATGGTCCAGCTATCACATCCCTACATCCCTACTGGATGACTCTAATGACCTTTATTTATTATAACTTCCCTAAGGAAGGATATTCTATGTGGCAGGAAGAGACACTGATAAGTGGAAGGAATGCGTCTTGACGTCACAAGTTCAAGTAACAGTAGCTGCCCTTGACTGTCATCTAAGAAGGGTGGCCCAATTCACTGTGAGAGGTTTGCTTCTTCTAGTGGAACAAGCACCTTGAAGGCCAGAGCTGACTTTTTTTTAATGGTGGAGAGAGAATACTTTGTAGGAGAAAGAGAGGAGACAATAGTCATTTAGCGACAGGATGCAGCACCCTGGGAGAGGAACAGCTATTTTGCAACAGTGTGGGAGCTTTTGCTAAGTTACAATGTGTGGCCCGAACCACTTTCTCTACTTTTCCTTTAAAATAGCCATTCAACTCTATGTGACTTGGTGATACTTGGTAGGAACAGATTTTTTACAGTGACTGAGGAAGTGCAAGTCTTGCTTCAAGGTAGGAAGGATGGTTCTGCTTTTGTTGGAAGCTGCATAATTCCTCATTTTGGAGTCTTCTGTGTCCATGAAACAGAAGCAATGATGAAGGATGAGTGTGTTCTAGCACATTCTGGATCCCTGGGTCCCAGCAGCCCATGGTGTCTAATGTGACGCTAAACACAGTTTAGTAGCCTCTGCTGCCCTGATGTCTTAGCGGCAAGGAATCTGTCTGCCATGCAGGAGTCGAGAGTTTGGTCTCTGGGGCGGGAAGATCCCCTGGGAAAGGAAATGGCAACCCGTTCCAGTATTCTTGCCTGGAGAATCCCATGGACAGAGGAGCCATGGGATGCAGTCCATGGGGTCACAAGAGTCAGACACGACTGAGTGACTAAATAACAGTAACAAGCAAGAAGTCCTGCAGATATTACCGACACAGTGGAAGAAAAAATTGCTTCTGGGGATGAGTTGTTGTATACCCGTCTTTAGATATTCCTGTGATAAGTATACACTTGGATGTCTGTACGTAGCAACACAGAACTATGATCCCTTAAAATCTAATATCACCGAGCATTTCCAGAAGATTCTTTGGCTTAAATTTGGCATTTGCTTATTGCAGAGTGCAAAAAGTCATCTGAAATTTGATCACAGCTTCTGACACATGCAATGGTTTCTCTTTCTTTTTTTCTATAAGTTAAGGGAAACAGAAGACTTTTTAGTCTAAGCACTGCCATTCAATGTGACTTACATTCAGAAAATCAGCTCTTGATGGTTAAAAAGGAACGCGTTGGCTTTTGTACAGAAAGACACAGGAGAAGAAAAGAAGAAACAAATGCCCTTCTCTAAAGAAGACGCACTGAAGTTATAGAGGAGAAGTTTACTTTTCTTCCCTAGAAAAGCATGAATCACTTCACAAAATCTGCTATTTAAATCATATCAAATTTAAGATTTCTTTCTCTGGGGCTAGAAGAAGAATTTTAGCCATTTCCTTGTGAGAAGAAGAATGGTTTGTGTAACCACCATCAGTTTGTTCAGTCGGGCTTTTGTTACATGAAGAAGGCTACCCAAAGGTAAACTGTGAACCCACTTGTACTCCTTACTGTTTAAACATGTACTGACTCACAGTCAAAGGGGAGACGGGCCATCTCAAGAAGCCCGGTGAAATGTCCTAATAAACATCTCTTAATTGGATACATTTTGCTGTGCCCAAAGAAGGTATAGTTGTTCTTGTAAATGATTGAACTTGAGGTTTGCACCCCTTCGGACAAATTCGTCATCGTTTTCCATTCCCCCAGGCTCCTAGCAGGGCTCGTAAGCCAGAGGCAGGGGCTGCAGGTTGGGTCCCTAGTCAGGGGGCTAAGGTTCCACACGCCTTGCGGCTGAGAACGCCAAAACCTGAAGCAGAAGCAATAAGCAAATGCAATGCAGACTTTTAAAATGGTACACATAAAAAAACTTAGAAATAAAGTAAGCAAGCAAGAGTGTCATGCAGGCAGTGGGGAAGGAATTCACACAAATGATGGTGTCCAGGGGACTGGAAAAGTGCCTGGACTGTCCTTGCTAGGAGGGAGTCCGCTAACGCTCTTCAGCCAGGAGAAAACCCACTCTGGGTGCCCTGCTGGGTTGTTGCTCAGTCCCTAAGTTGTATCTGACTCTTTGTGACCCCAAGGGCTGCAGCCCACGGGGTTGCCATTTCCTTCTCCAGGGGATCTTCCCAACCCAGGAATCGAACCCTCGTCTCCTGAATTGGTAGGTGGGTTCTTTACCTCTGAGCCCCCAGGGAAGCCTGCTCTGCTCCATAGTTGGTCCCAACAGAAGTTCTCAGCTTTGGCTCTGCTCCTGTTTCCATATTCAGGATCTCCAGCCTGTCTGACTCATCTTCAAAGCGTCTTCCCAGAATCTGACGTATTTTCTTGCCTCCCCATTCCCACTCGCTCCGTGATGTAACGTGATGTCTTGTCTGCGATGTAGGCCTGGATGCTTTTTTTTATGTCCTTGTCCTGACTCCGCATCTTAGACTTTGGGATGAGTGTTAATGTCTGTTTGCCGAGACTTTCAACCTCTCTGTTAAAACCCAGACTCCACACAACAGCCTGCTGGTTCCTACCTCAACTGCCTAATTTATCAATTACGCTACTTTGTACTGTTTTGCTTTTATATTGATTATCTTGTTCATTCAACACATTCACTCCCATTCAGCTACACATTATGTTAAGTACTCAGGATATAAGGCAGGAAAGCAGTACTATTATGTAGATCCTTACTTCTAATGAGGGAGATGGAGAAGAAAGTGACAGGCACTGTAGACTACGATTCATACTGTAGAAATGACGTAAGGTGCTAGGATGGCAGAGGAGAAGGGGGAGTCCATTCCAGGTGATGAGAGAAAGATTTCTTCAGGCACTGATGCCAGCAATGAGTTTTAAGGGCCATCAGAAGTTGTTAGATGGAGGCTGGTTCATTTCCACCTCTGAAGTTGACCTCAGCTGGCGCTGGGGTGGAGCTGCCGACCAGAACAGCTTCCTGTGGCCTCTCTATGTGTCCTGAGCCTCCCAGCAAACTGGTGGCTGGGTGTGAGGAAGGGTGTCCTGATTCACAGGCAGGCAGGCGCTGTGTGCCCCTTTAGGACCCAGGCTTGGGTGTCACATAGATTCCATCCTTTGAAACTAGAGTTGTGAAATTCACAAAGGTTCTTTGACTGCAAGGAGAGTGCTGTAGACCCTGCATCTTTCTGGTGGATCGTCAAGATTCTGGACCAGAAGTACCGCCATGGGTAGTTTCTGAAGATCCAGTCTGTCCTTTATCCACGCAGTTCACACCCTCTTACATGCGAAACAAACCCACACCCTCCTCAAGATGTCTCAGGTCTCCTTATGGCGTCGGACTTGGGTTCCTGGTCCAGGATCCTAGCATTCACATGAGGCTCCTCCACTGCAGTTCCATAAGTGAGATCCTCAAAGACAGTTGTTCTCGTTCTAGAGACCTGTGAGCAAAGGGGGCGAGTTTCATGCTCTGGCCCGCCCCAGCCTACGGTGGTGCGGCCTGCTTAGGGCCAGTGCTGTAGACACCCCCTTGCAAAGAGGAAGACCTTCTTCAGTCACTGCCCAACATCAGTCTCCAAGTGTCTGAGCACGTTTGCGGTTCCCTTGATTAGGACATAGCCCTTCTCTCTAGAGCGGATTCTCCATGCCTCTTGGCTCTGCCCACTGGGTAATCTTTCCTCTTCAGTATTGAACTGTCCTGCCTTTGCAACTGAGTGATAGTCTCAGCCTTTTATCTGCACATAATAGTCAAGGCTTAAAAATCGTCTTTAATTTTTTTTTTTTTTTTGCCATGTCTCTGGCCCTTTTAGTCGAAGTTTTTAGTTCACAAGATGTTGGTGCATAGAGAAACGAGCTGGGGTGGCTGGGCCGAGAGTGGAGGGTGAACTGGCAGGAAGCCAGCGAGCTGGAAGATGAAGCAGGACCAGGAGGCGACAGTGGGTCAGTGCAGCAAGCTGGGGTCTGAACCTTCCCACCGAGCGTGCTGCAGAGATGCCCCTTCTGCTCCTTGTTCTCTTTTGCTATAGCTTTTGTTTTTAAACTATAATTTTCCTGAAAGTATTTTTACTGCCTTAAAGTATCTGTTGTTGTCTTCAGGGGAGGTATGTTTATAGGCTTGAATTCTGGAACAGCTTATACCAACAACCTGTATTTGTATTCTAGGGGAATACAAATTCTGTTAATAGACTGTGATAACAGTAACAAGGCCTATATGAAATTAGGTACATAAAATACATAGAGGGTTTTTCTTTTCATTCTAAACCTTCATGGGTGTACAGTTTTAAGCTTGCAAATATTTGTGACTGTATTGTTTTTTTTAAATCAATAACTTGACCTGTTCAGAAACGGTAGTTTTCTCAAAGACATTTTTTCTATGATGTCTTAGATTGCTACCCAGTTTTTCTCAAGTCAAAACGTTGAGTGAAAGAGAAAAAGCTGAAAACCACCAGAGAGTGTATTCCCCTTGGTTCATCGTTCCATGGAGAGGTTTTATAGGACGTCAGTAGTACACTAGAACGCTGTGACGGATCATTTCAGAGAAGGGGCACAGAGATGCAAATAAAGAAGAAAAAAAACCAGGAGATGAAAGAATAAAACTAGACACAAATGGGTCATTAAACACTGGCGTGTCTTTCATTCAGTCTGACTTAACCAGTGTTTTTATTGAACGTTTCCTCTGTTGTTGAGCTTTGTGAGAGAGACACGCACCTGAAGAAGGTGTGGTCCTTGCCTGTTAGGAGGTTATGTGCGCTGCTGTGACGATGTGGGCTAAGTGTCACAATTCTGTGTGATTAGTGCAAGCATCATATACACCATGAAATGACAGCCTGAAAGGTCACCCCTAGCGATGGCTTCAGGGAGTCTTTTCAGAGGAGACAGAATTTAAGCTTGATGGCAAATAATGTGTCCAATTTGGGCAGGCATTCCACATACATAAAAGCGGTAAGAAGAAAAGATGGGGATATACAAATATAGGATGTCTTCTAGAAAGGCTGAATACCTCATTTGGTTGAAATGGAGAAATAGTAAGGAATGAACTAGAATGGCAAATTGTAACTAGATCTTACAAGATCTGAAATGCCAAAGAAAATTATCTTTTTTTTTTCTTCCCCCTGTGGGATCTAGGACGTTTTTGAAGATTTAAGGGAAGCTATGATGCATGATTTGACAATGATTTTTAAGAATATGTGTCTGAAATCTCTCTGAGTGATAGTTCAGAATTGATCACATGGAGTTAAGTTTTGCACAGAGACTTAATCTAATTCATGTGTGTATTTTTAGAATGCCAAGAGAACTGGTCTGTGCATAGTTTTGGAGAGTGTTGATAAGTTTACTCTGAATAAATAATGGTGAAAAAGGCTAAACTCTGTTTAGCTGCTCCACTTTAATACCTGTTTGCTTGTGAATGAGATCACAAAGGTTCTAAAATATCTAAAAATTATGAAAGTCCAAAGTCTTAAACTTGGAAAGTGTCACCATGTCACAACAACATAGGCTTTCTCCGTCTCTGTTTAGCTGTATTGCGATGGGTGAACTTTTTTCTTAGAGTCGAATATGGATGTTAGAATTTGTAAGCCATGCAGTCACGGGGACTCAGTGGTAGTGTCTTGTCTGAGAAGAAGGATTTTGAAGCTGAGCTAGCCCTCGGGTCTCTTCACTGCTTTGTATATCAGTTTTATTGTCTATAAAGCAGGAATGTTCACAGCTCAGGGGGCTGCTGTGAGGTTTAAAATGAGTTAAAATATGCAAAGGGCTCTGTCGTTTAGTTGCTGAGTCATGCCTGACTCTGCGACCCCATGGACTGCAGCATGCCAGGCTTCCATGCCTTCACTATCTCCCTGAGTTTGCTCAAACTCATGCCACTGAGTCAGTGAGGCTTATGTTTAATTATTGCCTTTGTTTTATTAACAATTACTGTTATATATTTATGTAGAATTCGATATAGAATGTGTCTGATGCTGAAGCTGAAGCTCCAATACTTTGGCCACCTGATGCGAAGAACTGACTCCTTAGAAAAGACCCTGATGCTGGGAAAGATTGAGGGCAGGAGGAGAAGGTGACGACAGAGGATGAGATGGTTGGATGGCATCACCGACTCAATGAACATGAGTTTGAGTATGCTCCGGGAGTTGGTGATGGACAGGGAGGCCTGGCGTGCTGCAGTCCACGGGGTTGCGAAGAGCCGGACACGACAGAGCGACTGCACTGACTGACGGAATGAGTCGTGCTGGGGCCGTGCACTATTCTGTTAGGGATGCTCAGCTGTGTACTCGTCGCTCAGTCGTGTCCAACCCTTTGTGACCCCGTGGACTATAGGCCACCGGGCTCCTCTGTCCATGGAATTGTCCAGGCAAGAAGACTGGAGTGGGTTGCCATTTCCTGTTCCAAGGGATCGACCCAGGGTTCAAACTCGCATCTCCTATGTTGGCAGGCAGATCTTTTACCACTGTGCCACGGGCCAAGAGTAAAACATTTACTGAATTTGCAAAGTAAAAAGTTATAATCCTAATCAGTTTACACAAAAAGAAGTGCAGATTGTTATTAAGTAGATAGAATATTCAGTTTTACTATTAATCAGAGAAATAAAGTTAAAAATAATAATGAGCTACCCTTTGATTAAGAAAAGAGATACCAGTATGTGGCTGTCATTAGGGAAGTTGTAGCTTGGTTTAGTTTTTAAGCCCAGTCTTCATGGGAGTCTAAATGTGTGACTTCTCCAGAGGCAAATTGAAAACTGAAATTTAGACATTTGGAAAATATACATCAAGTGTAGAACATTAAAAAATCTTTGTAATATTTAGCATAACCGTGAAAGTTCATAAAAGGAAAAGCATCATTACTGCGGACAAGTGAAAGTGACATTCACTCAGTCATGTCTGACTCTTTGCGACCCTATGGACTATACAGTCCATGAAATTCTCCAGGCCAGAACACTGGAGTGGGTAACCTATCCCTTCTTCAGGGGATCATCCCAACCCAGGGATCAAAGCCACGTCTCCCGAATTGCAGGCAGATTCTTTTAACAGCTGAGCCACAAGGGAAACCCAAGAACACAGGAGTGGGTAGCCTATCCCTTCTCCAGCAGATCTTCCCAACCCAGGAATCGAACCAGAGTCTCCTGCATTGCAGGTGGATTCTTTACCATCTGAGCTATGAGGGAAGCCCCTTGCTGACAAGAAATACTCAATTTACGAAAAATGGCGTGTATAACACAGCACGATTACTTTAAGAAATAACACAATGTGTCCGTCCAGAGGAAGCATGGAACAATTTACAGTGTTTATGTTCCTTTCCTTTGCTTTGCTTCACTGTCTGTTCTTCTTGATTCAGTGTATGGGTAATATAAACTTCTAGGAGGCTGTCGTGATGGTCTAGACCAGGGGTTATAAAATTTTCTACAAAGGGCCAGATAGTATTTTCAGTTTCACGGATCATACGTCTGCTATAACTACTCAGCTTGGACTTTGTGATCCACAAGCATCTTTAGATGCTCCAATAAAACTTGACTTACAAAGATAGGCAGGGAGTGGGATTTAGTCAGTGGGCCACAGTCTACCAACTGAGGTCAGACAAGAGATGGCAGGGGCTCCTCTGTGAAAGTGACACTTAGGTTAGAAAGTGGCAATATTGTCAGAGGTATTTCAAAGATGTCACTCCTGCAGAATTCATAGGTCTCGAAGACAGTTTGCAAAGGTGAAGAGAAGCGGTGAGTTAAGGATGACAGAAGTTTCAAATTTAGACATCAGTATGGAAGGATATTGAGTGATGCTATTGTCAGCTTAGAGAACTCAGGAGAAGAAGCAAATCTTTGAAGAACAGCATAGAGTTAGCTTAGGGCATGATGAATGATATGCTGAGGTCACAGGGAGGCATTTGCCCATGTGGACCTGATATAGGGATGCAGTGAGGTGTGGAGCTGAGGATTTAGATGTAGTAGTATGTCATGATAACATGATAATGGACATCATGGAAATTGATTAGATCCTGGCATTTAAAGACATCAGTGTGAATGTAGGAGTTGGTCTGCAAAGAAGCCTGAGCACCAAATAATTAATGCTTTCTTACTGTGGTGCTGGAGAAGACTCTTAAGAGTCCTGGGACTGCAGGGAGATTCAACCAGTCCATCCTGAAGGAGATCAGTCCCGAATGTTCACTGGATGGACTGATGCTCAAGCTGAACCTCCAATACTTTGGCCACCTGATGCGAAGGGCCTACTCATTGGAAGAGACCCTAATGTTGAAAAAGATTAAAGGCAAGAGGAGAATGGGTGGCAGAGGATGAGATGGTTGGATGGCATCACCGACTCAATGGACACGAGTCTGAGCTAGCTCCGGGAAACAGCGAAGGACTGGGGAGCCTGGTCGCTGCAGTCCACGGGGTCGCAGAGTCGGGCACGGCTGAGAGGCTGACCAACAACAAAGACATCAGTGTTGCAGCGACTTTGGGAAACCCAGACTCATCTCTGAAGATGCACCAGCGTGCGCGGAGTGCTGGTGATCACCCACCGTAATCTACCCGCCCCTTCCTCACTCTGGAAGCACTCTGCCTACCCCTCTCCCTCCTCAAATCCAAGACTGGCACCCTCTTGAATCTTAGTAGCAGAGAGTGTGAAAGGACTCCCCGAGGAGACGGGCTGACCACCTTGTTAGTCCCCCGAAGCTAAGTGCTGCAACCAGATCAGACATCAAAACTGCCTGCTTTTAGGATTTCTGTCCTAGGAAGCCAACCTTCTGCTGGACAACTGAAGCAGGCAGAAGCTATTTCCATTTCTAGAAATTCATTATGATATACATTGCCCTGTTAAGGAATTAAAATGGCGCTCTTGCTTTATTCCATACAAATATTGTAAGTAATTTAGACCTCTTGTTGAAGCTCACTCAGCAGTTTCATAAAGATGGGCGCCCTGCTGGGCAGTAGAGTGGCTTGAAAAACAGAACCGAAGCCACGAGCAGAACATTTCGCACGGGACTGACCTCCCTCTTCCCCTTGCAGCTGCCTTCCTAGGGATACTGTCACTAGTATTCAGAGATCTAGTTATTTAAATAAATAATTTTCGAAGCCAAGTTCAAATGTTTCCATAGGAAAATTATCTTGATAGTTTGGCCTCAATGAAAAAATAGGAAATGGGAAAGAGATCTAGGGCAGATTTTTAATAATATGGATTTTTCCCCCTCTCACATAGTGCGAAAGTTGCTGTGGTTGCCAGCGGCACTGAAACAGTCAGACCACTTTCAGAAATTCAGTCACCTCTTAAACACTTAGAGGCCGAAGTGAGTGAAAACCCGTTTTCAGAAGAGTTTCCAAGCAAGTAGAAAGTTTCCACACCCTACATCTTGTACAAAAAGAGATGGAAACTGGGCTCCATCTGCCAAAATGTCTGAATTGTTGTGTCACACGCTGTTGAACATTATAATCAGTAATAAAAATGGGAACATGTTTGATGCTATATTAAAACGCACTCTGAAAAACATAGCCTAATAATATTTTTTGGATTTATTTTATTTCATTTTTTTTTGCAATCCTGACAGTGTTTCCACACTCTCAATAACAATAAGAAAAACAAAAAAGGGGGAAAGAAATGAAATAAAAAATCAGCATACTGAATTCCTATTCTGAAAAAACTGCTTTTTCCCCCCTCAAAAATCACTTGGAAAAATCCTAGTTTTGTCTATCTAATAAACCAAAGATTAGATATTTCAGTTTTTATTCTTTCTTATTATGAACATAATAAATGCTTGTATAAAAATTGAAATGATTCAGAAAAGTATAGGAAGAAATTCAAAATTACTCCAGATTTCTCAGAGATACCAGATACATTAACATTATATCTGTCAATATTTTCAGCTATAATTCCAACATCTGACTGCATTTATGTGTGTATAAATATTTAGTTTATATATAATATTGTATATCCATAATTTTGCATAAATGGGTGCACATTTAGAGTTGTGTTTGTTTATCCAGCTTTTTTTAGAAAAGTGAATGAAGGATTCTTTAGATTCTGTCGTAGTTTACGTTTCTCCCCGCGCCTTTCTTGCCCACCTGCCCCTGTTAACCCCTGGTTTGTCTTCTGTGCTGTGAGTCTGTCTCTGCTTTGCTGTGCACACTTGTCGTTTTATATTTTTAGATGCCACATACAAGCAGTATACAGCATTTGGATTTCTCTGTCTGATTTATTTCACTCACCATAGTATTCTCTTAGGTGCATCCATGATGCTGCAAATGGCAGAGTTTCATTTGCTTTTACAGCTGAGTAATATTGCATGCTGTGTTTATGCCACGTCTTTGGGGTGCATTCATCTGTTGATGGGCGCATGGGTCGCTTCAGCATATTGGCTGTTGTATCGTTCTGCTGTGGACGTCAGGGTGCATGAATCTTTTCCAGTTAGTGCTTTCTCTTTCTCTGGATGTATACCTAGGTGCAGAATTTCTGGACCACACGGCAGTTCTATGTTTAGGTTTTTTTGAGGACCCTCAGTGCTGTTTTCCATAATCGCTGCACCAGTCTACATTCTGATTATCAGTGTTTGAGGTTCCCTTTTCCCCACATCCTTGCTAACATTTTGCATTTGTAGACTTTTTGATGATAATCATTCTGACAGGTATGAGGTAATATCTCATTGCTTTGATTTATATTTCTCTGATAATTAGCAACGTTGAATATCTTTTCATGTACCTGTTGCCCATCTGTATGTCATTTGGGGCGAAATGTCTATTCAGTTCTTCTGCCCATCTTTTCATTGGGGTTTCTTTTTGTATTGTGTTGTGCAAGTTGTTTCTATATGCTGGCTCTTAACCCCCTATTGGTAATACCATTTGCAAATATTCTCCCATTTAGTGACTCTTTCCATCTTGTTGATGGTTTCCTTTGCTCTGCAAAAGCTTTTATATTTAATTAGGCCCCATTTGTTTATTTTTGCTTTTATTTCCTTTGCTTTAGGAGAGAGATCCAAAAAGATATTGCTGTGGCTCATGTCACTGAGTGTCCTGTTTATGTTTTCCTCTAGGAGTTTTACAGAATCTGGCCTTACATGTAGGTCTCAATCCCTTTTGAGTTTATCTTTGTGTCTGGTGTTAGAGACTGTCCTGACTTCATTCTTCTACATGTAGCTGCCCGATTTCCCCAGCAGCACTTGTTGACGGGACCGTCTCTCCTCCATTGTGCATCTGTTGTCAAAGATTAACGAAGCGTCAGTGTGTGAGTTTATTTTGGGGTCTCTTTCCTACTGCACTGAACTGTATGTCTGTGTTTGTGCCAATAGTCAACTTCTTTCATCAACAAAATCTAGTTGGTATCTTTTCAAGTCGATAAATACGGATCTACTACTTGATTATAGGTTTTATTACTTTATTTATTATTCTACTACATGTACATTACACAATTTACTTCTTCACTCTTTTGAGCATTTAACTATTTTCAGTTCTTTGCTATTTGAATAGTACTAGAATAAATACTTTTTGTCTGATTTTCTTATCAGCATAACTTACTGAAATGAGAATTCAATTCTTTATTCCTTTGTTCAACAAGTATTGATAGACTGCCTACACTATGGTGGGTATTGGCTTAAGTTCTGGGGATATCAGGGGTGACAACACAGCTTTTTTTTTTGTAGAGCTTGCATTTTCAGGAGCAAGAAACACCATAAACAAGTGAATAAATGACTCAGATTGCTGTAAGTGTTATGGCAAAAATAATACTGAGTGACGGTCTAAAGATGGGGGTCTCATTTAGATGGAGTGGCCAGGAAGCCGTCACTGATGAGGCAATATTTGAACTGAATTCTAGATGTTAAAATGTATCCTGGTGTTTAAAGATCTGGAGCAGAGCATTACAAGCAGAGGGAAACCCAAGTGCAAGGCTTTTGAGGGAGGGAAGATCTTGTCATGTTCAAAGAATGGAAAGAAAGCTAGAATGTCTGGAATTCTGTGGCGTCCTAGAGAGAGGCAGGTTAATAAGAGTGAGACGCATATCAGGGCCATTCGTGTGAGACGGTGCCAGTGATAGAAGGTGTGAAGTCTTACTGCAATGGGAAGACATTGGAGGGTGTTATACATAAAAGAAAGGTGATGTGGTAGGATTGAGTTTAAAAAGATCATTTTGTGGGTTGTAAGGGATGTGAGGGTGAGTGAAATCAGGGCCATCAATCAGTGTATATTTCAGTAATATACAGGGAAGTCGAAGAAGAAGGAATTTTGTGGGGTGGGAATTATAGATGAAGAATTCTGTATAAATTGTGTTACCCTTGAAGTGCCTCTTAGACACAACTGTAGATACATGTTAAGTCATTGGAGATCTGAATTTGGAGCTCAGGAAAACTGTAAGTAGTAAAGAAAGAAATGTTGATGGCATCAGCATCTGGGAAGCATGAGAGGCTTCAGAGCTGGAGCTCAAACTCAAGGAGAAAACAGGGAAATGAGGAGGGCTGAGAATGCACCCATGGAGATAGCAGAAGTTTAGATGCTGAACTGAAGAGGGGACAGCATGAGGACAGAGAGAGAAGACCATCTGCAAACCAAGGGGAGAGACCACAGCAGAAGCATCCATCACCACCTTGATCTGGGGCTTGTGGCCTCTAGAAATGCGAGGAAATACAACCCTGTTGTTCCAGCCACCCAGTGGTACCCTGCCGTCACGGTAGCACTAACAAGCGTGGTCCAAAAGGGTGTCACGAGTCTAGCAAAAAAGGGGTTGGGTCAATAAATTATACATTCCGCTGACCACACAGAGCAGTTGGCAGGAGAAGCTGAGGACGGCCGTGCTTGGGAAATGGGAGGTGGTGGTGAAGGGGCGAGATGTTGAAGGTGGTGAGGTTACTGGTGACGGAAAGGGTACAGCGCTGGCAGTGCTCAGCTCGGGCTGAGGAGGAGATCACAGGAGGAAGGAGCCGGGAGGGAGAGCACGAGGTACCCGGGGAGTCCCCCATGCAGATGCTGAAGTCACCCGCCAGGGCGGAGTGAGGAGGGGAGGGGTGAACCCATGGAGAAAATATCCCACCAGTGACAGAGACAGTGAGAGCCACGAGCATATCCTGGGTGGGAATACTGCCCCTGGGGCTTCCCTGGGGTCCGTGGCTAAGACTGCCCTCCCAGTGCAGGGGGCCCGGCTTTGACCCCTGGGCAGGGAGCTAGATCACATGTCGTGACTAAGACCCAGTGCAGCAGAATAAATAAATTAATAATTTTTAAAAATGGCAGAGGTCAGGGTTAGTTGAGGTTTGATCATATCAAAGGAGGAAGGAGGGGAAAGTGTTAGGAAGACATGGTGGCGAAGAAAGAACAGGACTGTTCACCTCTCGACCCTGAGCCCTTGGGGTCGGAGCAAAAGCTGGCCTTAACTGAGAAGATGGGCAAGGAGACAGTGTCTGCAGGGGGACCTCCAGGCTCACTCAGGAGGAGAAGGGGAAGGAAAAGACCAGGATCAGGGTCGGGGGCACAGAGGAATCTGCGTATTCTGTGCCATGAGTCCCATGCAGAACCCACACGAAAAGAGATTATGCGCGTGCCAAGTCTTGTCTGTCATCATGACTCTGTGCAACTCCACGGACTGTAGCCCACCAGGCTCCTCTGTCCGTGGGATTCTCCAGGCAAGGACACTGCAGTGGGCTGCCATGCCCTCCCCCAGGGGATCGTCCTGACCCAGGGATCGAACCCACGACTCTTAGGTCTCCTGCATTGGCAGGCGGGCTCTTTACCACTAGCACCACCTGAGAAGCAAAATGGATTATGAGACTGACTAATTTACTTATTTTTATATAGTTTTAATTTTTTTCTCCCAGTTTTATTGAGATATCATTGATGTACTGATAAGTGTAAGGCCTACAGCATCATGATTTGTCTCACATACATCACAAAATGATCACAATAAGTTTAATGAACATCGATCATCTCATACAGGTGCAACATTAAAGAGAAAAATGTTTCTCTGTAATGAGAACTCAAGATTTACTCTCTTAAGAACTTTCATACATAACATACAGAAATATCAATTACGCTTATCATGTTGAACATGACAATCTATCACTCTCAGCTTAATGTAGATGCATTGAAATTACTTTCCTTAATACCATACATAAAGATAAACTCACATTGGATCAAAGGCCTAAAAGAAAGGCCACACACTATAAAACTCTTAGAGGAAAGCATAGGTAGAGCACTCTTTGACTTTCAGCAAGATCCTTTTTGACCCACCTCCTAGAGTAATGAGAATAAAAACAATAAGTAAATAAATAAATAAACAAGCAAGCAAACGTAAAAGTTTCTGTGTAGCAAAGGAAACCATAGTCAGTTCAGTCGCTCAGTCCTGTCCGACTCTGCGACCCCACGGACCGCAGCACACCAGGCTCCCTGTCCATCACCAGCTCCCGGAGTCCACCCAAACCCGTGTCCATCGAGTCGGTGATGCCATCCAACCATCTCCTCCTCTGTCGTCCCCTTCTCCTCCTGCCCTCAATTTTTCCAAGCATCAGGGTCTTTTCCAATGAGTCAGCTCTTCGCATCAGGTAGCCAAAGTATTGGAGTTTCAGTTTCAGCATCAGTCCTCCCAGGACTGATCTTGTTTAAAGGAAACCATAAACAAGATAAAAAGACAACCCTCAGAATGGGAGACAGTGTTTGCAGATGAACAGCTGATGAAGGGTCAACCTCCAAAGCGGACACGAAGCTCAGCCCTCCAGCTTCAGTTTGAGTGGAGAATGCTTCACTGCGGTGGTGCACCTTTGGTTTTCACGCTGCAGAGAAGGAGTGTGTCTGGGTTGACGCGAGGTGTGGCTCCATGTGATGCGGACTCACAGAAAGCAGAACGGCTGCTGGCCTGGAAAAGAGCCGCTGGCAGGTCTGTTTGTCCTGACAAGGGGGACTTTCAGTCTCCCCCTGTAAGTCCCAGGTGGAAAGCCCCAACTGAAGAAGCTGATGTGTTTTATCCACGAGCCAGAGGGACCGGCTCCACGATGACTGGGTTGCCCACCTGCTGAATGTGCTCACTTCCCAGCTCAGGATAGAGCCTGTGGTTAAGGGGCCTCCTTGCACATGACCCCCCGTGTACCTTGTTACAAAACTGAAAAGCCATCTGGGAAGCTTTATCCCGTTTTCGATCTCGGCTTCCTGAAGTGGGTCATGTGCCCAGTCATTCAGTCGTGTCTGACTCTGCGACCCCAAGGACTGTAGCCCGCCAGGCTCGTTTGTCCGTGGAATTCTCCAGGCAGGAAGACTGGACTGGGTTGTCATGCCCTCCTCCGGGGGATCTTCCTGACACAGGGATGGAGCCTGTGTCTCCTGCATTGGCAGGCAGATTCTTTATCGGTAGTGTCTTACAGATGCCAAAAAAACATTAGGTTTCTTAACAAGTCTTAACAAGACTTAACAAGAGTCATTTGACTCTTCCCAACAAGGTAGCAATCTTTAAAGAGCTCTTAAGAAATAAGATGAATAAAGTGAATATTGATAGGAGTCAAACAAAGAGTTAAGAGAGAGGGAAGCATCACAGATCTCGTCCCTTCAGGGTGGGAGTTTGTAGGTGGTTAAGGAATGAGATGAATACAATGAACATTGACTGGCTTAAAACTAAGGCTTTAATTTGGCACCAAAGGTTGAGAGCGACAGAGGATGAGATGGTGAGAGAGTATCACCAACTCAAAGGACATGACTCTCAGCAAACTCCAGGAGTCAGTGGATACTGGAGTGGGTTGCCATTTCCTTCTCCAGGGGATCTTCCCAACCCGGGGACTGAACCCTCTTCCCCTACATTGGCAGGTGGATTCTTTACCTCTGAGACACTTGGGAAGCCCCAGTATCACATAAAACTATTGAAAAGACCATGCTGTTAATATTATAAAAACTGAGAGGGGCACTGGCCAAACTTTGGGATTTTTATGCTTTATATCCTCTTATAAGACTATATGCTTCAACTGGAGACTAGCTAAGTGGTTTAGCAAAGCAAAATAAATGTAGCAAAGTAGAAACACATCTTAAAAGGCTCATTACTTGGACTGTTTTCCTTTTTCAGCAATTTCTTTTTAAAAAAATATTCCTAATCCCACTACCTTTTCCTGTTGATAAATGTGCAGGAATGAAATGCCAGTCCCTTGAGTGAGTTGGAAACTCTTCATGTCTACAATCAAACGCTTGGCTAACGTCTTGCATTTCTTTTTGTATTTAATTAGACATTAAAGATATAGAGACATTATTTTCTTGGAAAGTCCGACTCGTTGCATGACTAAGCCTTAATTAAAACAAGGACCTGGTTCTGCTTCTGCTGTGTCCTGGGGAGGAAGTACCCAAGAAAATCACTTGATAAGCCTCTCTTTTGAAACATGTAACTCCAGCTCCTTACAAAGGAGTGAGAAGTAAAAGTTTGTACCCACTCCTACATTTAGTTTTTCCTATATTTATTGCAGTTATAAGAAAGGGAATATTATATGATGGACTCTTCTCAATATTCATGAAAATAGTTCACATTTATGGAGCTAAGTACCAGCTACTGAGTACTGGTACTTAGAAGAAAGTGAAGAAGAACTAAAGAGCCTCTTGATGAAAGTGAAAGAGGAAAGTGAAAAAGTTGGCTTAAAGCTCAGCATTCAGAAAACTAAGATCATGGCATCTGGTTCCATCACTTCATGGCAAAGAGCTGGGGAAACAATGGAAACAGTGACAGACTTTATTTTCTTGGGCTCCAAAATTACTGCAGATGGTGACTGCAGCCATGAAATTAAAAGATGCTTAGTCCTTGGAAGAAAAGCTATGACCAACCTAGACAGCATATTAAAAAGCAGAGGCATTGCTTTGCCAAAAAGGTCAGTCTAGTCAAAACTATGCTTCTTCCAGTAGTCATGTATGGATATGAGAGTTGGACTTTAAAGAAAACTGAATACTGAAGAATTGATGCTTTCAAACTGTGGTGTTGGAGAAGATTCTTGAGAGTCCCTTGGACTGCAAGGAGATCAAACCAGTCCATCCCAAAGGGAATCAATCCTGAATATTCATTGGAAGGACTGATGCTGAAGCTGAAACTCCAATACTTTGGTCACCTGATGAGAAGAGCTGAGTCATTGGAAAAGACCCTGATGCTGGGAAAGATTGAAGGTGGGAGGAGAAGGGGGTGACAGAGGATCAGACGGTTGGATGACATCACCAATTCAATGGACATGCGTTTGAGTAGACTCCGGGAGTTGGTGATGGACAGGGAGGCCTGGCGTGCTGCAGTCCACGGGGTCACAAAGAGTTGGACACAACTGAGTGACTGAAGTGAACCAAATTGACCAGCTACTTTCGTTGTACATAGATTACCTTAATTGACTACTCATAACAACAGCTCTGTAAAGTAAGTATTATTATCTGATTCATTTTTTATTTTATTTATTTTTAAAATTTTATGAATTTTTATCAATATATAGAATTAAACATTAAATTTAATATATTTTATAATTGCTTTACAGTATTGTATAACTTTTTACTGTACAGTGAAGTGAATCAGCTATATGTACCCATCCCCTCCTTTTTGGATTTCCTTCTCATCGAGGTCACCACAGAGTGTGGTGTAGAGTTCCCTGTGCTGTACAGTCGATTCTTGTTATTTCCCTGTTTTCTGCATAGTGTCCGTACTATATATACATCAACCCCAATCTCCCAGTTCATCCCAGCCCCCTTTTCCCCTTTGTATCCATACGTTTGTTCTCTATGTCTGTGTCTCAATTTCTGCTTTGTAACTAAGATCATCTATAGTAGTTTTTTTTAATTTTAAATTCCATATATATGCATTAATATATGATTTTTGTTTTTCTTATTTACTTCATTTTTGAGTATCTGATTCATTTTATAAGCAGATAAAGCATGAAAAGTTTACATATAAACTGCATGAGTTGCGTATGTAATAAAGTAATGGGATCAGGATTCAAATCTATGTAGCTTGGCTTAAAAATCTGAATTGACCAATGGAATATACCTGTGATTCTGAAATGTGAGCTGATGTACTCTGGGGTACTTAGCTAATGCATCAAGTTATCTTAATTTTTCTAGAGAACTGTCTCTTTGGTATGATGTAGATTAGTATACTGGAGTGGGTTGCCATACCAGAAGGAGTCCTGGAGTGGGTTGCCATCTCCTCCTCCCGGGGATCTTCCTGACCCAGGGATCACACCTGAATCTCCTGCAGCTCCTGCACTGGCAGGCGGATTACCATTGAGCTACCTGGGCTTCTCAGGTGGTGTGTGTGCGTGCACGCTCAGTCCTGTCCAACTCTGCAACCCCATGGACTATAGCCAACCAGGCTCCTCTGTTCATGGGATTCTCCAGGCAAGAATACTGGAGTGGGTTGCCATTTCTTCCTCCAGTGGATCTTCCCGACCCAGGGATCAAACTGGCACCTCTTGTGTCTCCTGTATTGGCAGGCAGATTCTTTACCACTGGATAAAGACATGCCAGTTTGATTCCTGGGTCAGGAGAAGGGAATGCCCCTAGTATACAAGTTTATATTTGAAAAACATTCTCAAATTCCTCAAGAAAGTTCTGATATTAAAATTAGTTTTCCACTACAGGTCTTCCATTCCTCCTCCCCAAAAATATACTGATAATTCTTAACCAGTGTAGTTACAGAGATAGTTCAGGTCAGGACTGAAAGTTTTCTCTACATTTTTAGAATCTCCTGCGATAGCTGACTTTGTCTTCTACAATGCCCATTTCTTGTTTCAGGACACATTATATCTCACTGAGACATTCTTAATCTTTGCTTATGCATTTAGCTAAGGCTAGTGTTGAATTCCTAGTATTGACTGACCATGTTCTTTGGAAGGCTTTCTTTTATATGATACTGTCTGCTGATTCCTGTTTTAGAAAATGAGAAGACAAAGCACTATTTTTCTGCTTCTCTCACCTGATGACTCTGGGCTTTCCTGTTCTCTGGAATGATGTATTTTAGGAAGCCCATGCAATGAGAGGCACATTTTTAACATTTTTAGGTGAGACTGATCTCTCTGATTGGCACCTGTCAATCAAATGGATTCTCCTTTCCTCTGCCGACAGAAGTCTGTATAGTTAAAGCTATGGTTTTTCCAGTAGTCATGTGACAGTTGGACCATAAAGAAGGCTGAGTGCTGAAGAATTGATGCTTTTGCAATGTGGTGCTAGAGAAGACTCTTGAGAATCCTTTGGACTACAAGGAGATCCAACCAGTCAATTCAGAAGGAAATCCACCCTGAATATTCATTGGAAGGACTGATGCTGAATCTGAAACTCCAATACTTTGGCCACTTGATTTGAAGAGCTGACTTATTGGAAAAGACCCTGATGCTGGGAAAGATTGAAGGCAGGAGAGGGGGATGACAGAGGATGAGGTGGTTGGATGGCATCACGAACTTGATGGACATGAGTTTGAGCAAAGTCTGGGAGATAGTGAAGGACAGGGAAGCCTGGCGTCCATGAGGTTGCAAAGAGTCAGACAGGACTCAGCGACTGAACAACAGCAGCAACAGCAGGTCCTCAGAAACGTGGCTTGACCTGCCTAAAGCCATTAGTTATGGAGCCTCACTCTCCACTGAGCAGCTGTAGCTAGAATTTTCCTGCCCAGGAATCTGAATCGATTTGGGTGTCTTGGCTGACATGCAGTAGGCTACACATTGAACATTTGTGTCTCCACCAAATGCAAATGCAGAAGCCCTAACCACCAAGGTGCTCATTCAGAAATGAGACTATTAGGCTTATAGTAGGTCCTAAGGGTGGGGCCCTAGTGATGGGATTAGTGCCGTTATGGGAAGAGAAACCAGAGTACCCTCCCCCAAAACTTACCCCAGCCAGAAAGCAGCCATCTGCAAGCTAGGAAAAGAACTCTTATCAGAACCTAATTAGACTGAACTCTGGTCTCAGACTGCCAGACTCCTGAACTGTGAGAAAATAAATTCCTGTTAAGTTTACCCAGTCCTGTTTCATTATAGTAAATCTAGCTGAGCAGTAAAAGTAAGTACTCAAAATTTTTGGTTGCCTGTTTGATTGATGGTCAGTGTATTTTTTTTTTTCTCTTTTTGAACTTTAAACTTTTTTATTTCGTATCAGGGTATATCCAGTTAGCAATGTTGTGACAGTTACAGGTGAGCCAGAAAGGGACGCAGCCATACACATGCACGCATCCTTTATCCCCCTGGCCTCCCATCCAGGCTGGCTTGTAACACTGGGTAGCGTTCCTTGGGCTATACAGTGGGTCCTTGTTGGTTATCCATTTTGAATATAGCAGTGCGTACAGATGGTCAACATTTTAATACCTTGTCAATTAGTTTCTTTTAACAGCAAGCTGTGGACACCGTAAATTTGACAAATAAGGTCATAAAAGTCTTTAGCAAAGCATCACCCAGTTTTTGTCTGAAGCTGATAGATCCTGCCACCTTGTTTTCAATGGTTCCATGAAAGAGAAGGGACTCAGTCACAAATTGACTAAATCTTAGAGTGAATTCATAAAAGACGTGCAGACAAACCGTGTAGACTTCTATTGTTCAAGAAATGGACCACATTTGCTGCCAGAGCTCATAACTCAGCCTGGAGGGAAACACAGCCGCTCTGTGATGACCTAGGTGAGGTTCAGACGTTGCTTCATATGTTAGAACATGTCTGAATCATGTTAATGATTGAGACAACAAGAACTGTAAACAAGTGCAATGCTATTAAGCCTGAAAAGCAGAGTGTTCTGGCACTAGAGATGACTCATTGCGTTTTATGCTGAAATGAATATAATTTTAGTAATCTGGGGGAATGACTGTATGAGTGAAAATTTTCTGATTTTTTTTTTTTTGACTTGTTGAAAACTTTTCTGAAAGATGAGCTTGTTTGTAGTAAGTTTGGTGAACAGTCACAGAGAATGAAAGGCAAATCAGCATAATCCTGACTTTTCTGTACAAAGTGGGAAAATAAGCGCTGTGGTTTATTTCATACTCCACTCCGCTTGTGAACTGAGACAGATTCGCACCCAGATACTGATAAAACTCCCTGCATGTGGTAACACCACTGGGAGCTTACGCTTAAGAATTTCCTCACTGTATCCACATAAACAAGACCTTCATTAAAATGAGAAGGCTGTAAAATATATAAATTATTAATTTCACATTTTCCATTGTCACCATTTTGATAGACCTTTCTGACTTTGGTCCTCATTCATCTCCTGCTCTGCTCTCTGCTCAGTCACTCAGTCGTGTCTGACTCTCTGTGACCCTGTGGACTATAGCCTGCCGGACTCCTCTGTCCATGGGATTTCCCAGGCAAGAGTGCTGGAGTGGGTTGCCGTTTCCTTCTCCAGGGGATCTTCCTGACCCAGGGATTGAACTGGAGTCTCTCACACTGACAGGCTTTACCACTTCCCTACTGGCTCTTTACCACTGAGCCACCAGGGAAGCCTCATGTAAGTATCCAAGCTCCAGAAACGTTGATCTTGTAGTTCTGGGGTATGATCCAAGAATCCCTCTCTCTCTATTTTTTTTTTTAATTTTTTTATTTTTCAGTGGGTTTTGTCATACATTGATATGAATCAGCCATAGTTACACGTATTTTTTTAATTTACTTATTTTAATGGGGGGATAATTACTTTACAATATTTTGTTGGTTTTCCATCTATATATTTTTATAAAACTCCCCATTTCATCTTGATGTGCAACTAAGAATAAGGACCACTGAAACGGAGACAGTATAGCTGAAACCTTTCCTGTCTATGATGACCAACCGCACATTTGATATTGTAGAGTGCTTGTCCTGTGAAACAAAGTTGCATTCCTCTACAAAGTATGTAGTTTTCAATAAGGCATATCTCCTCTTGGCCTGAGGGTCTTAATTTCTAGAATAAAACATTTGCACTGTCTCTCACAATTGATGAACTTGTAATGCAAACTGATTTCTTTAAGCTCTGAATTAAATAGGTTTTCCATTACACCTTTGTGAGCAGTTTTAGTCTTTGCTGTTTTAAAGATGACCTCAGTTAGCATGGTAACACAGGTTATCCTTGGTGAAATTATATCATCCACCATCAGCCAGAGGTTTATTTTTCTTCACATGACTCTTTGAAATATCTGCCTTGACTCTGAGGTCACACTTCTTCATCACTGTTGTTTAGCCGTGTCTGACTCTGCGACCCCCGCCGACTGCAGCCCGGCGGGCTTCCCTGCCCTTCACTGTCTCTGGAGTTTGCTCAGATTCATGTCCTCGGACTCAGTGCCTCCTCTCCTCTTGCCTTCAGTCTTTCCCAGCATCAGTGTCTTTTCCGTGAGTCAGCTCTTCACATCAGGTGGTTAAAGTAGTGGAGCTTCCCCTTCAGCATCAGTCCTTCCAGTGAATGCTCAGGGCTGGTTTCCTTTAGGATTGACTGGTTGGACTGGTTTGATCTTCTTGCAGTCCAAGGGACTCTTAGGAGTCTTCTCTAGCACCATAGTTTGAAAGCAACAATTCTTCAGTTCTCAGCCTTCTTTATGGTCCAACTCCCACATCTGTATATGACTGCTGGAAAAACCATAGTTTTGACTATACAACAAATTTCTTCATTAGGCTGGCTGATTGGATACGTAATTTGCTCAGACAAATGTACCACTAATGCTGAAACAATGACCGCAAATATAAGCCTACCAGTCCTAAGCTGATCATCTTGCCTTTGTATTAGAAATGTATAGGGATAAAATGGGAAATTTCCTAATTCAGAGAAGTCTGGCATGCTGCATTCCATGGGGTCACAATGCCTCGGACATGACTGAGTGACTGAACAAACCACCAACAACATATGAAAATGTTTATGCTATAATCTCTTGATTAGGAACAAATAAGCCAAAGAATTCTGAGTACTTCTTATATGCCAGGCACTGAGAAAGCAAAGAGATAATGAAAATCAGTTTCATTGGAAAGATAAAGGGCTTCCCAGGTGGCGCTAGTCTTAAAGAACCCACCTGCCAATGCAGGAGATGTAAGAGATATGGGATAGATCCCTGCTTTGGGAAGATCCCCTGGAGGGGAGCATGGCAACCCACTCCAGTATTTTTGCCTGGAGAATCTCATGGATAGAGGAGCCTGGGGGCTACACTCTATAGGATCACAGAGAGTCGGACATGACTGAAGTGACCAGCACATAGGAAAGGTAAATCCTCCACCTCGTTTTGCTGCAGTGATAAAAAGTTGGTAGCGACTCTGAAAGTACATAGGAAGGGTACTAAAATTGGATCTACAAAAGAGCGCCTTTGTTGGAAGTGACACCTGGGCATTTTCTGGAAATGATGAGTAAGAATTAGCCAGAAGTGGTGAACCGAAGGAAGTTCTAAGCAGGAGAAGCAGCATGCGGAAGTCATGGAGGTTAGGAGTTACATATGGTGTGTTTCTCTCTTTTTAAAGATTTTGATATGGACCATTTTTAAAGTCCTTATTGAATTTGTTGCAACATTACTTCTGTGGTTTATGTTCTGTAGTTTTTTTTTTGGCCATGAGGCATGTGTGATCAGGGCTCAAACCCACACCCCCTGCATTGGAAGGTGAAGTCTCAAGCTCTGGACCACCAGAGAAGTCCTATGGTGTGTTTCTTGAGACAGAAAATACTTTAGTTTGCTTGCACATCTAATATGAACAGGGAGAGGGTGAATTCTGCTTGCTTGTGAATTTAGAATTAGACAGTGAGGCACAGCGACATACAGACAGCTTCTAAAAGAAATGCCTGGTCCAGGTAAAGCAAAGGTGAAGAATCAGGATTCAGACGTAGTCCATCTGACTTCAAAGTTGGAATTTGGCCAGTAGATTTACGTGGCATGAGACAATAATTCAAGAACATCTACCCTGTTTGTGGGGGGATGACACGTGTGATGTCAGTGTGGGTAAAGATCGTTATAATTTGATTCTGTCAGTCCTTCCATAATAAACCCTTACCTGTCTGATTATAGGCTAGGAGATACGCTGAAGCTGATGAAAGTAAAATGGTTACATTCCGTAAAAATTTCTCTTGAGTAGGCACACCGATAAAGAATGCTGCCTTATTTCTGTCTCTCTGATGACTTGCCCAGTGCTAGGATATGATAATGATTTAGTTCATGTCATTTGGGTGAATGGGATGAGCAGGATGAAAGAGCTGAGTGAAGATAAGGCGCTGATGCTACGTTCAGTTGTGCCTCTTTGCCACCCCATGGCCTGTATCCCTCCAGGCTCTTCTGTCCATGGGGTTCTCCAGGCAAGAACTCTGGAGTGGGTTGCCTTTTCCTCCTCCAGGGGATCTTCCTGACCCAGGGATCAAACCCAAGTCTCCATTCTTTATCACTGAGCCACCTGGCAAGCCCAAAGTCTGCTTACCTCTCGCTAGTTAGAGTTTTTTTTTGGGAATATATATTGTAGGAGAAATCTGTAAAAGCAAGAAGGAGATTAATAATAATCCAAACCAACTGAAATTATGAGGCAGTGCCACTCGTGCTGCTGTGGGGAGACCAACAATTTCAAATGCCAGTGGTCTCGCCTGATTGCGCTGGAAAATTGAGCCAAACCTTAGATATTTGGAAGTGGTTTGATTAGAGACAGGTGAAAGTGTTCGGTTATTCTCAATGCTTTGTGGCTTTCAGGTCAAGTCTGATGGCCAGGGCCTGTTCAGACGGCATATTTCAGGATGCTCTGAGGGCCAAGTCTGTGCTTCATCTGCACGGAGACATGGCTTCAGACGTTGGGAATGAAGTGTAGGGTCATACAGTGCACTCTCCAAGGGCAAAGATGCTAATTTGATTATGGATTCCCGACAGTTCCGTGGATTCGCTTCATTTTGCTCGGCCGCAAGACAGAGACAATTTAAATGATTAGTCTTTCATTATGTTTGCGTCACCTATCTCTCCCTTTTTTTGCTGGCTAGAAGGCTGACTTTCATTGTACACCATTCCCTCAGTTTGTGTAATAAGTTTAAAATATTTTACAAGTTCTCTTCCCATACAGGTTATCACAGAATGTTGAGTAGAGTTCCCTGTGCTATACGGTATGCCCGTGTTGCCTGTCTATTTTATATATAGTTATGTGTGCGTGTGCATATGACCGAACCACTTTCTGCATGCCTGAAACTAACACAACATGTAAATACACTCCAATATAAAATAAAAATGAAATTAAAAAACTTAGGATACAGTACACTTTAAAATTGTTTTTAGTTGCACAATTCTTTAGACACAAGCTACCTAGTCTACAATACCCAATTTCCATCAAAATAAAATGAAATTGGAAGTCCTTTGAAAGCAAATGAGTTTCGTGCTGTGGTGGCTATGGGGTTGAAGAAAGCCACAGGGTCTCTGAAAGGAACACAGACATTTTAAGATTTTTTTTTTTTTTTTTTTAATGTGGACCATTTTCTGTTTTGGCTTTTTGGCCAGGAGGCATGGGGAATCTTAGTTCCCCGACCAGGGGCTGAACCCTCGCTCCCTGCCTTGAAGGTGAAAGTCTTAATCACTGGACCATCAGGGAAGTCCCCGGTGCACACTTTTAATGCAGACAGGCCTCTGGGAAGTGGAGTTTGCAGGTTACATTCACTCTTGTCTCAGAGCTTTCTTGGGCATTCCGACAAAGTGTTTGGTTGTTGCTTTCCTTGAATACACTTAAGTCTTCATCATCACCCACCTGTTTCTTCAGTTAGATCCATGAACATAAGGAGAGGTGATTTCTTCCACTTAACAGAACTCATCATGATACTCAACACACTGGGATGCCCCACTTGTTTTCATTCTGCTTAAAATCCAGCTTTCTTTGGAATAATTCAGTCCACACTGGAAAGGTGAGACTCTCTAAACACTTCTCAGAAGCTGGTCGGAAGGCACACCGCGGGAATTTAGGGGCGAGCTCTTTATGTTTTGCTGGATCTCCTCCACTCACTCTGCCCGCCTGTGACCGGAGACATTCTCTGAGACTTCCGTGAGCCACGGGCTTTTGCTTGTGATAACCTCACAATCAAGGCTGCCGAGGTTCAGAGTGAAGTTCACGGCCTCCCTCCCCATTCCCACCCGTTCTCCGTGATTTGTTTACACTCTTGTGATTACTGTCATTTGCTTGTCCGACTACACCCCCGACAACTATTCATGCTGCAACGATTATGAAGAGAACAGGAAAGGAACAGAGTGTACTCGGTTCTGTCCACAGTCAGGACTGCAATCTTGCGGCCGTCTTTGGAGACGAGAGCAGAAGCCTGAGACGTGCTTCCGAGTGCGGCCGGGGGCCAATGTTTAGATGGGAAAATATCTTCAAATTTCACCGATGTCCACCTTCCACCTTTTTAAAAAGAAATATTAAGTAAGTTGGAGAAAAGGTAGTTGGCAGATGCGGAAAAAAGTTAACTTCACATTTAATCTCCCTTTTACACTGTTAACCAGACCAAACATGACACTAGCTTTTTAAAATGCTTTTTGCTATAGTATAACTGCTTTACAACTTTGCCTTAGTCAGCATCTACTGCTGTACTAAACATGTGAAAATTACTGGATGAGTCAATACAGGTGAACGACATGACTGTTTGCGTGCGTGCTAAATCCCTTCAGTCATGTCTGACTCTTTGTGACCCCATGGGCTGCAGCCTGCCAGGCTCCTCTGTCCATGGGATTCCCCAGGCAAGAATACTGGAGTAGGTTGCCATTTCCTCCTCCAGGGGATCTTCCCGACCCAGGGATCGAACCCACATCTCGTCTTCTGCATTGGCAGGCAGGTTCTTTGCCACTAGCACCACCTGGAAAGCCCTGAATATCATGGCTATTGAATATTTAAGCAAAGTTTTCATAATGATGTCTGAGTTTGGTGATTAAAAAATAAGGTGAAGAAACATTGATTTCATTACTGGAGACCTGTCTTCATGGATGGTTTTGATGTGACTTTTCTAGGACACAGCTGATAATTTTATATTTTGATACCCTTTCTCTCTTCTGAGTCTCAGTTAATTTACTGATGTTTATAGGGAGCTAGGTTGACAGGGAGCAGTAAAGGATGGATGCCATGTGTCCCACTGGAAAAACCAACATCAGATATATTCTGAGCCCTTTTCATGCCTTAAGCTGACATAAAAGCCTCTACCCAAAGAGACTTTGTGCACATGTGTGTGCTAAGTCGCTTCAGTCATGTCTGACTCTTTGCAACCTCATATACTGTAGCCCCCCAGGCCCCTCCGTCCATGGGATTCTCCATGCAAGAATACTGGTCTGGGTTGCCATACCCTCCTCCAGAGTAATCTTCCTGACCCAGGGATCAAACCCGCCTCTCTTACGTCTCCTGCTTTGACAGGCAGGTTCTTTACCACTAGCACCACCCTGGAAGACCAAAGGGACTTCGTATCATGTTTGAAACGTGTCTGCTGCTCATGGTAAGATGTGCTCATTCACAGAAGCATTGGGAGGCCCAGGGAGTCTTGATTCAATTAAGGCTGATGGACATCAGGCTTCTGAAGTGAAAAGTTGGTCATCCTGCCTGGGATATTTCATTCTCATACTCTTTATGAAGTCAGGATTTCCAAGAAACATCTCCTCTTGCAGCCCGCATCCGCCTTCTCATCTGGCTCCCAGAGTGAGACGTTCCACACAGTGACAGTCCCATGTATCCAGTGCACCCGAGCCATCTTTTAGGCATCCTTTCAAAGGAGAGTCACACGCGCTCAGAGACGCCAGGTCAGAAACGCATCCGTGGTGTGTTTGCCGTCATTTCTGAACGTCCCCATTCCGAGTGGACTAGAGGAGTGCAGGAGAGACGTGCGTGAGAACTTCTTTCCTCCCTGGAAGCGCAGTGCCTACACACGTTCCCACAGAGATACTGGGCATTCCTCCAGGGATCTGTGGAATAACTTGCCCTTCCTGCACTTTCCCTGAAGTGAAAGGAAAACAGTAGCCTCGTTCTCGTGCATTCTGCCTGCAGAGGCCACATCCAGGGAGGGGACCCAAAGGCCTGAGAAGGTCCTGCACTCCTGGAGGTGGGGTCATGGGTGCACCCCATCATGCCTCTTTCAAAACTTAACCAAAGGAACTTAAGAAGTGCAACAATTTTTTTTTTAGTGCATTTGCAATTTCTTTATATTCTTTCTCCTCTTCAAATGCATACAGTGGTGTCAGTCCAGCATTTTGTTGGTAGCCTTCTTCTGCAAAGACCCCATCCAGGCTCCTCCATGCAAGGGAATCTGAATCACAGGTTAATCCCTTTGTTAACGGCAAATAGTTAAAGCTGGAAAATTGTTTGCATGTCTTCCTATATGCAGTATATCAACACTCCTGAAATCTCCATAAGTTCAACTTAAAACAGATTTTGGAGGGGAAAAAGTGAACTTTATCTTAAATTTGTGATTTTTTTGAGTTTATTGAAAGTGTGTGTGTGCGTGCTAATTTGCTTCAGTCATGTCCAACTCTTTGCAACCTTGTGGACTGTAGCCTGCCAGGATCCTCTGTCCCTGGGATTTTCCAGGCAAGAATACTGGAGTGGGTTGCCATTTCCTCCTCCAGGGGATCTTCCCAATCGAGGGATCGAACTGGTGTCTTCTGTGTCTCCTGCACTGCAAAAGAATTCTTTTCCACTAGCGCCACCTGGGAAGTTCACTGAAAGTATAGTGCATTGTAAGTTTCTAGACCTCACAGGCAATCCATGGTCCTACACAATATGACTAATACTATTAAAAGCATGGCGTTAAGGTTTCACAAGAGTTTTTCTTCATGAAACACTTAAAGAATTCTGAAATGATGTCAACAGGGTTGGGCGAGTTGGAGAAGGCATTTTCTGTTATTTAATTTAAAGTGGTTCAAGAACTGGGTGGCTTTACGCCTCTAAAGCATCCTTCAGCCGAGAACACCAAAATATCCACATGGGCCTTTACGGGACCTGCTGCTGCATAAATCCCAGCTCTGACTCATCTGTGGGAACCTGAACTTTCTCTGGGAGAACACCAACGTCTCATTTCTGTATATGGATACGTTAGAAAGGATAATTAGATTTAGTTCTTATTTCATCTCATTTCCTTATTTTCCACACTTCCTAAACTCCTGCAATCAAAGTACCATACTTCTGAATCTGTTTATGTTTTGTTCTTATCTTTTTCAATAGCTGAGGGTGTATTTTTTGCTCTGAGAGATTTTCACAACATTTTTTTTTCCATGCTCAAGATTTACTGATTTTTTTTTTTAACTGGCAGCCTGCCGGCTCTGTGCCAGGGCTGCTGCTGGGCGCAGCTGAATCTGAGCAGTCTGACTCACTATCGGACGGTGGCCTTTCTGTTGACTTTTCTCCTACTAACCTTTGAGTGTATGTGAAAAGGAAAATCGGTACATAACGTTTTCTTTGCCTCATCAGTAATTAGCTGCCTCCTCCTTACATACTATCATCAGTTGGTCACAGAGAAATCTCACTTCTACCAAGGTCATAGTTATTTTATAGAAAAAACTGATTGTTTGCTTTGGGCTGCGCTGCAAGACTTGTGGGGTCTGAGTTCCCTGACAGGGGTTAAACTCAGGCCACAGCAGTGAAGGCATCAAGTTCTAACCACTGGACCATCAGAGAACTCCCAGGAAACTCCCAGGAAATACGGATTTTTATCAACTCTGTTCCTAAGTATATTCCCTTCCCCTATGAGATAGTTTACGAAATCACTTAGAATAAGTAACTGGAACATAAATTTAGATGTAACCGACATTATTGAATCTGTGTGGTCTTATCAGGGGCTTCCCTCATGGCTTAGCAGGAGAGAACCCACTTGCCACTGCGGGAAGCTCAGGCTCGATCCCTGGGTTGGAAAGATCCCCTGGAGAAGGAAATGGCAGGCGACTTCAGTGTTCTTGCCTAGAGAATCCCACAGTCAGAGGAGCCTGGAGGAGGACCTGAGAGAGTAGCATTGAAACATATACATTACCATATGGAAAATAGATAGCCAGTGGGAATTTGCTGTATGATGCAGGGAGCTCAAATCCAGTGCTCTGTGACAAGCTAGAGGGGTGGGATGGGGAGGGATGTGGGAAGGAGGTTCAAGAGGGAGGGGACATTCGCATACCTATAGGTGATTCGTGTTGACGTGTGGCAGACACCCACACAATATTGTAAAGCAATTATCCCCCAATTAATAATTTTTTTCAAAGGGTCTGACATGACTTAGCAACTGAGCATATGGGATTCTTGAGTGCTTTTTACTCAGTAATCTATAGTATGTGTTAGGGCTTCCCTGGTGACTCAGATAGTAAAGAATCTGCCTGCAATGCAGGAAACCCTGGTTCAGAACCTGGGTTGGAAAGATCCCCTGGAGAAGGAAATGGCAGCCCACTCCAGTACTCTTTCCTGGAGGATCCCATGGACAGAGGAGCCTGGCCGGCTACAGTCCATGGGGTCACACAGAGTCAGATATGACTGAGTGACTCACACTTTTCATATGTCAGGTGAATCCCCATTATGTTCATTTTTTTATGACCAAATGTCACTCCTTTGAAATACTGAACACTTGATTTAGCGATTTCTCCTGTTTTTTATTTCAAGTCAGTGGGACCTCTGGTGACTGAAGGTCTACTGGTCATTTACTGTGAGGTATTACAGTGATTTGTATCCATGTTTTATTTTCTTAATAAATTATTAGAATCCGCCTTCATACCTGTCTTCTCTCCCCAGTGTTATTGGTAATAATAG
The DNA here is from genome assembly GCF_963930625.1 of Muntiacus reevesi. NCBI lineage: Eukaryota > Metazoa > Chordata > Mammalia > Artiodactyla > Cervidae > Muntiacus > Muntiacus reevesi. Next base: position 2,445,045 of record NC_089266.1, read on the forward strand.
CTAATGTGTACAGGACAACCTCTGTGGAGCTTTCTTCTGTTTATATCACTGATCTCATTTCATCCTCATACAAACCCTAATGAGACAGCATCAGTGTCCTTGTTTCCTTGATGAGGATATAGAAGCCTCGGGAAGTTCGCTGAGGTCACACTCCTAGCTAGTCGTAGATCGAGGATTAGATTCAAGGCAATTCAGTTGCTGTGGCTTTATCATTAACCACTTCATCATTATTGCCAACCTAGAGCTCCCAGGTCAGAGTGAGCGCATGAAACTTCATGTGCTTGCACGCTTAGTCGCTCAGTCGTGTCTGACTCTTGGAGACCCCATGGTCTGTAGCCCGCCACGCTCCTCTGTCCGTGGGATTCTCCAGGCAAGAACCCTGGAGTGGGCTGCCATGCCCTCCTCCAGGGGATCTTCCTGACTCGGGGACGAACCTGCGTCTCCTGCATGGCAGGCGGGTCCTTTACCACTGTGCCACCTGGGAAACCCCTCTGACTCCACATCTTTCCGTTTCACCTCTTTGACTGCTCATCCATCGCTACGTTTTGTGAGGAGCAGGCTGGACGCTGAGCGAGCTGGGCGCTGCGTTGATGCCCAGAGCCGGCGGGGCGGGAACACTGCTCACCGCTGGCTGTCTGGGCGGCTTGACCGCAGCTTCCCAGGGAGCTCCTCCAAGGAAGCACAGCCTTGCCGCTCTTCTGCCGTCACAGAAAGCTCCAGCGTGGGGTTAGTCCTCAGGCTTCATGCTGTGAGTTGCCTCTGAAGCCGTGATTCATTATTTTTCCCCCCTGCATACATTTTAGTGTGTCCTTTTAGCAAATCGTGTTTCATTAAGCCATGTTTTTACCTCCTTGCTTTTACATGGGGAGGACAAGGAGACAGCCATGAAAACGACAGCTGCCCGGGACAGCGTGCGTAACGTGCGTGCGTAACGTGCGTGCATAACGTGCGTGCGTAACGTGCGTGCGCCCGCGCCTTTGGCTCCACGTCTGCCCCCAAACACAAGGGTAGGGGTCGTGTCTGCGCCGAAGGTCCTTTTTTAGCTCATCTACAGTAAGACTTACGTTTTCCTTCCTGCGTGTTTCAAAACTAGACTTTGCCCTTCAGCAACTAAAAAATAGAAACATAAACTATTAATAATAATAATAAGGAATCGTGTTTCCTGCCAGGGCTTTCCACAGAGCTTGCCCTTCTTGGTGGTCAGAATGAGGAAGTGAACTTCTTTTCCCTCCTCCCAGTCATCCTCAGAGGATGTGGGCAACGAGCCAGTGTAACCACGGGGAAAGCAAGACTTATGACAAAGCTAAAAGCTGAAAATAGACTCCATTTCCAAGCAGTGTGTTCTATAGAATGTTTTTCATCTGTTTTTCATCACGTGATGGCTCCATCACATGGGTTAATCTGGTCTTGCAAACATCAAGGGAATTTCCAAGACGATTTTAGTAAACGGAATTGTAATGTTTGAATATGAAAAACGTAACTGTTTGAGAAATAAGATATTTTCAGCTACTCCTTGGGGCAACTGTAGGGCTGTTTGTATTTGCCTTTCAGGCCGTATGCATTATGTTCTCTTAGCTGAGTTCCTGGGCTTCCTGAAGGTCTGAGTTCTAACCACTTCCTCTTAATATGTTCATGAACACCGCTGCCCCCATTTTGCATAGTTTTATGGAATTAACAGAACTCCCAAAGACCCTAGGGGTTTGCCTTAGACCGTGTTGTTCCAGGTCATTTATCTAAGTGAAATATAAATCAGCAGTGTTAATAAAATGATCTGAGACTAGAAAATAAACTCATGGCTACCAAAGGGGAAAGTCCAGTTCAGTCGCTCAGTCGTGTCCGACTCTTTGCGACCCCATGAATCACAGCACGCTAGGCCTCCCTGTCCATCACCAACTCCTGGAGTCTACCCAAACCCATGTCCATCAAGTCAGTGATGCCATCCAGCCATCTTATCCTCTGTTGTCCCCTTCTCCTCCTGCCCCCAATCCCTCCCAGCATTAGAGTTTTTTCCAATGAGTCAACTCTTTGCATGAGGTAGCCAAAGTATTAGAGTTTCAGCTTCAATATCAGTTCTTCCAATGACCATTCAGGACTGATTTCCTTTAGGATGGACTGGTTGTATCTCCTTGCAGTCCAAGGGACTCTCAAGAGTCTTCTCCAACACTACAGTTCAAAAGCACCAATTCTTCAGTCCAATTGTCACATTGATACATAACCACTGGAAATACCATAGCCTTAATTAGACGGACCTTTGTTGGCAAAGTAATGTCTCTGCTTTTTAATATGCTATCTAGGTTGGTCATAACTTTCCTTCCAAGGAGTAAGCATCTTTTAATTTCATGGCTGCAGTCACCATCTGCAGTGATTTTGGAGCCCCCCAAAATAAAGTCTGACACTGTTTCCACTGTTTCCCCATCTATTTCCCATGAAGTGATGGGACCAGATGCCATGATCTTAGTTTTCTGAATGTTGAGCTTTAAGCCAACTTTTTCCACTGTCCTCCTTCACTTTCATCAAGAGGCCTTTTAGTTTCTCTTCACTTTCTGCCATAAGGGTGGTGTCATCTGCATATCTGAGGTTATTGAGATTTGTCCCGGCAATCTGGAAATGGAGATCAGTGGAGAAATAACTCCAGAAGGAATGAAGGGATGGAGCCAAAGTAAAAACAATACCCAGATGTGGATGTGACTGGTGATAGAAGCAAGGTCTGATGCTGTAAAGAGCAATATTGCATAGGAACCTGGAATGTTAGGTCCATGAATCAAGGCAAATTGAAAGTGGTCAGACAGGAGATGGCAAGAGTGAACGTCGACATTCTAGGAATCCGCAAACTAAGATGTCCTGGAATGGGTGAATTTAACTCAGATGACCATTATATCTACTACTGTGGGCAGGAATCCCTTAGAAGAAATGGAGTAGCCATAGTCAACAAAAGCATCCCAAATGCAGGACTTGGATGCAATCTCAAAAATGACAGAATGATCTCTGTTCGTTTCCAGGGAAAACCATTCAATATCACGGTAATCCAAGCCTATGCTCCAACCAGTAATGCTGAAGAAGCTGAAGCTGAAGGGTTCTATGAAGACCTATAATACCTTTTAGAACTAACACCCAAAAAAGATGTCCTTTTCATTATAGGGGACTGGAATGCAAAAGTAGGTAGTCAGGAAACACCTGGAGTAATAGGCAAATTTTGCCTTGGAGTACAGAATGAAGCAGGACAAAGGCTAATAGAGTTTTGCCAAGAGAACGCACTGGTCATAGCAAGCACCCTCTTTCAACAATGCAAGAGAAGACTCTACACATAGACATCTCCAGATGGTCAACACCAAAATCAGATTGATTATATTCTTTGCAGCCAAAGATGGAGAAGCTCTATACAGTTCAGCAAAGACAAGACTGGAAGCTGACTGTGGCTCAGATCATGAACTCTTTATTGCCAAATTCAGACTTAAATTGAAGAAAGTAGGGAAAACCAGTAGACCATTCAGGTATGACCTAAATCAAATCCCTTATGATTATCCTGTGTAAGTGAGAAGTAGATTTAAGGAACTAGATCTGATAGAGTGCCAGATGAACTATGAACCAAAGGGGAAAGGGTGAGGGTAAATTAGGGGTATGGGATTAACAGATATACAGTACTGTGCATAGAGTAGATAAACAGCAAGGAACTACTGTATAGCCCAAGGAATTATAAATATTACCATAACTTATAATGGAGTTCAGTTCAGTTGCTCAGTCATGTCCGACTCTTTACGACCCCATGAACCACAGCACGCCAAACCTCCCTGTCCATCACCAACTCCCGGAGTTTACTCAAACTCATGTCATTGAATTGATGATGCCATCCAACCATCTCATCCTCTGTCGTCCCCTTCTCCACCCACCTTCAATCTTTGCCAGCATCAGGGTCTTTTCAAATGAGTCAGCTTTTCACAACAGGTGGCCAAAGTATTGGAGTTTCAGTCCTTCCAATGAATATTCAGGACTGATTTTCTTTAGGATGGATTGGTTGGATCTCCTTGCAGTCCAAGGGATTTCCAAGAGGTTTTTCCAACACCACAGTTCAAAAGTCTCATTTCTTTGGTGATGGAAATGATTGAGTTTCCAAATGAGGTTGGAAAACTCAGCTTTCTTTATAGCTCAACTCTCACATGCCTGCATGACTACTGGAAAAACCATAGCCTTAACTAGATGGACCATCATTGGCAAATCAGTGTCTCTGCTTTTTAATATGCTGTCTAAGTTGGTCATAACTTTTCTTCCAAGTAGTAAGCGTCTTTTAATTTCATGGCTGCACTCACCATCTGCAGTGATTTTGGAGCCCCCAAAATAAAATCTGCCACTGTTTCCCCATCTATTTGCCATGAAGTGATGGGACTGGATGCCATGATCTTAGTTTTCTGAATGTTGAGCTTTAAGCCAACTTTTTTACTCTCCTCTTTCCCTTTCATTAAGAGGTTTTTTAATTCCTCTTGGCTTTCTGCCATAAGGGTGGTGTCATCTGCATATCTGAGGTTATTGATATTTCTCCCAGAAATCTTGATTCCAGCTTGTTATAATGGAGTATAATCTCCAAAAGTACTGAATCACTATGCTTTTCTCCCAAAACTAATATGTGTTCATGCTCAGTCGCTCATTTATGTCTGATGGTTTGCGACCCCATGGACTGTAGCCCACCAGGCTCCTCTGTTCATGAGATTCTCCAGGTAAGAATATTGGAGTTGGTTGCCATGTCCTCCTCCATGGGATCTTCCCACACAGGAATTGAATCCAAGTGTCTTGTGTCTCCTGCCATTGGCAGGTGGGTTCTTTACCCATTGAGCCATCTGGGAAGCCTGCTTTAGACTATATGACTACCTTCTTTATGGTTGAGTCTCACTTAGCTGACTCCTGTTCTTTCACAGATCTTTCAGAGATCTCCACTAACTCTTGGTAAAGATGAATCGATTTAAGATTTGATGTAGTTTCTATCATCAGTGGGTTCACAAATTGGAGACAGGGAGATAGATATGTGTGCACATTACTGTGAACATGAAGAGTGGTGGAATAGAGTATTGTGTGTGTGTTGGGGGTGGGTAGGATGGGGGGAGGGGCATCTTCCAGAGAACAGTAACAGGGCGTACAGAGATACCAATATGAATCAGGAATAAAGTGGAACATGGAGGGTAGAAGGCATGAACGTGGAGAGATGGAGAGAGGGTCCAGGTGATCTCAGAGCATCTTTTGTTGTTACTGTTGTTGTGTCGCGGAGTTGTGTCTGACTCTTTGTAGCCCCTGGACCGCAGCATGCCAGGACAGCTTTACTCTCCCCCGCAGTTTGATCAGATTCTTGTCCATTAAGTCAGTGATGCCATCCAACCATCTCATCCTCTGCGGTCTCCTTCTCTTTTTGCCTTCAATCTTTCCCACCATCAGGGTCTTTTCCAATGAGTTGGCTCTTCACATCAGGTGGCCAAAGTATTGAACTTCAGCATCAGTCCTTCCAATGAATGTTCAGGGTTGATTTCCTTTAGGATTGACTGGTTTGTTCTCTTTCCAATCCAACGGACTCTCAAGAGTCTTCTCCAGCACCAAAATTAGAAAGCATCAATTCTTCGGTGCTGAGCCTTCTTTATGGTCCTACTCTCACATCTGTACATGACTACTGTAAAACCATAGCTTTGACTATGTGAGCCTGGTGGATAACCTGTCCTGGGCCTTGTTAGAGGGGAACTTGGCAGGCTTTCAGCTGTCAAGAAATATCTAATATACCCAAGTAGACATGAATAAAGCATTTTTACTGTTGATGTGGGAGCCTGAGGTAGCATTCATTCAGTCCCTGTGGGGAGCGGCCCTCCCACTGGGTGCAGACTCGGCAGCTGGTCCATTGCATGGCAAAGTGCTAGAACCTCGAGTTTCTCTTTGAGTTCCATCAACTGTATTGTACTAGGACCTATGGAAAACAAAGTCCTCGTATTTATCACATTTGGTTTGAGGGGATCTGGCTTTTTGCCCTGGTTATGAATTGTCCAGAATTGGATGTGTTATGTTTCCTAAACTATTCTAAGAGTGGTTGGTGTTATGTAAGTGGAGATTTTTGAATCGTCTAAGGCAACTTGAAAATTCCGCATATTTGTAAAGTATCAGCCCATTCCTAGACATCATGTTTATTTCTCAAGTGGTGGCACTATTTTTAGAAATAAAGGACTTCAAAACCTTCGTCCACATTTTTCATCCATTACACAATGTGTTCCTCAAACATATGCAAAACAATGACGTGGAGAAATCTTGAGATTGGGGGAGGGGAGGGGAACAGCAGCTTGATTTGAGTTTGCTAACACATATTATGATTTACTATTTAACAGTTGGCTCCATTTGGCATCTGGAAATTTTCTCAAATGCAAGAGCGTGTAGTGTATTAAGATTTATTTGTGTATTAAGCAAGCATGTTTGGTTGAAATGTGGCTAGCATATTTGACTGAATAAGAAATGAGGAGATGACACAGCTCAGTGATTGATAACATTTAGGGAAATATTTACAAACATACATAATATTTTGTTGATTCTCCAGGCTTTTCTGTGCCTATTCCCATCTGTATATTTTTTTTAATGAAGAAGATTCAAAATCATTACCCAGATGTCTTTTCTTTTCTTGCGATTCAGCATAGACCGTATTTGTAATATTTCCGTACATGGTCGAATGTGGAAACCTCATTGGGCCAGTGTTAACCACTTTCTCCTCCCACCCTATTTTGATTATTTGTCCGTGAATGCATTTTTTTCCCGAATGTATCATTTGATCCCTCCCCTATCAAGTGTAGAGACTTCCAAATTCTTGTCTTTTAAATGGATGTGTTGCTGAATGCACGGTGCATAATGGAATAAATGTAGGAAGTTTGTGGGGTGAATTCAACAACTTCTGGATAAAATTTGAAGCACCTGTAGAATCTAAGATTAATAGAGCTTCTGAAGATAATAATGGGCTCAGACATGCTGATGACTGTGGTTGAATTTTCACCATCACTTACACATAGTGCATTTGTATAGCTTAGGAATTCCTCCTTTTGTTTGTGATTAAATGAAATGAATTTACTGGTATATGTGATGGCACAGTATGTCAAATAGTGAGAGGCATTAATTGGTCTCTTCTGAGACCTGATCTCGGCTCTTTTGGAGTCATGGAGACTAAAGGGTTACATGAGGTTAGGGTTCGAGTCACAGCCTTCTTGATTGGAGTTCAATGAATGCTTATCAGAGGCTCTTTCTCTGAAACAACCAGGAAAGAGTCATATTAATACTAGTCAAGAATTGACGAGAGAACTTGAAAAGGACTGGGGGAGTATATCTCCATGGCCCTTCAGGAAAGAGACACATTTTAAATGGTAGAACTGCAGGTTTCGTGCGTAGGGCTGTTTCTTCAGCCTCTCCCAGCTCTTACTCACCCGTCGGCTTGATCTTCATTTGGTTTCCTGAGCAGACTTCTCTCCTACAAAGAGAATGTGTTGAAGAGCCAACATGAATATCAGTCTGCTTGGCAGTCAAAGCCTCATAAATTATTCTGTTGGTTCTTTGACACAAATCATTCTCATGTGAGTTTGAGTTGCATAAGCTGGATTATTTTTCTTTGCTCCTGATTACCACTGGCAAAACTACTTATTAAATATCATCTCAAGATATATGAAAGCAAGAAGACCAAACCTCTGGAGTACAGAGGATAATTGGAATATTTTCCCTAAGTACCCACCCATCCACCTCACCCGAATTATTAGAGTAGCATGGGCTAATTGTTTAAACCATTGTAGACATTCATGGTAGACATTGCAGAATAATACAGACAGGTTTAGGTATCTTTTCTTCTAGTCTTTTTTGATCTAAGCATAAGGCACAGGTTACAATGAACATAAATGTAGCTTACATTTATTGAAGGCTTATGCAAAGCCTGTTTAAGGGCCTGCTGTGCATCCATTCATTTTAATCCACAAGGCAATTTTAATGTGGCTAGCATTATCATCTCATTTTGTAGATGAGGATATAGAGGTACTGTGATTTTAAGTAACCCATGTCACAGAGTAAGTGATGGAGCTGTGATAAATTAAGATGGTCTCATTTTATAGCATAAGTTCCATTAAAAAAAATTTTTACTTGAGTATAGTTGGCTTAGAATGTTGTGTTAGTTTCTGGTATACAGGAAAGTGAGTCAGTTGTATATATGTATATATCCACTCTCTATAGGATTCTTTTCCCATATAGGTCATCACAGAGTACTGAGTAGAATTCTCTGCACTTTACAGTGGGTCCTTATTAGTGATCTATTTTACATACAGTAGTGTATATGTCTCAATCCCAATCTCCCAATTTATCCCTCCACCCCTTCCCAGTAAGCACACATTTGTTTTCTGTATCCATGAGTCTATTTCTGTTTTGTATCATTTTTTAAGATTTCACATATAAGCTATATCATATTTGTCTTTCTCTGTACAGCATAAATTCTTAACCATCACTATGCTGTTATATTTTATTTATAATCTGCACCCTGCTATTCTGAATTCACATAGTGCCTTCTCTACAGAATAGTAAAGTTTTAGAAACCTTCTCAACTATCACCCAATTGCTCACGACTATGTAACTCTCTCAGTTTGATTTTGTCTTGAGAAGGCTCAATGTTAAATTTGCTCATCTGTGTAATGACATATCAATACTTTCCTCCTAGTGGTAGTAAAACTAGGCTGTTTAAGAATCAAATGTAGGACATGTCCATATGGTGTCAAACCTAAATGTTCTGTCCTGGGTCCCCTTTAATATTCTTAAATTATAACATGTTATATAAAATCTTTGAAATTTGACATGAGAGATAAAGATCCAAACACTGTCTAACATCATTGCATGGGTTGAAGATTAGTTCAGACTGTCACAAGACAAGATGACAAAGGAAGTATTCTAATGAAAGATAGGATACCATGACTGCTTTCTCTTTCTGAAAGTGTTAATCAGAGTACAAATTAATGGACTGCATGCAATGTGCAAAATGCTCTCCATTCTGATCTATTTCTAACTGATGTAAATTTAAGCATTTCTTTGGTTCAACCAAAAGCCCTGAACTGGTGGTCTCTTTTAAGTGGTGATCTAGGACATCTACATGCCTGTGGATGGTTTTTGTCTTTCTTTTGTCAGAAAGACTGCATTTGTTTGAGTACCCAAAGATTTAAGTAAATTAAACAAGAATGCAAAAATTTGACAAAGTGTATGGCTCTGGAAACTTGATGCTACATGAAAAATGCAAACTTTTGGTTTGTCATCTTTTTAAAAAAATTTTTTTGATTAATGATCACTGAAAAAAAGAAAGTAGGGATTTTCAGAGGTTATCATGAGTTCACTAAGATTATTTTTTCTCAAGCATGTTACACTTTTTTTCCTTCCTCCATCCCATGGTCTCTCCCTTTTTTTTTTCAAGGAATACTATATTCATGGATTGGCAAATGCTTTAACTTAAAGTACTTTGCTTACATAATATTTTTTTTGGCAAAGACCCTCATGATATCAAGAGAATTATGCCAAAATAAGGTTACAAAATGAATCGCTTCCAACTCTTTGGGGAGGGAGGTGTGGAGGCAGTCAGTCCCAATATGCCTAATAGTATTATAGACTATTAACTTACACAGAAAGTTAGTAGCTGAATAATAATTTATAACAATTTGGTAATCATGCTGGAGGTTTCGGGTAACTACAGCTATGTGTAAAGAGTACGAAAATATGGTCAAGAAAAAATAGCTAATACTGAACTAAGCACTATGGGTGGAAGGTTAATACCTATAAGAAGAGGTGATAAATCTTTGTACTATCAGGAATATTGCATGTTTAGTTTACTTCTAGGGACCATCCTTTTGCAAATACATTGATTTCTAGATTTGAGTACATTCAGAGAAAGCTATGAAGGTTAGCAAGTGGTGATGACTGGACAGTATTTTTTTTTTTTAATTTTTGGCCACATCACTCAGTTTGTGGGATCTTAGTTCCCTGACCAGGAATTGGGCCTGGGCTCTTGGCAGTGAGAGTGCAGTGTTCCCATCACTGGACTGCCAGGAATCCCCGCAGTGCAGAGTGTTTAAACTTTCATGTGCATATAAATGAGCTGATTACCTTATGTAAGTTTTTAATTCTGATTCAGTAGTTCTGAGATGGGACCCAGGTGTCCTCATTTCTATGAGCTCCCAGTGATGCTGATGCTACTGGTGTGCAGACAGCACTTTGAATGGCGTGGCTGTAGCAGAATGGCCGGACGGTGCTGTGGGTCCGTTCAAATGGAACGGGTTTATATTTATACTGGATTATGTTTACCCTGTTGTGTGGGTTTTTCTCCTTACCTTGCTTGTTTGCTTGGGAGAGGACAAGGAGAAATCAGTGAGTAGGAGTTTAAGCTGGATATAGAAAGCCCTGAGGAGAGGAATGGATGGATATGGAAAAAAAGCAGCAAGTCCAGAGTACTCAAGGTCCCGATGAAGTTGAAAAGCTGTCATCATAGAAGCGGCTGGAAAAGCAAGTTGGAAGACGAGGAGCTTATGAGTGAGGATTTTGAAAGTGAAAGAATTACAGATGATGACAAGATCCAGATGTAGCCCCGGAGGATCACGACTGACGTGGCGATGGGGATGGTGATGGTCTCACTGTTCTATCGAGCCCGGGAGGGTGAAGAGGGCTGGGGGCTCGGCTTCCGCATGCTCATGGCCCCGTGCTCGGGGGCAGAGACCACGCTGAAGGGCACTTATCAGTCTGGAAGCTCTTGTGGACACTTATCTTTTGACCTCTTGGAATTTCTCTTGGGATTAAAGCATTCACATGAGAAATAGTTACTGAGTGTTTACAAGCAGTGAAGCACTGTCTGTGCGTGGCATGGTGGATACCTTCCTAAACCAGACGGAGCTTGTGCTCTGGTGGATTTGCGCCTCTGGGGTCCTGGCCTCCATGTGGGTGCTATGCCAGGGAGGATCCCAGAATGATGTATGTGGGAAAAGAATCTAAAATGAGTGGGTGTGTGTGTCTATGTAACTGATTCACTTTGCTGTATGCCTGAAACTAACACAATAGTGTAAATCAGCTATAAGCCAATAAAAATTAAAAAAGAAAAAGGAAGAAAAGGTACCCCAAAGGACCATCAACTGGCTCTCTCAAACTTCCTCAGCAAATTGGAAGAAAAAGAAGGAAAAAAAGACAGAAAACAAAATAGAGCAGAACAATGACAATACAAATAAAGTCAGAAAAATTAAAAACAATTAGAATAAGCAAAAAATGAAACAGATACAAGATACCTGAGATGAGATTAGATCACCTCTAGAAAGTGAAGTCACTCAGTCATGTCCAACTCTTTGCGACTCCATGGACTGTAGCCTACCAGGTTCCTCCATCCATGGGATTTTGCAGGCAAGAATACTGGAGTGGGTTGCCATTTCCTTCTTTAGGAGACCTTCCCGACCCAGGGCCTGAACCCGTGTCTCCCGCACTGTAGGAAGACGCTTTACCGTCTGAGCCACCGGGGAAGTCCTCTACTGTAGCCCTTAAAGATGGTACGGCCGAGTCTGCTTGCAGGGCAGGGGTAGAGATGTAGACGTGGAGAATGAACTTGTGGGCACAGGGGGAGGGGAGGGTGGGATGAAGCTGGAGATTAGGATTGGCACACACACCGCCATGTGGATGTAGACAGCTGGCGGGAGCTGCTGGGTGAGGACGGGGGTAGGGGGCGATGGGAGAGAGATTCAGGAGGGAGGGGCCTATGTCTGCAGGTAGCTGCCCCTCTGTGGTATAGCAGAAACTGACGCAGCATTTTAAACCAGTTATACTCCAATAAAAAAAGAAGAAAAAAGCCCGGCCCCATCTTTTTCATGGCATGAAACTTTGGCTTTAGTTTTCCTTATAATTAGAGTGAACAAAATTAGTTTGTGTGAAAAACAGCAAAGAAAGTCACTTTGGTCAGCTTTGAGAAACTGATCTGCTTTTGTCAAAACCAAAGGAACCCTTTTATCCCATGTTGCTGAGAGCGACCTGAGTGTGGAGGGCAGGAATGTGTATGGAATGGAAGACCTGAAAATCACAAAAGGTAGCAACTGAAGATTACAGACTGCGTGAGCTCTGAGAATGTAGAGCTGAGAGCATCGCCTCCCATTGCAAGAGAAACGTGAAAAGGTCACTTATGTCTACCCATCATCCAGTTTTTCTACCTTTAGTTACCGTGTGAGTCGCTTCAGTCATGTCTGACTCTTTGTGACCTCATGGACTGTAGCCCTGCAAGCTCCTCTGTCCATGGAATTCTCCAGGCAGGAATAATGGAGTGGGTTGCCATTCCCTTCTCCAGGGGCTCTTCCCTACCCAGGGATCGAACCCAGGTCTCCTGCTTTGCAGGCAGATTCTTTACTGTCTGAACTACCAGGGGAGCCCACTTTAGTGACTAACCTAAGCTACACCCATAAAATAAATGAATTCATAATAAATATTTTCATTTAATTTTCAGTCGCTGTATCCAGGAAGGTCAGATAATTTAGCATCTCATGACCTGAGTTTGCTGACTGGTTGCTCCCTTGTTCTGTTACTGTTTTTGGTATTTCTGTCTATACAGTGATTTCTGTTCTGACTTTGTATTTTCCCCAAATCTGTCCTTGACGTGCTGTGAGCAAAAGCTGCTCACCTCAGCGATCAGGACTGCAGCTCAGTTACATAAAATAAAAGGAAAGCTTCTTCTGTTCTTCTGATAAATGTGGATTTGGTTTTGGCATTCTGTCTGGGCACAGCTGTTCCTTTCGACTTTTGATGAATAGAAGACTGTACTCTTTACCTTTGAAATCTGGCTACAGAATCACACCACACTCCAAAACATTCATTTTCCTCTAACGTTTCTCGGAACTTTTTGCTCAAAGCCTACTCTTTCTTTTCCTGGATCGTTCTGAGGCTGATCCTTTTTTTCTTTAGTTTGTCCTTATCAGTCAGCTCAGTGATGCTGACGTGAGTGGTGAAAAGCAGATCGGCACCAGGCAGGTAGAACTGGAGTATGATGATAAATTACAAGGGAGAGGAAGCCAGCTCAGGAAGACAGAATTTCTGGTCTCATAGTTCAGTCCAACCTTATGAGATAATAGAGTTAGGAGTGTTCTTCACCCTTCATTTATGCAAGCTGATGATAAACTGCAATTTTTCTGTTTCAAAGGGGAAAAGGACCGCAAAGTGTCTTTGGCCACCAAAAAGCTCTGCTCTTACAAAATATTTTGATGAGCTAAGTGTAAATGAATCAGAAAACATACGGATTGAATTTCCACCATTGTGCTCATGGGAGGCCTTTTTATTTTATTTTTTTAATGGGAAAAAGAATGCAGTTGACAAACAGAATTTAGGTTTTTCTGAATCAAATATTTAGAATCCAGTTCAAGAGATTTTCAAGAATCTGAATGAACAGAAGTTCCTTGGTCCAGTCTTCATTTTATCGTTTATTTTGACTTACTTTAGCCTTTATGTGTTCACATGCCACGAAGAGAAAATAGGTAAATATGAGCAAGCCAACTTTAAAGGTAAGCATCATTTTATTTTTTTGAGTTGGAGTGTAATTACGTTACAAAGTTGTATTAGTTTCTGCTGTAAGACAGCGTGAGTCAGCCATATGTACACATACACCCGTCCCTCTTGGGTCTCCCTCCTACCAGTCATAATGGCCATCATCAAAAAATCTACGAACAAGGAATGCTGGAGAGAGTGTGGAGAGAAAGGCATGCTCTTACACTGTTAGTAAGGTTGTAACCGATGCAGCCCCTGTGGAGAACAGTATAGAAGTTCCTTAAAAAACTAAACATAGAGCTACTGCGTGACCCAGCAGCCCCACTACTGGGCATATTCCCCGAGAAAACCATAACTATATAAGCATCCGTTTTGGTAGAAACTTCCTTAATAAAACTCGGCTGTTGCAGAGTTAGCTATATATTTATCTCAGAAGGACATTTTTTTTTTTCTCCTCTGAGACTATCACTGGTGCTTCCATTTTAATGGCAGTAGACAGTCAGATAGGTTTGACGGAAGACTGCCTGCCTGTAGGGCTGTCTTTGAACCAAGTTTAGATGTAGGAGAACTTTTCCTTTGTCGCCGATTCACCTCTCAGCTTCAGCACGTCTCATCCTCCTCTGCTGCCTTGTCTACCTAGGTCCAGGGCTCTGGGCTTTTCCACTTTCCCCACAGGCCACGTTATCAAAGCTTATGCTTCTCCAGAGCCAGTTCCACACTGTCCAAAAAGTACTTGTTAATTACATAAATTGCTCTGAACTAAGTCCAAATCTTTTTCTAGCTGGGGTACCTTCTAGACCCTTGAAATCCCTTGGGCCGCATGGAGATCATCCTAAAGGAAATCAACCCTGAATATTCATTGGAAGGACTGATGCTGAAGCTGAACCTCCAATACTTTGGCCACCTGATGTAAAGAGTCAACTCATTGGAAAAGACCCTGATGCTGGGAAGGGTTGAAGGTGGGTGGAGTAGGGAACAACAGAGGATGAGATGGTTGGATGGCATCACTGACTCAATGGACCTGAGTCTGAGCAAACTCTGGGAGATGGTGGAGGACAGGGAAGCCTAGTGCGCTGCAGTCCATGGGGTCACAAAGAGTTGGACACGACTTAGTGAGTGAACAACAACCACAAAAACCGTTTAGTCACCTTAAGTCTTATCAATAGGAGCAAACCAATAAATACATAAGCGGTAAAACACAGGAGAGAGTTTCTGAAGATCCGACCAGTCATGGTCTCCTTCTGATAAATTGCATTTATGACCTCATTCTTTTGTTTGCATCCCTGTACTTCGCCATAATACTTTGAAGTTTCTCCTACTCAAGTGGGCAGAGTGTATCTTCCTATAAACTTGGCTCTCAGTTTATCTACATGATTGCTTTGACCAGTGAAATGTTAGAGGACGTGAATTAACCAAAGGTTTAAAAAGCTCTTAAACCACCGGGCTTGCTCCCTTGTGTGTCGTCTACCATCACGAGAAGAACCCAGGCTTAACCCAGGAGCAATATGAGATAGGAATGGCGCTGTGCCATTCACAACAGCCAAGGCGTGGCAGCAACCTCCATGTACATCAACAGATGAGCGGGTTAAGAAATGTAGTATTGGGTCGGCCCAAAAGTTCATTCAGGTTTTTCCATAACACGTACAGAAAAACCCAACTGAATGTTTGGCCAATGCAGTACGTACAGACGATGGAATGCTACTCAGCCATGGGGCTTCCTTGGTGGCTCAGATGGTAAAGAACCCACCTGCCAATGCAGAAGACCTGGGTTCGATCTCTGGATCAGGAAGATCCCCTGGAGAAGGAAATGACAACCCACTCCAGTATTCTTGCCTGGAGAATCCCTTGCTCAGAGGAACCTGGTGGGCAACAGCCCCTGGGGGTCACAGAGAGCTGGACATGACTGAGCACGCATGTCACTCATGCAAAACCACATGTTCCCTTGCGTGCCCCTCGTATGAACCCTATATAAGCCCACGGACTGAGTACCTTCGAAGTGCTTGGCACTGTTCTGAATGCTTTACACATGTTAACACGTTTGTCTTCACAGCTGTGAAAATCCTTTGTGAAAAAAGCCTGTCTTCCCCTCCTCGCAGGGAAACCTCTCACTTCAGTCTGTTTTCCGTGTTTTTACTCCTCACACAAAACGCTGTGCTTCTGACACTTCTGCTCACCACATGCGTGCAGGTTCCCCGCACATCGTTCGGGCCTCTGCGGCCCCCGCGGGGGGTCCTACCGTCCCTCTGGGTTCTAACACAGTCTACCTGGAGACAGCTTCAGACCCCACAGGCGGCCTGCTCCGTCCCATGAGACTGCCTCCCTGCCCCCTACTTCAGACGCAAGCCCCGGGGATCACCTGCGCTTCTGACCCCCTGGTGGGGATAGAGGTCCCCTCAACGCCTCTTTGGTCATTGCTCTTTAGTTGCTCAGTCGCATCTGACTCTGCAACCCCATGGACTGCAGCCCGCCAGGCTCCTCTGTCCATGGGATTCTCCAGGCAAGAATACTGGAGTGGGTTGCTGTTTCCTCCTCCAGGGGATCTTTCTGACCCAGGGATGGAACTCACATCTCTGACAGGTGAGTTCTTTACCACTGAGTCACAAGGGAAGCCCCTACCCCTCCTTGAGTTCAATTAATTTGCTGGAGCGGCTCACAGAACTCAGGGAAACACCTCCTTGCTTTTGCAGCTGATGAAAGGATGTGATGAAAGGGGCAGATGGACGGTCGGATGAAGACAGTAGGGCCAGGCCCAGGAGCTGGGGTGCGTCACCCTCCTGACGTGGGTGTGTTCTCGAAAACCTGGAAGCTCTTAGAATTCCTGCACTTTTCAAGTTTTTATGGAGACTTCATCACACAGGCGTGATGGATCATTGACTCCGTCTTCACCTCTTCTCCGGTTCCAGGAGGATGGGACTGGGGTGGGGGTGACTCTTTCAATCTTCTAATCACGGCTTGGTCTTTTTGGTGACTGGTCCTCACCCTGGAGCCATCCTGCAACCCACCCACAGTCGTCTCATTAGAATAAGAAACATTCTTCTTACCCTCAGGAGCTCAGTGTCAGGAAGACAACTCAGACACCAATATTAGAACAAGGGATGCTCCTGATGTCCTCATCACTTAGGAAACTGCAAACATTTCAGGAGCTCTGTGCCAGGGACTGGGGGCGGAGACCAAGTCACACATGTATTTTCTAGTATCTCACTCTCTGGGATAGAAAATATTTATTATTTCCTCATTTCTTAATGCTAAAACTCTTTGTACCAACTCTGTTATATGGATGTCAGATGTTATTATGCCCACTTTCTCGGTATTTTCTCTGGGCTGTATTTTTTATTTAACTTAAAAAAATGTTCCTTGGAGGACAATTGCTTTGCAGTATGATGTTGGCTTCTGCCATGCAGCCTCGTGAATCAGCCGTACATGTGAATATGTCCCCCCACTCCCCCTAGCCTCCCCCAGCCCCTGACCCCGTGCCCGGGGCAGGAGTGGAAATGAGGGCGTGGAGAGTGGGCTTGTGGACACGGCAGGAGAGGGACAGGGTGGGGCGAGCTGAGAGAGTGGCTCTGACACAGACGGTCACCGTGTGTCAGGGAGGCTCAGGAGCTCGGCCGGTGCTCCGGCTCCCTTGCTATTTTACACGGCAGCATGGTTGACTAGCAATGTTGTGTCAGCTTTGGGTGCTCGGCAAAGTGACTCAGTCATCCATATGCACGTATCTACTCTTTATCAAATTCTTTCCCCAATTCGGTTGTTACAGAGTACTGAGCAGCGTTCCTTGTACTATGCAGTGTGGGGGCTTTGCCTATTCTTACCTCATTTAATTTTGTCGTCAATTATATGGACTAGTAACTCCATATGATTATCCCCACTGTAAAGATGGGAGAACTGAGCGTCTACAATGTCACGGGTTTGGCCCAAGTTTGGACGCCCCGTGAAGCTGTGCTGGGCGCGTGGCCCAGCCACTGCCCAGCCTGCGTTCTGTCCCCCAGCTGTGGGCTCACGGTCTGGGTCTGACTTGCTTCCTTTGTGACACCCAGGGAAAGAAGCCGGTTCACTGATCCAGAGTGGCCTTCTAGCTGGCCGTCTGGGCCTCTGGCTCACTGTTTCTGCAGCAGTTCCTTAAAGAAGTGAGATCGACTCCAAACTCCTGTTCGTAGCAGTTGTCTCATTCACAGTGAACCCAGGTGTCCTCTCAGAAAGACCTTCCCAGTACCTAATAATAACACTACTCAGTAACGAGCTCATCTCAAAACTTTGCTATAATTCACTAGGAGCCACATTCTCCCACAGGCCAGGGAAACTAAGGATAAAGAAAATTTACTATCAGACTTCCCTGATGGCTCGGTGGATAGGAATCTGCCTGCCGATGCAGGGGACACAGGTTCGATCCCTGGCCTGGGAAGATCCCACGTACTGTGGAGCAGCTAAGCCCACGCGCCAGAATTACCGGAGGCTGGGAGCCCTAGAGACCACGCTCTGGAGCAAGAGGAACCTGAGCACCGCCGCTGGAGAGCAGCCTGGCTGTCTGCAGCAGAAGGCCCCCGCAGCAGCCAAGACTGGCACAGCCGAAAACAAGTGCATTAAAAAAAGAAAATCTAAGTTTCTTCTTTCTCCTTTGCCATTCTACCTGAATATTTTTCTGCTCTCCCTTCCCAAGTTCAAGTATTAAATATCTTTCTCGTGGGATTGGTTACTGAGGTGAACATCCCACAAATCCCTTCCTTTTTCCCCCAGGTGCCCAGGTAGATCTGTGATATAAACTCAGAAATAGCTGTTGGAACATGACCCTGGCTTCCTGAAATGCTCTTGCTTGTGCCCGAGGGCCAGAGTCGAAGTTTCTTATAAGTTAGGAGGTTAAGAAATAATTTAGCTGGTGCCCTTGATGTAAGAAGAAGGCATGAATTAGGCAGCCACGGTTTTGAATAGAAGGATGATGTAGAATGTGAAGACTGATAGGAAAAAAGGCAAATTAGGAAGTATAAATGTAAAATGCATTTGTCCATTCCAGTTAGCTTTGATAATTGAATGTGATAATCACGTACATATATGAGAGGTCTTTTTTAAAACATGTAATCAAAAGTGTGCTATCTCTTTAAAATCTATTGAAATACAGAATTTCTAATGCCCTCTAAACAACGGTCTCTAACAATTTTGGGTGAGCACCCAGGTTTGAGTACGGGGCCTCCTGCAGAAAGCGCAATCCTGTTAGCTACTTGCCATCTCGGGAAGTGCTGTGCTGGGCTTAGCCGCTCAGTCCTGTCTGACTCTTTGCGACCCCGTGGACTGTAGCCCTCCAGGCTCCTCTGTCCTTGGGATTCTCCAGGCACGAATATTGGAGGGGGTTGCCATGCCCTCCTTCAGGGGATCTTCCCAACCCAGGGATCAAACCCAGATCTCCTGCATTGCAGGTGGATTCTTTACAGTCTGAGTCACCAGGGAACCCCGGTGCATGAAAAGTAATAAAATGTAAGCAATTAAAGAAAAATATAAACAATAAAAGAAAAAAACCCCACCCCTTTACATTTAAATTTGGCAGTTATTTTAAATAGCACTAAAAGAATGAGAAAGACTCTGTGATATAATATTCTGTAAGTATTATATTTTTAGAAGTGTTTTCTGTAAAAATAAGCACATTGATGACATCTGGTAGCACTTTGTACATTCTGACTCCGATTTCTTTGCTGTGAATCTATCTTAGGTGTCATATGCTGTCTTTGTAAATTTACTCTGGGGTCTTTCATTCCACTCAAAGCATCCTCTTTTTCAGTGTTTCCTTATGTAATATTTTCATAAACTTTTAAAATTTCGAGTAGTCATTTATTGTTGAGAATATACTTTCTCAGTTACATCTCATTTATTGGTTCAGAAAGTATATTTCATTATTGAAGTGTAACTTGTCAAGTAGATGCTTAGTTAAGATCTGTTAGTAGTGTTTTTTCCCCCTATAGTAAATCTCTCTAACAGTAATGTCATATTTCTTCTCAATTTCTTCTAATCTTCAGCAAAGTTTCTCTGTGTGCAGCAAAATAATTTTCTGATGAAAATGCCTCCCATGTATCATTTTTAACTTGTTTTACTCTGTTAGAAACAGTACTTATATTCCTATAAAATATGACTGTTTTATTATTTGCCATTAAGTGAGAAAGGGCTTCCCAGGTGGTGCTAGTGGTTAAGAACCCACCTGAAATGAAAGAGACACAAGAGATGTGGGTTTGATCCCTGGGTCGGGAACGCACAGAGTCAGGCACGACTGAAGTGACTTAATGCCGTGCAATTAAGTGAAAAGGCCCAAATGGGGCCTCTGAACATTTATCATCAAGTTTAATGAGATTCTTGTAGAGTTTGGATTGTGTATTGTATGACTTTACAAACACGAAAAATTGCCGGTTTACCTTCTTGTTCCAAATGAGTAGTGTTTCTTTCCATATGTATATTATCTATTATGTAATTACATTTAATAATATAATTATTTATGATCTCGTGGTGG
This sequence comes from Muntiacus reevesi, assembly GCF_963930625.1. Lineage (NCBI taxonomy): Eukaryota > Metazoa > Chordata > Mammalia > Artiodactyla > Cervidae > Muntiacus > Muntiacus reevesi. Next base: position 2,465,044 of record NC_089266.1, read on the forward strand.
CTCAGTGGCAAAGAATCTGCCTGCCAATGCAAAAGACATGGGTTTGATCCTTGGTTCAGGAAGAGACCCCTGGAGAAGGAAATGGCAACCCACTCCAGTATTCTTGCCTGGGAAATCCCATGGACAGAGGAGCCTGGCGGGCTACAGTCCATGGGGTCACAAGAGTCAGACATGATTTAGCAACTGGATGACAACAGCAAGTGTAATTATTATAATGTGCATGCACTGTTAGTGATGTCGCATGACTCAAACTTAGAGGTTTACATTTTACTGTTGTTATTGTTTTTTATTCTTGTTATTATTTCATTTTGGTTAATGAGAGTGTCTTGATAATTTCCCGTGATCAAATCTGATTAGATCATCAGTGCTTTTGCCCTTATTAGAAGGATACTGATAGAAGCTAATTTTAAAAGCATTAACTGCAGGGTTTAACTCATTTAATTTCCCCAACACACCCACTACTGTAGGGATGACAGTTTCCCATTATATATATATGTATATGTGTGTATATATATATATGTAACAGGAAGAGCCTGATACACAGTGCAATGAAGTGACTTCCCCAAACTCAGCCACTTAGTACATGGTAGTTTTGAGAGTCTGGCTTCAGAAGTCAGTAAAGCTGGCTTGAAACTCACCACTCAGAACACCAAGGTCATGGCATGCAGTCCCATCTCTTCAAGGCAAATAAAAGAAGAAAAAGTGCAAGCAGTGACAGAGTTTCTTTTCTTGGGCTTCAAAATCACTGCAGATTTTGACTGCAGCCATAAAATTAAGATGCTTGCCCCTTGAAGGAAAGCTGTGACAAACCTAGACAGCGTATTAAAACGTGTAGACATCACTTTGCTGACAAAAGTCCATAGAGTCAAAGCTATGGTTTTTTCCAGTAGTCATGTTCGGTTGTGAGAGTTGGATCATAAAGAAAGCTGAGTGCTGAAGAATTGATATTTTCAATTTGTGGTGTTAGAGAAAACTCTTGAGAGTCCCTTGGCCTGCAAGGAGATCAAACCAGTCCATCCTAAAGGGCACCGATCCTGAATATTCGTTGGAAGGACTGATGCTGAAGCTGAAGCTCCGATACTTTGGCCACCTGATGCGAACAGCTGATTCACTGGAAAAGACCCTGATGCTGGGAAAGACTGAGGGCAGGAGGAGAAGGGGACAGCAGAGGATGAGATGGTTGGATGGCATCACCGACTCAATGGACATGGATCTGAGCAAACTCCGGGAGATGGTGAAGGACAGGGAAGCCTGGCGTGCTGCAGTCCGTGGAGTCACAACTCCGTCGCGTCTCTGCCGTTGGTCCCTGTTCCGTGCTTGTGGTTCCAAACCACGTCTGCTTTGTATGAACCGTCTAAGCCCTTTGTCCATTTTGTGAAAATCAGTTGAAACTAGCTCGTGGAATCGGTCATTCCGGTGAGCGGGGTGCACGTGAGCAGTGACTGGATACCGTGAGATGGAAGCAGGAGGAGGTGAGGCTGTCCGTCTCCTGCATCGCCGGGAGAGCCTCCTCTCTCCTTGGGAAGCCTGATTCCTCGCTGAGCTCAGCGCTTCCTGACACAAGGGCCTCAGGATAGTCCCAGCACCCCTCTGCTGAAACTTGTTTCCTTCTTATTCTGAGACTGAACATGAATCTGCATACAGGCTCTAATAGTTCCTTTCCTTACTCTCTATGAAGTCTCGTGGACACCCTCTGGCTTAGAAATATCTCACTGGGGAGACCCCCGAAGTAAACGGCGAGATTAGAGAACAGCCGATCACTTAACTCTGGGCTGAAATTTTAGGGGAAGAGGCAATCTTTTGAAACACGCAAGAGGTCAGCGAGGATTAACACCTTAAAGTCGCCTCTGCGTCTCCATAGAAACAGCAGATTCAGGCAGGCAGTTCAGCTTTCCCAGAGTTCTGAAGGATAAAATGTCTCTAAATGTCAAAAACTATTATCGGGCTTAACTGGAATTGGCCTCCGAGCCTCTGCCTGTGGTTATGAGGCACTCATGCTCCAGATAACCCTTTCGGCAAGTGGCGGCTGATGCTTGAACCTGTGAGGACCCCAGCGTGCTGTGTCCTCTCTGCTGGAAATGCTGGAAACGCCACATTCGCTGGTGACGGGAGGCTTGTGCGTGGAATAACGTGCGGCCAAATTGTTTATTAAAAAAGTTCACGGTTAACCTCTACGTTTTTCCACTGGTAAACCTTTCCTGCTTTTTGGATATGGAAATAGCTGATAATTTTATTGACCTGAACATTTACTCTCATCTTATATTAAACAGCCGAGAGATTTAAGGGGTGTTTGGAGAATTGCAGTGTCTCAGCGTAATGAATGTCTTATGTTACTGGGTCTGAGCCAGTAAACCCACTACCTTATAATTTTTTCCCCCTGATTGCTTTCCTTCAGGCCCTTTGTGTGCTGCTAACAACAACTGGATTTCACTGCTTGCTCCAGTGGGATGTTTCAGAAATTCCTGGAGGCCATTCTGGCTTACTCTTTCAAGCAAATCTCCCCTTTCATGGTTTATAACTGTCTGTAGAGCTTCTGGTCTTACTGATGACCCACCGATGTGTCCTTACCAGGGAATCAGGTGCTAACGACCAACTAGAGACTCGTTGGAGAGACTCTCATTTGGGTTTGGACGCCCTTTCCAGGGCAGCCCTTGGTGAGTCTGCTTGACTTTTCCATTCCATCCCATCCCAACTTTCATTGCTAATTAACTCCATTTGGAACTGTGAAACCTTTTTTTCTTCTTCCCTTTCACTCTTGATCATCCACAGTGTCAGCAGCCCATGGAACTCAGCTCGGTGAGGTTTTATTTTTGTTTAGTTTTCATTAGTTTTTCCACGGACAAGTGGCAACACTCCTGGGTTATGTACTAGTGTCAACAAAGTCACTGGAAAGTGATGGTGGCCCAGAGCCACCCTTCTGAGAGAGGCTGGCTCCATGGGAGACAGACGGGGAGACAGTGTTAGACTTTATTTTCTGGGCTCCAAAATCACTGCAGATGGTGACTACAGCCATGAAACTGAAAGACGCTTACTCCTTGGAAGGAAAGTTATGACCAACCTAGACAGCATGTTAAAAAGTAGAGACATTATTTTGCCAACAAGGTCCATCTAGTCAAGGCTGTGGTTTTTCCAGTGGTCATGTATGGATGTGAGAGTTGGACTACAAGGAAAGCTAAGCGCTGAAGAATTGATGCTTTTGAACTGTGGTGTTGGAGAAGACTCTTGAGAGTCCCTTGGACTGCAAGGAGATCCAACCAGTCCATCCTAAGGAGATCAGTCCTGGGTGTTCACTGGAAGGACTGATGCTGAAGCTGAAACTCTAATACTTTGGTTACCTCATGGGAAGAGTTGACTCATTGGAAAAGACCCTGATGCTGGGAGGGATTGTGGGCAGGAGAAGGGGATGTCAGAGGATGAGATGGTTGGATGGCATCACCGACTCAATGGACATGGGTTTGAGTAAACTCCAGGAGTTGGTGATGGACAGGGAGGCCTGGTGTGCTGCGATTCATGGGGTCGCAAAGAGTTGGACATGACTGAGCGACTGAACTGAACTGAAAGTCCCAGAGCTATGAGATTGATTTTCATGATTTTACACAGAACTTCAGCTTTGATCCTCTCTAAGAATAGCTCATAAATCTTGTGGCAAGTGAACGACATGCAGCATTTGAGAGTGTTGGGTTTAGTGACACACATTTTGTGGGTCATGTATGATATTTAAAGTTCATACATTCCTGGTGTTTTCAATGAGGAGCCTCAGCATTTTTCCCACAAGTATTTTAATTGGATGAAGACTCAAGTGTCTGGAGTAAACTCAACCCCAACCTGAAAGAAGCAAAGTCTTTGCTGTGAAGATGAAATAATAATAATGTAATTTCGAATTGTTAGAATGTATCTGTTATCAGGTGTTTCAAAGTCTTCTATCTTTGGATCTGAATGAAACTAATAATATAACAATGCTATAGTGCCTATGGCTTCGTTAGTACATAAAATACTCAGTAAGCAATTTGGAGGCATCATCTGGCTCGACCCTCCTGACTCTCTGAGGAAATTGATGCTACCGTGTCTCCATGTCAAAGATGAATTAGATCACTTATTGCGATGCTGTTATTGTTGTTCAGTCACTAAGTTGTGTCTCACTCTTTGCCACTCCATGGACGGCAGCACGCCAGGCTTCCCTGTCCTTCACCATCTCCTGGAGTTTGCTCAGATTCATGCCCATTGAGTCAGTGATGCCATCCAACCATCTCATCCTCTGTTGTCCCCTTCTCCTCCTGCCCTCAATCTTTCCCAGCATCAGGGTCTTTTCCAATGAGTCAGCTCTTCACATCAGGTGGCCAAAGTATTGGAGTTTCAGCTTCAGCATCAGTCCTTCCAGTGAACACCCAGGACTGATCTCCTTTAGGATGGACTGGTTGGATCTCCTTGCAGTCCAAGGGACTCTCAAGAGTCTTCTCCAACATCACAGTTCAAAAGCATTGATTCATCGGCCCTCAGCCTTCTTCTGTCTCAGCTGCATGGAAAACTGGTGGAGGAGGAGTTTTAAAACAAGATCACAGGGGGCTTCTCTGGTGGTCCAGTGGTTGAGAATCTGCGTTGCAATGCAGGGTTCAGTGGTTCAAGCCCTGGTCTGAAAAGATCCCACACGCCATGGGCAGCTCAGCCCCTGTGCCATAACTACTAGTGCCCGTGCACCCCGAGCCTGTGCTCTGCAACAGGAGAACCACCACGATGAGAAGCCCACACACAGCAATGAAGAGTGACCCCCACTCACCGCAACTAGTGTCCAACCGCAGCAACAAAGACCCACAGCCAAAAAATAAATAAATCCTAAAACCCCCAAAACCAAAGTTACTAAAGCTCTGATCTTATCACTCACCCCTTCTGCCTCTTCTTCCTGGTGGGTTTCTGACAGGAAATCAGCAAGTGCTGTTTGCTTTCTCTTAATGGGAAAACAAGTGATTTGTTCCAATTCATAATATATGAAAAGCTCAGATTAACATGCAGTTAACAGTAAGCCCTCTTGAGAGTCCCTTGGACTGCAAGGAGATCCAACCAGTCCATCCTAAAGGAAATCAGTCCTGAATATTCATTGGAAGGACTGATGTTGAAGCTGAAACTCCAATACTTTGGCCACCTGATGTGAAGAGCTGAGTCATTGGAAAAGACCCTGATGCTGGGAAAGATTGAGGGGAGGAGAAGCGGCTGACAGAGGATGAAATGGTTGGATGGCATCACCAAGTCAATGTATGTGAGTTTGAGTAAACTCCTAGAGTTGATGATGGACAGGGATGCCTGGCGTGCTGCAGTCCATGGGGTCACAAAGAGTCGGATACGACTGAGTGACTGAACTGACTGACAGTAAGCCCAAACCAGTGGAGTTTAGAAGGCAAGGATTTTCTGTAGGTTCTTGCATAGGAGGGACGGTAACTCACATCTTTACAGCAGTGATTATCTGTTGGTTACTGTATTACATACCTTCCTCTTTAATGCTTAATCCACACAACAACCCAACAAAGGAGGTACCATTATTAAGCCCATTTTATAGGTAAGAAAACTGAGGCACAGAGAGAAGTAACTTTCCCAGGATCACACTGCTTGGAAGGAGACTTGACATCCAGGCAGTCCTTTCCCAGAGTCTGTGCTCCACTGTACCTGACTCTCTTACCTCCCGCCAACACCCAGGTAGCTGAGTTCCATACACCTTGCAGAAACTCCAAGGACTTTAATTGAAGTCCCTTATCTTTTGAGTAATACAGACCAAATAAATAATGCGTGAGATCAGCTAATAAGAGATCATGGAAATACTGAGCAGCAGACAAAATTGAGGACAAAATTAGTAATTTTATCATGAGAATATGACCTAATCTGGAGCTACATATGGTTCAGATTGAATCCAAACTCATGGAATTTCAACAAATTCCTCCCCCCCCCCCCCAGCCTTCTTTTTTTCTTGCTTTCCCTGTGAAGTCTAACTTGGCGAGACGAATATTACTCACTTTGTGTGCATCTGTTTGATGCCATTCCCTTTTTTCGGCCCTTTCATGCCAAATTCATAATAGAATACTGCAGGTACTCAGGCAGTTTCTTGAGTAACCCCGAATAGAACCCTGTGGTTGACGTGCTTCTGTGTGGTCGGATTTGGAATTTTAGATTAAGAGTATGGAAAGAGACCACCATATGTTCATCCTGATACAAAAAAAAAAAAAAAAAAGAAAAGAAAAGAAAAAGATTGTTTAACAACCTTGGATCTCATGTAAGCTGCAGATACTGGGTGGCGGGGACTTGGCTGGTGTAACAATAACAAGGCGGGCCGTGGCAGCCCCGCGCTCTCCAGCTTCTGGGCTGACTCACTCCGTCCGTATGATTGTCCAGCTGACCCAGCAGGCCTGGTGATAGGGCCACCCTTCTCCCTCTGCATGGCAGTGTCGGCTTTGTTTTTTAGTATTTATTTCTGTTTACTTACTTGGCTGGGCTGAGTGTTAGTCACAACATGTGGCATCTAGTTCCCTGACTCGGGATCGAACCCAGGCCCCCTGCACTGGGAGCAGAGTCTTAGCCCCTGGACCACCAGGGAAGTTCTGGCTTCCTTTTAATCATATAGCATGTGTGTGTGGGTCTGTATCAGTACCCTTCTATACTTCTGCCAATCCTATTTTGTGTTAATAGCTATGGTTTTATAATGATTATTTCAAACATTTCTTTTCTTTTCTCACTTTCTTGAAGTAGACAAGACCACTCTTTCAATATTGACTATAAATAGTGATGTTATTATTTCATCTTGCTATTAGGGAAGATTCTCCATATTTACCATTGAATATAATGTTTGGATTTTGTGTGTGGCTATTTTATTCATTCAAATAAGCTTTCTGCTATTTCTAGTTTTCCATGAGTTTTTAAAATCATAAATATTTGTGTTAAATTTTGTCACATATTTTTCTCTGCATCTACTAACGTGATTACATAACTTTTCTACTCAGTGTAGTGGATTTGATTGCATCAAGTTTTGGATGTTAATATGCTCTTGCCTATCTAGACAAAACCTCAACTGGACTTACTGTATTATTCATTTTCTAATTGTTGATTCAATTTGGTAGTATTTCCTTATTGTTTTATCTCTAAATATTTGGGTAAATTAACTAGTGAAATGCTCTGGGCCTGGATCCTTCTTGTGGGAAGGATTTATAATTGCACATTTAATTCAGATTTTCTATTTGTTCCTTTTATAGGTTTGATAGGTTGTGATTGGGCTCCCAGGTGACGCCAGTAGCAAAGAACCCTCTTGCCAATACAGGAGACATAAGAGATGAGAGTTCGATCCTTGAGTGGAGAAGATCTCCTGGAGAAGGGAATGGTAACCCACTCCAGTACTCTTGCCTGGAAAATCTCATGGACAGAGGAGCCTGGCGGGCTACAGTCCATGGGGTCACAAAGAATAGGACAGGACTGAAGTGCTTAGGACACACACACAAGTTGTGATTTTTTGAATAATGAGTTTTTTCAATAACGAATTTTTGAAATTTTACTCTATTGCTAATCTTATTGGCATACATTTGTTCACAGTCATCCTCTTACTGTTACCGTTAGTACTGTCAGGTCTGTAGTGGCGTCCTTCTTTCATTCTTGATGTCAGTAGCCTGTGCTTTGTATTTTTTCCCCCTTGATCAATCTTGTAACTGATTTATTATTTTTATTAACATTTTCAAGGGAAAAACTTTTAGCGATTTTCTCTATTGTATGATTATTTTCTATTTAATCAATTTCTGCTTTTATTTTTGTTATTTCCTTCCTTCCACTGCCTTTGTATTTATTAGGCTGTTCTTTTTCTAGCTTCATGGTATTTCAGATCATTAATTTCGCTTTTTTTCTTCCCTAGTGTATTTATTTGAAGGCACTAAATTCTGTTAGGACTGCTTTTGCTTCATCTCATAAGTTTTGATATATCATATTTTCATTAGCATTTGATTAAAGTATTTTCTAATTTTCATTGTCACTTTTTCTTTGATTTATGAGTTATTTAGAATTGTGCTGCTTACTTTCACATACTTGGGAGGTTTTCAAGCATTCTCAAAACGTTTCTTTGTTATTAATTTTTATCTTAATTTCACCTTTTTTGAAATGTTCTGTTTGATTGTTAATCCTTTGACATTTGTTGAGACTTGCTTCTGTGCTCAAATCTTGATCTATCCATTAAATGTTCTATTTGCAGCTGAAAAAGAACCTGTAACTCTGCAGTTGCCAAATGTAGTTTTTTACATGTCAATTTCGTTAACTTGGTCAATTTTTATTGGTTATTCTAGAGTTAAAAGGTGCATCCTTGCCTTCATGGCATTTTTTAATTTATCGTCTTTACTGCTCTCCAAACAGTCCAAGCGCTCCACCTCTCCTCTTCTCTTCCGTCTGTGGAGCTGTCGCATTTTACCTCTGCACGGATTGCACACCTCACAAGGGCGTGACGGCCGTCTCGGCGGCCAGTGTCGCTATGCGCTCGCCTGCACCGTCGGCCTTCCCTCAGCCTTTCCTGCTCTTCTGTGCGTTCATTGTGAGCCATTTCCCTCGGTTTCAAGAACATCTCTTAGAAGGTCTTATGCTGTGGGTTGCTTTTAATGCATTATTTCAGCATTATTTCAGTCGTTTTTCTGAAAAAGTCTATATTTTGTATTTTTACTTTGTATGAAGTTCTAGGCTGGCATCTTTGGTTTTGTTTATTTTTTCCGAAAAATTTATAAATATCTTACATTATCCTCTGGCTTTTTAATATTTTGTTGAAGATAATTTTTCTCCTTTTTAGGTAATGTTTCTTATTTCTCTGGATTTTTTTAAACTTCTTTTTGTTTTTGACATTTAACTGAGGTTTGCCATACTGGTGTGTGTGTGTGTGTGTGTGTGTGTGTGTGAGGGAGAGAAAGAGGCAGAAGGAAGGAGACTGCTTATCTCATTTTGGTGTTTTCAGATGTCTGAATCTGTCATTTAATCCCTTTCATCAGCTTCAAATTTTGTTGGCATTATTTTTTCAAATTGGCCCTCTTTCCATATTGTAGTTTAGCTCCGTGGAAGCTACAATATGCTACAGTTTGAATGTTTCTCTGTGCATTTTCTTCTCTTTTATGTTGCTTCCTTTTTTTCCTCTTCTTTAAGTTTCGGTAATTACAATTTTTTTTTTTTTTGCATTGTCTAGAGTGCCCTAATGAGTTATTCCAGATGTTGTAGTTTTTGGCTCTATAAGGTGTTTTTGATTCCTTTTTTAAGGAATCAAATCTTTTTTAAGATTCAAATTATTAAATTCTCTTTTTATCCATTCATTTTTTGTCCTCTTTTCCTCTGTTTTATTTAGTATATTTAAAATAGTTATCTTATTGTTCTAATGTATGAAGCCCAGTATCTGCATAATCTGAGGGTTTACTTATGTTACTTAATTGTTTTCTTGGTTATCAGACAGATTACTTCTTTGTTTTTAAAATTTTAACTTTATGCCAGTCTTTTTGTAAGGAAGGCATTATAGATGTTGAGTGTAATGCTGTTTTCACCCCCAGCTGAGAAGACGTGTGTCTGGTTCTCATGGTGATCGCCCTTGGTGAGAGCTTGGCTGACCTTCCCATTAGATGCAGGTCTTGTCACTGCTGTGTCACTGACCCTCTCACTGACATCTTGGTAGATGTCTGTCCTGTGGTTGTTTTTGCCCAGTCACTAAGCCGTGTCCGACTCTCTGCAACCCCGTGGACTGCAGCAGGCCAGGCTGCTCTATCTCCCAGAGTTTTCTAAAACTCCTGTCCATCGAGTCGGTGATGCCATCCAACCATCTCATCCTCTGGCGTCCCCTTCTCTTCCTCTTAATCTTTCCCAGATCAGGGTCTTTTCCAATGAATCAGCGTTTTGCATCAGTTGGCTTGATTCCAAGGAATCAATACTTCGAATCAGTATTGGAGCTACAGCTTCAGCATCAGTCCTTCCAATTAATATTCAGGGTTGATTTCCTTTAGTCTGTTTCCTTAGTCCTTAAATATACCAACTCAGTCAGTCTGACGTGTGAGTTCTGTTTAACCTCCCGCTCCAGACAGCTTATGCATCTGGCATGTGTAGCGAGGAGGAGAAGAGCCACGGTTTGATGCAGGATGTTTCATCCTGAGTACCACGTGGTGGTCCTGTGGGGCTTTCTTGGTGGCTCCTTCCATAAAGAACCTGCCTACCAATGCAGGAGACCAGGGTTTGATCCCTGGGTTGGGAAGACCCCCGGGAGAAGGAAATGGCAGCCCACTCCAGTATTCTTGCCTGGAGAATCCCATGGACAGAGGAGCCTGGTGAACTACAGTCCACTGCGTCCCAAAGTGTCGAACGTGACTGAAATAATTTAGCATGCATACATGCAAGGAAGCAGTCCAGGCCCAAATCTCCTCATGTGGCTGATCGGGGTTCAGCCTCTGCATGCCGTAGGCCAGCACATATCATGGGTATGGATAGGGTCCTGGAATTATGGTTGTGGTTGTGGAAATGAAAAGTAGATGATGACTTTGTGGTGGTTGTTTAGTTGCTAAGTCGTCTCCGACTCTTTTGTGAACCCATGAACTATTGCCCTTAAGACTCCTCCATCCATGGGATTCTCCAGGCAAGAAGACTGGGGTGAGTCGTCTTGCCTTCCTTCAGGGGATCTTCCCAACCCAGGGATCGAACCAGTGTCTCCTCCATCTCCTGCCTTGGCAGGTTGATTCTTTACCACTGAGTCACCTAGGAAGCTGCTAGATGATGACTTTAAAAGCAAACATTTGATTCCTCCAGTTCCATTCCTCTTTCTCAAGATTACTTTGATTATTTGAGGTTTTTTGTATTTCCATACAAATTGTGAAATTATTTGTTCTAGTTCTGTGAAAAATGCCATTGGTAGCTTGATAGGGATTGCATTGAATCTATAGATTGCTTTTGGTAGCATAGTCATTTTGACAATATTGATTCTTCCAATCCATGAACATGGTATATTTCTCCATCTGTTTGATTTCTTTCATCAGTGTTTTATAGTTTTCTATGTATAGGTCTTTTGTTTCTTTAGGTAGATATACTCCTAAGTATTTTATTCTTTTTTGTTGCAATGGTGAATGGTATTATTTCCTTAATTTCTCTTTCTGTTTTCTTATTGTTAGTGTAAAGGAATGCAAGGGATTTCTGTGTGTTAATTTTATATCCTGAAACTTTACTATATTCTTTGATTAGCTCTAGTAATTTTCTGGTAGAGTCTTTAGGGTTTTCTACGTAGAGGATCATGTCATCTGCAAACAGAGAGTGTTTCACTTCTTCTTTTCCTATCTGGATTCCTTTTATTTCTTTTTCTGCTCTGATTGCTGTGACCAAAACTTCCAAAACTATGTTGAATAGTAGTGGTGAGAGTGGGCACCCTTGTCTTGTTCCTGTTTTTAGGGGAAATGCTTTCAATTTTTCACCATTGAGGGTAATGCTTGCTGTGGGTTTATCATACATAGCTTTTATTATGTTGAGGTATGTTCCTTCTATTCCTGCTTTCTGGAGAGTTTTAATCATAAATGGATGTTGGATTTTGTCAAAGGCTTTATAATAGCCAGGACATAGAAGCAATCTAGATACCCATCAGCAGACGAATGGATAAGGAAGCTGTGGTACATATACACCATGGAATATTACTCAGCCATTAAAAAGAATTCATTTGAATCAGTTCTAATGAGGTGGATGAAACTGGAGCCCCTTATACAGAGTGAAGTAAGCCAGAAAGATAAAGACCAATACAGTATACTAATGCATATATATGGAGTTTAGAAAGATGATAATGATAACCCTATATGCAAAACAGAAAAAGAAACAGAGATGTACAGAACAGACTTTTGGACTCTGTGGGAGAAGGCAAGAGTGGGATGTTTAGAGAGAACAGCATTGAAACACGTATATTATCAAGGGTGAAACAGATCACCAGCCCAGGTTGGATGCATGAGACAAGTGCTCGGGGCTGGTGCACTGGGAAGACCCAGAGGAGAGGGATCGGGTGGAGAGGGAGGTGGGAGCCGGGATTGGGATGGAGAATACATGTAAATCCATGGCTGATTCATGTCAATGTATGGCAAAAACCACTACAATATTGTAAAGTAATTAGCCTCCAACTAATAAAAATAAATGGAAAAAAAAAAAAAGGAAGCATTTTAGAAGCATGGCCTGGGGCACACTGCCTCTGAAATGAGCATCACCCAGGAGTGATGGCTCTGCCTGGGGCTTCCAGCAGCTCAGCTGGAATATCAGGAGCTCGAGGCCGCAGTGGGCACCCGGGTTCCTGGTGCACCCGGGTGTGGACATCTTGCAGTGGGTGGCAGTTCCCCCCGAGTGGGCCTGAGGGGTGGGGAGCGGAGGGATCAGGGGTTAAGATGCTTCCTGCTGCAGCCAGGAGGCCTGGCTCTGGGTCTCTGACTAATGCTGGCCCTCTCCGCTCAGAGCCTGGGCCCTGGCTGGCTCCCCAGCAAGCCCTTGGACGCAGGAATTGTGATTTCCTAGGACACAATGTGAGGTGAAACGGTTCATTGTATCAACAAGAATGACACAGTAATTTAAGCCTGGGAATGCAATGTATCCAAACGCCTCATTTCCTAAATGAGATGGAATTATAACAATCCCTTAAAGGACAGAGTTTTAGAAATGCTGAGAAATGTTGATTCCATCTTTTTTTTTTTTTTTCCCTATTGTGAGGGGGACATGATGGTGGTGGCCATGGGAAGGAGGAGGAGGGACCTTTCCAGAGCTGGGACTTAAGTCGACCGAATCGGGAATCAGGGCCCAGAAATGTGAGCTCCTCGATGGTGGATCCCAAGGGTTCCTCTGTGTTCTGCAGACACATCCAAGCCTGCCTGTTCTCGGTCCTTTCTCTCTGTCTCTCGCTCTTTCTTCCTCCTTCTTTCTCTCTTCCTTCCTTCCCTCCCTCCCTTCCCTTCCTTTGTCTTATTTCTACCTCTCTAGTCGGCACTGTTTGTGAAATCTAGAACAGTTCCCAGGCTCACTTTGAGGTCCATTAACCATCTTGAACTATTTTCCAAATGTTTTCGGTTCGAAAAAACCCAAACCACACTGGGCCAGCCACTTTTTCTCTTTCTTCTTCACTGTTAAACCTGTGTGTATTTTAAGGGAAATGTGAGCCATATGTTTCTGATTCCTTTACACTTAACTCATCAAGCAGGATTTGTTAAAGCTATTTCATGTCCTGGATGCCTTTTGAGCCATTTCCTTGTGACTTTCAAAGCCTTTTATTCTCTAGAAATAGGAAGTTGCATTTTATAAAATGTAAAGGAGGTTGAACCCTCAAAGGTCTGATTTGGGTCAGAATTCTGAATAACTGGAATTAGTCACAAGCATGGCTCTATTCCCCTCTTTCAGAAGTATTCCAGCTCGAGGAATAGCTTCTATATTTTTCATTAAATTTCATAAAATTGGGTAAACCTTCATTAGAATAGACTTGGGAGAAAAAAGGCAAAAAGTACTTTATAGCAAGAACACATATTATTAATGAGAATGGGTTAATATTTCTGATTAAATAAGAACTACCTCAGCTAAATTAACCTTAAAATGAAATGCAATAAAACAATCAAATGAATCTCTGACAGCCATTAAATTTGATCCTATAAGTAAATTGTGGCATTTATTTCATGGCCCCAAAGTGAATCTCAGCTAAATATATGTATTTTTCCCAGTGCCTCCCATCAGGATAATCAAGAGGCTTCTCTAGAAACAAAGGTGTTTTCATTTCTTAGAGAAATATCCTGTTCTCTTGGACCTTCTTTTCCAGAAGACTTAAACTGAAATAAATACGTCATCTGAAGGTATATGCTCACCTCTGTTTCTGGGAAGAAGTTCCAGGTCGAGAGTGATGGAATAAACAGCTTCCGATCCGAGTCTCTGCAGGGGCTCCTCCTCCCGGAATAATCTCGCCCAGGGTCCCTGTGAGTCTGACTCACCATCGCCCCCTCGCAGAGGCCGGCCCCCCGCCCCCCGCCACCCCTCACTAACTCTCTGCTTCATTTCTCTCTCCTCTGCTTTTTGTTGGAATTAGCACTGACTGCAAACTGTTTATGCCTTCTATGCACTTAATGTTTCCTTTCACCACTGGAAATCTAAACGCATCAGTCTATCTCAACACCTAGGATGTCTGGCAAAGAGCAAGCACTCAACCTGGGCTTAAGTGAAGTGAACTGCAGTCACTGGGTCAACCATTTGACAAACAACACCTATTGACATGCATTTTATCTCAGGTCAGTTTATAGCTATCAAATTACATCTATTGGTTTTCATGAATGTATTCTTAAGCAAACTTAGTCTAACCCTCCTCCTCCAACACATATACCCCTCATATTAATTTTAGGATTAAATTTCTACAAAAAAAATGGTTGCTGAGATTATCATAGGGATTGAGCTTATCTGTAGATTGATTTGGGGAGTGCTGGCCTCTTAAAATCATGAAGTCGGTCTTTCCATTCATTTAGTTGTGACTTAATTTCTTTCAATAGTGTTTTGTAATTTCTACATGAGACGGAAGGGAGGGACCCAGAATAGTCAAAGAATCTTGAAAAAGAAGTACAAAATTTCAGGAATCTAACTTTCCAATTTGAAGACTTATTATAAACTACACTTGAGACAATATGATACCAACATTGGATAGAGAGTAGTGACATAGAACTGAGGGATCAGAAATAATAGCTTGCATTCATGATCAATTGATTTTTGAGAAGAGATCCAAGACAATTTAATGGGGATGGAATAATATTTTTAAATAGTGCTGGAACAATAGAATATGAAGTTCGATTCGACCTCATGCCATCTACAAAAATTAACTCAAAGTGAATTAAAGGATTAATGATAAGGACTAAAACTATAAAATTCTTACCAAAAACCCAAGCATAAATCATTTTGACCTTGGATCAGACAGCCATTCCTTAGACATGATACCAAAAGGACAGGCAAAAAAAAAAAAAATTAACAAATAAATTGGACTTCATTAAAGTAAGATTTTTATATTTTAGAAGATACCATCCAAAAAGTAAAAAGGCAGCCTATAGAATAGGAGAAAATATTTGCAAATCATATATCTGATAAGGGGTATGTATCCAGACTACATAAAGAACTCCATCAGTTCAACAATAAAAGAACAAAAAACTAAATTTTAAAAATGGACAAAAGATTTGGATAGACATTTCTACAGAAAACTGTATGAATAGCTAGTAAGTAGATGAAAAAATGCTCAATATTATTAGTCATAAGGGAAATGCAAATCAAAGCCAAAATGAGATACCACTTCAAACCCACTAGGACTATAACAGCAATAATTTTAAAAAGCCAGAATAACAACCGTTGATAAGGATGTGGAGAAATCGGAGCACTTGTACACTGCTGGGTGGGGTGGAGATGATACAGCTGGTGTGGAAAGCACTTGGTGTTTCGTCAAAAACCTGAAACATGGAGTTACCCAATGACCCGCCAACGTCCTTCCTAGGTATATACCCAAGAGAATTGAAAACACATGTCTGCACAAAAACCTGTACAGGAATGGTTGTACCAGCATTACTCATAATAACCAAACATGGAAACGGCCCAAATGTCCATCAGCAGACATTTGGGATAAACATATAAACAAAACCTAAAGGCAAGGCTCCTGCATGGAAGGCCCTTGAAAATGATATGTAGAGTGAAACAGTAGACACAACAGGCTACACAGTATGTGATTCCACTCGTGTGAGATGTCCAGAGGTAAGCCAGCATTGAGACAGAAAGTGGACTAGTATTTGGGAAAGTGCTCAGGATGGTGGGGAGTGATTTGCCACTCACAGGTACAGCGTTTCTTTTGGGGGTGATGACAATATTCTGGAATTAGATATCGGTGGTGGTTGCACAATGTAGTGAATATACTAAGAGCCACAAATCTCTGTACTTTAAAAGGTGAATTTTATGGAATGTGGATGGTGCCTAAAAATATTAACTGGTTTCACAGTTACTCAGTTCTTTTGTCCGTGACTCAATTCCCGTGGGAGAAATGGGAAAGGAAAAATGATGTGTTGGATCTGAGAACTAATCCCGCTCATTGTCCATTGTCTTCTTCCTGGGCTTTCTCAGTGCTTAAGCATGAAAGCTGGAGAACTGTCCAGGAGCAGTGCTTCCTCCCAGTGGAGAGGTGTTAGAGCAACCGGCCGCCACAGTCTCTGGGTGAGCTTCTTGCCAGACTCACCCTAGCTGGGCCATGAAAGGGCAGCGGGCTGACGCCTCGGGAAGATAACATACAGAGAGCTTTTTGTTTTGTGTTTGTTACCTTACCAGCAGCGTGTCTTTCTGGAACTGGAAATCTATAGGTTGGTGTGTGACACTGTTAGTTTGGGATCACGATGGATGATGACCTACTGGGAAGAGAAGGTTTTCCTATCAGCTCACTGGCAGACTAGGCTGCTTTCAGCCAGCAAAGGTGAAGGTTTAGAATTCTGAAACAAAATGAAGAGAGTAAGTATGATGTCATCAGAGCCAGACCAGACAGCGGCCATTCTGATCTCTGTTTTCAAAGCACAAATATGTAAAAATCATCCATAAAGAAGGCTGAGCACCAAATAATTGATGCTTTCAAGCTGTACTGCTGGAGAAGACTCTTGAGAGTCCCTTGGACAGCAAGGAGATCAAACCACTCCATCCTAAAGGAGATCAACTCTGAATATTCAATGGAAGGACTGATGCTGAAGCTCCAATACTTTGGCCCCCTGATGTGAATAGCTGACTCATTGGGAAAAACCCTGATGTTGGAAGGATTGAAGGCAGGAGAAGAAGGGGGCAGTAGAGGATGAGATGGTTGGATGGCATCACCAACTCAATGGACATGAGTTTGAGTAAACTCCTGAAGACAGGGAAGGACAGGGGACCCTGGCAAAGATTTTCTTTATGAATTGTGTTTTCTCATGGTTATAAAGCATGAGGCCACACCTTCCAATGTTGGAAGACTGGTTGGATACTTATGAGATGATTCCAGCAACAGCAGAAAAATGATTGTGCTTAATTTCTATCTATGGGTGGCATGATAATGATGATGATACATAATAATTAAAGGGAAAATCAAATAGTGATGAATTCCATTTTCATGTCATGGTGAAACTTGTTTACATTTATGTGTTAATTCATCTGGTTTGTATCTGGTTATATATAGACCCCATGGACTGTAGCCCACCAGACTCCTCTGTTCATGGGATTCTCCAGGCAAGAGTACTGGAGTGAGTTGCTATTTCATCTTCCCAACCCAAGGGATTGTCCTGACCCAGGTGATCATCCCAACCCAGGGATCAAATCCACATCTCTTGCATCTCCTGCATTGGCAGGCGGGTCTTATCCTGGGACTAGAAGCATTATTTCTGGCCATCCTGGACTTACTGGGGTGTGTGGTTACCCTATTTATAGAACATTGCAATAGAATTAGCCTGGTAGATAACTTAGGAGGAAAGATAATAGTTTGAACCATGATAAAATGTTTCTTAGAAAGAGTTAGATAAATATAAGGGTCATTTTGAACAAAGAACATGAAAAGGTGGTGACTGAATGTCAAAGGGGAGAGACAGAAAAGTTCAAGTCTAGCAGGCATCTAGTTTAAAAAACCGATTGGATGTTGGTGACACTTACTGAGAGGAGGAATGTTGGAGGGGCCCTAGCGGGAAGGTGACAGTTTTAGATGAGGACATGAGTGGAAGGTAGTTGTTAGGCACCCAGAGAGACCTGGCAACAAGACCCGTGCTGGCCACTTCCCATTTTCCAGATTGTCTGAGACTCTCAGCTGGCCTGAAGCAATGGCGTGGACCGCAGAACACTAGCCATGGCCCATGCCTTTCTAGCTTATTAGTGATTCTAGAAACATGAAGTACTTACTATGTTCTCACACCATCGCAATTTAGCCCGATGGTGTGGGAGAGCTTAGAAATGTAGTCTAGTCCTGAGTTTCATACCGATTCATCTGGAGAAATGCCTTCAGAACTGTCTATCCCAGGCGAGCTGTTGGAAGATGCCTGGTATGATGGGTGGTTGGAAAAAAAAAGAATTATAAGCTGCGTTTTTAGGGTCTGGCAGCCTTGGTCAATTAAGGTGCAGTGTGCTTGATAATCTCCCAGGTGACTCAGATGGTAAAGAATCAGCCTGCAATGCAGGAGATTCGGGTTTGGTCCCTGAGTTGGAAACACCCAAAAATGATTGGATCTGACTCCACTGGAAAGTAAACTTTCCCTTGATGAAACCTAAGTCTGCGATAAAACCTGTAATGCTTCCTGATAGAGAAATGAGTGAAGGCTCAATGTAGGATGCAAAATTGAGCAATATGGACTGAAAATTAGATGCCTCTGTGCACACGTGTGTGTGTGTATGTTGGGTGGGAGTGGAAATTTCTTTTACTCAGGTACAGATTGGCCCCCAGAGAAGCCACGCCACTATATATTTTTCTCACTTATTGTAAGTAAACTCCATTCCTGAATCATTTAACTGAAGATCATCTTGCATTTTTAAATGAAAGGCGGACTCAGCTCATACACACACATAGAGGCTATATACTTAGAGGACTATGTGAAATACACCAGGAACAGTAAGCGTGCTTTCCTTTGGGAGATATCCAGGTTTGTTTTTCATTCCTCATTTCTTGTCGGAGTATAACTGCTTTATAATACTGTGTTAGTTTCCGCTGTCAAGCAGTGTGAGTCAGCCACACGGATACACCTGTCCCTGCGTCCTTCCACCCCAGCTCACCCCATCCCACGTGCTGGGTCATCACGGAGCGTGGGGCTGGACTCCCTCCCAGCAGCTTTCTGCTGGCTGGCTGTTTTACACGTGGTAGTGTGTGTCATGGATGTGTTCAGGCGCTCGGTTGTGTCCGACTCTTTGCAACCCTGGGGACCGCACACGCCAGTCTCCTCTGTCCATGGGATTTCCCAGGCAAGAATACCGGAGTTGGGTAGCCATTTCCTTCTCCAGGAGATCTGCCTAACCCAGGGATTGAACCTGCGTCTCCTGCGGCTCCAGCATGGGCAGGGGGATTCTTTATCACTAGGTCACCTGGGAAGCAAGCTCCCAGACACAGATGACTAAAGCTGAGGTTCGCTCCCCCGCACCAGGATGTAATGCAACATAATACAATGTAATACAACGGCCCTTACCTGTGGGTGAGGCCGATATGGGGATGATGAGTTGGGGAAAAATTCTCCAGCTTTTCAGAATCAGATCTGTCGTCTGTTACTTTGCTTCAAGTGTGGAGCTGTTTGGGAGAATTAGTGTTGCTTCCTTTCACATTAATAGCTGAGAAACTAGCTTTTCACTGTATTTAGTTGCAGTGTCAGTCTGCTTTAGAGTAGTAGGAATCTTTTCCACCCCCTTTCCATGAAAAAAAAAAAATCACGTATGATTACTTACTTGTAAGCTTCTCAAACAAAATTTTCCTAATTCATTTCACTATGACTCAGATTTCATTGATCTAAAAGACTATAGGATACTTGACCCAGTGCTGTACTAAAAAGTCCGTGTCTTCAATAGTTTATGTGGAAGTTGAATATCTGTTGTATAATCTCTAACATGAAGATACTTTCCAAGTTCCTTCCAGCTTTGGAAAGGTCTAACAAAATTCTAATTCTTGGGATAAAACCTTCACTAGGATTTCACCAAATAAGATTACCAGAAGCCTGTGAAGAAACAAACTCCTCTTTCTCCCTTTATTTTCAAATTAATTATGTGACTGCTAGTGTTGCTTGCTAGAAATAGAGTATTTTTGTTCTTTTAGTCTTGCAAAGTGGAAAGTTTTAAAATAATGAAGCTGTTGCTTCAAAAAGAGGACCTCCAAGTGATCCAGTCTTGGACACAGTCAGGGGTTGACTGAAAATTGGAAGGTCCTGTGTTTGGTCACTTGTCCTTGGTCATAGCCAGTGAAGCTGATGAAAAAAAAAAAAAATCTGGCTTCATAGTCATGGTATTTCATTCATAAAAAGAAATTGTGCCCTGAGATTTAATTGAGTGGTTCCAGGGCCATGCCAGCAGAAAATCAGCTGGTTGGGCTCCTATATAAACATGATGACATGTTGAGGGCAGTGTTTACTTTCTTCTAATTAAAGCAAATTAGGAATTCCGTTATATTTCTGCAGCAAATTCCAGCAGCAGCATGCCCTGGGAATTGCTCATGGTCCTTCTCGAGCAAGGCTCTCCCCTTCGTTCAGTTTTCATTTGTTCCCTCAAGTCTTAAATTCGTTCCAGGCGCTAAGTGTTTACGCCGGCTCTGAGACCTCAGTCTTTGAGGATCATTTCAAAACAAGGCTGGAGGATGCGGCGGAATTCAGACCAACCACTCTTGATGACATGACATGTTTTCCGTCCTGACGCTGCTTCTCGGTAGGCGGCCTCTCTGGTTTCTTCTCCTCTTCCAGTTTTATCAGTTTTCATGAAACCAAGGCAAACCTCCAGTGGACTCCCCAGCGTGGCAGTAAGGGATCATCTGCAGGGACTCACGCTATTAGGAGAAACGGCTAAGATGCCAATGGAAATATAGCAACTGTATAGTGAAGATAGGTATTTTTCCTACACAATAAAAGGTTCGGGTTTAATTTGACATGGGGTTATAAAACTTATGATGATTTTGTTTTTCATTTAATGTTACCTTTATCATCTCTTTTAAACCAGAAACCAGGTATGTCTGAGTTTTGATGTTTTAAAAAAGTAATGGCCATCATGCATTTATATCATAGCTTTAAGTTTTCAAATCCCAGGGTCACTTCATTATAATCCCATTTAATGAGCAGCACAAGTTGAAAGAAAGATTTAATATATGGAGCCCACTAAAACATTGTTCATTTCTGAAACCATGGCCACATTTTATCATCTTGACCTTTTTCTGACTTATGATTTCAAGGCTAAGCTTTAGATGCCAGCAACCTTCTTGGAAGGAAAGTTACGCTTAGGAGACCTCTCCCCCCGTGTTACTGACAAGAGGTTCAAATAAAGACACACGGTTCAGATCAGGTCACCATGGGGTTTAGAAAAGCATTCATATTTTCAGTATTCCTCTGAGTTGATCCTGAACTCTAGATCTTAATGAGCTTGCTTCTGGGGTCACTGTTAAGTTCACCAGAGGGAATGAAGGACACCTCTGATGAATGAATGTGGAGAAACCCATAAGGCATTCTGAGGCTCTTTACGTGTAAAGAAAAGAAATCAGGGGAGCTGTGGTTGCAGCGAGACCTTCATGGTTCTGCTTGTTGCTGTTTAGGGTCTAAGTTGTGTCTGACTCTGCGACCCCAAGGGCTGCCAGGCGCCCTGTCCTTAGGGCTCTCTGGGCAGGACCACTGGAGTGAGCAGCCTTTGCCTTCTCCAGCATTGCTTTGGCAATCATGGCATATCGAAGATGTGGAAGCCAAGTGTTTCTCTGATATTTGTAATTGCCAGTATCTCCCAGAAACTTTAAACCACAAATCATATACTAAAAATGAAAATCGAATGTCAACTCTGGGTTGGTATGTGTAGGAGTGTTTCTAAGACCCTGTCTCTCTTCTATTGGACCAGCTCATGCATTGGAGAGGGAAGAAAGGATAATTAAAGGAGAAGTAATTTTGCTCAGTTAGGTGTGTAAATGTCACTCGAGTCATTCTCGGTGGGTAACAGCAGAGAGAGAGACTGAATGGAATTTTGAAGACTTTGGTTTCTTCATTGTTCTTGATTTTGTCCTGCATGTCAGAGACATTCAAGAATTGGCTGTAAATAAAATTCAGGTCTCAAGGAGAGAGATCCCACCCCTCACCCAAGTCCCCAGTCCACCTGTTCATGCGGTCATGGAATTTCTCCTTTGCCTGAAATGAGCTATATATAGTCAAATATCTCATAAAATGAGGGAGGGGAGGCTGGAATAACAAGAGCAAGCATTGAAAGGCTGACTTCAAGCTCTCGGCCCAGATGAGTTTATGCAGTTGGGGTCAGTTAAGCCTCCCCCGACACCCACCATTAGTAATATTTTCCATGCACTACGTACAACAATGGAAATTTCAACACATCTGCCGCAGCCTCCAATACCTGTGCGGCCTGTAATGGTTTGTGAAATCTTGATATGAAACAGCACCGTGGCACTCGGCGATGGACTGTTTGCAAGCAAAGAAGGCGCGCTCGTTCCAAAACAATGAGTCCCTGCTTATTCCTCTTCCCCACAGATGCTCCCCTCTGGTTCATATTGCTAGATTATTTCATCCTGGTCCAAAGGGAATTGGGGGTCATTTTCCTCCCCTCTTTCTTCTCCTATCTTTACAGCCATCAGCAGCAAGCCTCCAGGAAAACCATTGTATGTGTCTCGCGGGCACTGCCTTTTCCTGTTGGAAAGTTGCGGTTGGCTGGGTGACTTTCTTTGAAGGTTCAGAAAAGAGCCTTGGAAGGCTGATGATTCTAAGAAGCATTTGCTGCCTTAAAAGTCTTCTTCTCACCTTGCGTTTTCTGTATGTACTTCAGAGGTTTACAAAGAGGATATGGAATATACCTGAAGGTCCCGGAAGCACATCCTTGATGTTAACACTGAAGGAAGATGTGATAAAAATCCCAAAGTACCTGTTGGCCCCTTTGAATAGAATCAATAAATAAACTGCTAACAGGCAAAAGGAGCTGCAGCTCAGAGAGAGCAGGGTCCACGCCTTCCTGGTTCACTTTTGGCATCTCCTCACTCAGCTAGCCTGGAAGGACACTCAGTACATCTCTGATGCCTGAGAGTTACCGAAGTTTTCTTACTCTGAAAACGGCTGCATTTGCAGGTGTTCACATTAACTGAGTCGGTGTTCATCACATTCATCAATGGGAAGGATTCAGGGTGAGAAGTCCTAGTGCTAATTCTATATTAGTGATCACTGCAAGAAGAAACCAGTCAACTCCGAATATTCATTGAAAGGACTGATGCTGAAGCTGAAGCTCCGATACTTTGTCTACCTGATGTGAAGAGCTGACTCACTGGAAAAGACCCTGAAGCTGGGAAAGATTGAGGGCAAGAGGAGAAGGGGACGACAGAGGATGAGATGGTTGGATGGCATCACCGACTCAGTTGGATGTGAGTTAAAGCAAACTCTGGGAAATAGGGAAGGACAGGGAAGCCTGGCGTGCTGCAGTCCATGGGGTTGCAAAGAGTTGGATATGCCTTAGTGACTGAACAGCAACAATAATAAACCTCTTCTTAGAAGATACCCTGTGCCAGGCTCTGTTCTAATCCTTTTACATGTTAACTTGTTTCCTGTCCATAATACCATTGTGAATACAGACATACAGACAGACACACCTTACCAAAAGCAGCTTCTGTGTGTGTCTGTGTGTGTGTGTATAGAAGTCATGTGTTGTGAATAGGAATCTGGAGATTAAACCAAAGGTAACAATTAACTATTCACTTCCATTGTGAGTGTCCTTTCCTACTGACTGACTTTCAAGTCTTTTTCTTTTCAAAGACTTATGTTACCCTTGATGCCGGCGAATAGGTCTTCCCAGAGCTCACCTTTAACATCAAGTTCCCCCAGTGTACCACATGCAAGCTTAATGAAAATGCGAACAGTGCCTCCTGGAGTTGGGAGGGATGTGGGGGGACAGAGAGAGAGGGGACCCTGGGCTGGGAATCAAGGCTCTTTCCTACTTTGCATGTCTGTACCCGTTTCTGCAGGTCTTATGACCATTCTCATCCTCGGGAAAACCAGGCAACAAGGAGCTCTGCCCGACAGTCCCTTCTAGTTTTCGCCACCCCGCGTCTGCATCCTAACGCGACAAGTCCGAGCATGAGGGCTTTGGTTCTCCGCAGGCTCCGCTGCGTCCGTCTGCGCGTGAGGCGGGTGGACATCAGCGAGGTGGAGGTCTGCCCACACGCGAGCAGGCACAGCGTCCACTGAGATAAGCCGATCGAGCAGGCACCGAGGAACAGGCAAGCTGAGCGTGGTTGGGCTTCTGCATATAGACAATTCAGCCACTTCTCAGGCTTGTCTCATCATTAATTTCGTAATTGTATGGTTCTCGTACTTCCCAGAAGTTTGTCATGAGGCTCAGGATACTGGGAAATGTACGTTCTATTAGTCAGACTCAGAGGTATTTTTTAACTTACTTTATTGGTGTGTAGTTGATTTATAAATAGGGTTGGTTTCTGGTGTACGGCATCATGACTTTGTTATACAGACACATACGTTCTCCTTCATGTTCCTTTCCTTCATGATTGACTCAGGATGTTGCTGCACTTCCTGGTGGCATACCGTCGGACCTCGCTCATCCGTCCCGTGGGTAACCGTCGGCATCTGCCCATCCCAGCCCCTCCCTGCCCCATACCCTCCCGCTTGGCAGCCGCAAGCCTGTTTCTCTGTGAGCCTTTCCCGTTTCATAGGTAAGCTCACTTGTATCATATTTTAGATCCCACATAGAAGGGATATCAACATGACATTTGTCTTTTTCTGTCTGGCTCACTTCACTTAGCGTGATGATTTCGAGGTCCATTCATTCACATGGCCCCAAACGGCACTGTATCACTCTCTTTGCGGCTGAGTAATATTCCACATGTGCATGTGTACATGGGCCGCATCTTCTTCACCCGTTCCTCTGTCGATGGGCGTCTGGGTTCTTTCTGTGTCTTGGGTGTTGTAAACAGTGCTGCAGTGAGCACTGGGGGGCCTGTATCTTTTTGAACTACTGGACTTGCAAATATTTCCTTAGTACCAATTAAATGAATATCTAAAGTGTGGAAAGTTAAATGTTTAAGAGATAAGTGATTAATATAAATACAGGGCCCCTCGAGCTTGGTAACTAGCTGTTTCTTTGAGGCAGGGCTACATGAATGTTAGTGAAAAGTGAAAGTGAAAGTCGTTCAGTCTTTGTGACCCCATGGACTATACAGTCCATGGAATTCCCCAGGTCAGAATACTGGAGTGGGTAGCCTTTCCCTTCTCCAGGAGATCTTCCCAACCCCGGGACTGAACCCAGGTCTCCCGTATGGCAGGCAGATTCTTTAGCAGCTGAGCCACAAGGGAAGTCTGAGAATGCTGAGCTTGCCCCTTCTCCAGCAGATCTTCCCAACCCAAAAGTCGAACTGGGGTCTCCTCAGTTAGAATGATAATAAGGGCTAATAATATATGAATACTTGAAATACAAAATGATGCAGGAGGGAAGAGACAGCTGGCTAGAGGCGGGACAAAGGTGGGTTAGAAGCAGGTGCCATACAAACCAATAGATAACACCATCTTCAGAGATGGGAGATTTCATCCTGAACTGCAGTGACCCAGGAGGGGCGGCATCTGATGTGGACCTAGACAGTTTGCAGGTGTGTGTTTTAAATTTTTATTGAAAGTGGAGTTGATTTACAGTGTTGTGTTCCCTTCTGCTGCACAGCGAAGTGAATCAGTTATACAAATATCCACTCTTTTTAGGTTCTTTTCCCATATAGGTCATTACAAAGTATTGAGTAGAGTTCCCTGTGCCATTCAGGAGGGCCTTATTGTTGTTTTTAGTCACTGAGTCGTGTCCAACTCTTTGCAACCCCATGGACTCTCCCAGAGTTTGTTCAAACTCATGTCCTTTGAGTAGGTGATGCTATCTAACCAGCTCATCCTCTGCTACCCTCTTCTCCTTCAATTTTTCCCAGCATCAGGGTCTTTTCCAATGACTGGCTCTTCACATCAGGTGGCCAAAGTATTAGAGTATCAGCTTCAGCATCAGTCCTGCCAGGGAATATTCAGGGTTGATTTCCTTTAGGATTGATTGCTTTGATCTCCTTGCAGTCCAAGAGTCTTCTCCAGCACCGCAGGTTTTGTTAGTTGACCTCAGAAAAGACAGGCCACCATTTCTGCCCTATTCATTTGCTAGATTTGGGTCAGTGGGTCCAGCTCAGACTCCAGGGCAGGGAATTACTCAAGGACCCAAATCCTGGGAGGGACACTCACTGGGCACCTTCCTAGAGACTGTCAACCGCAGCAGACAGGATGAGATGGCAGAGGAAGAAACCCTCTGCTCTGCTGTTCTCTCAACAGCAGTCCAGGGACTAGCAGCATCGGACCACCGGAGGGCTGGATAGAAACCCAGGACCTCAGGTCCCATCCCACGCAGACCTGCTGAATCAGAATCTTCACGTCACAGGGCCCAGAGTTTCTTGGTGTGCATCTTGGAGTTGGAGGACTTTTGGCCTCCAGGATCCCTGCCCGTCACCTTAACCAACTTTAAGCTGATCGCCCATGAGCATCCCTGTCTCGGAGCAGACTGTGAAAAGGCAATGAGATCCGCGTTCTGTGTTCTCCAGAGAGAGGCCTGGGCAGTCTAATCCGGGGTCTTAAAATGCACACACAGTCACTGTTTAATGGCTTAAAGATGAGGGCTGAACTCTTGTTGGCTATCAGACATAACAATGACCACATGGACCGTCTCCTATTCCTGCATGGCATTTATAGGAAAAACCAGATCCTTTGAACTCATGAAAAAACCCCAAACCCATCATCCAAGCATCTTTCATTCCTGGAGATTATCAGAGTTTTCATTACAGGTTAAATTCTTTGTAACTTTTTCATGTGGAAACTATCCAGTTACCTCCTGTTCGCTCTCCTCCTGCTGAGTGCAAATGGAGTCTACATTCTGCTTCCTACAGCTGCTTCGGATTTTGTTACATTTTCCAGGTTTTGGGGAAAAAAAAATGTGCTGACAGGACGTGGCTTCATCTACAACTCACAACTGATTTTAAGAGTATAAACAGAAATACATTTCCTGATTGTATGTACTAGTGAAATCAAAATATTATCCCTACATTCAAAGATCCACTCGCCACTTTATTTTTAGAAAGTGGGCACTAAAGAGAAAAAATAAGTTGGGGAAAGGTCATTATAAGATAAAGACAGCAAACCTCGCTAGATCAAAAAAAAAAAAAAAAAAAGAGCATGCTGTTTGGTTTGCGCTATTTTCAATGATATTTGCTTTTTAGATGGAAAGAAAAAACTTTCCATTCGCATCTGGGCAGAAAGTCAGGATCAAATAGATATAATTTGAAAAGCTAACTAAATGATGGACTTATGTTACATTTTCCCCTCAAATGATCCTTTTTGTTTTATTTTACATAATGGAGCAAAATCCTCTTAGATAAATATATCTGAAAGCAAAACGTTCAAAAGTCACATTTTATTGCAACAAGATGAAGCAAATAAAAACTTAAATCTGAGCCACCAAGAAGGAAACAGTTCTGCTTGGTCTGCGCAATTATTCTCGGGAAGAAGGGCACATCTTCCACTTAGGTTTTCAGGTATGAGGCTGTGAGTCACAAAAACACAAGCAATTCTGTTGTGTTGCAGACATTCTTAAGATGTATCTTGTCAGGCTTACTGGACTTGGGGGTCCAGTAAGAAGGGCCTGGGGACAGGACATGCTGGGATTTTGGATGGCAAGGTTGGAATCATGTGCACGCTCAGCTGCCTCAGGCATGTCTGACTCTTTCTGACCCCATGGACTCTAGCCCACCAGGCTCCCCTGTCCATGGGATTCTCCAGGCAGGACTGGAGTGGGCGGCCATGCCCTCCTCCAGGATCTTCCCCGCTCAGGGATCAAACCTGTGCCTCTTGTGTCTCCTGCATTCAGGTGGATTCTTTCCTGCTGAGCCACTGGAGGAATCCTAAGAACCAGCTTAGGACCTACTCACTGAGAAAGGGCAGGTAAGCAGGGCTAAGGAATGCTGGGTAGATTGATCCTGGCTGTGACAGCTGGGCAGCCAGAGGACCATGCTTCAAAGGACAAAGAAACTGAGTTATATAGTCCAGCAAGTCACAGCAGAAAGTCCACTCTGAATGTCGGAGCTCGGCACTGGGCGGTCTAGGTGGGTGGCAGGTATTGCCGTTGGATGTGATGTGAAGACTTCTGTCTCATGCTAGGGGGCTGACAGGTCCAGGCCGTATAGGAGGGCCCCCGCTCTAAGAGTCAGGATTAGGACTGCACCCTCAGTCTCAAAGGGCAGGTCGTATGTTTGATTCCACTAGTACAGACCCACAAACTGTGGGGCCAGAGAAGACTCTTGGACAGCAGGGAGAACAAACCAGTCCCTCCTAAAGGAAATCAACCCTGAATATTCATTGGAAGCACTGATGCTGAAGCTGAAGCTCCAGTACTCTGGCCACCTGTTGCAAAGAGCTGACTCATTGGAAAAGACCCTGATGCTGGGAGGGATTGAAGGCGGGAGGAGAAGGGGGCGACAGAGGATGAGATGGTTGGATGGCATCACCGACTCAATGGACATGAATTTGAGCAAGATCCAGGAGATAGGGGAGGACAGGGGGGCCTGGCGTGCTGCAGTCCGTGGAGTCACAAAGAGTTGGACAGAACAGCAACAAGAAGTCAGGAGCTCAGTACCATGGCTTGAACCAAGAGGCGGGGTGGGGAATTTTACGAGCTGGGAAAACCTTCAAAGGAAACTCAGGGTAGGGACTGGAGACCTGGCAAACACAGGAGCCTAGCTGGCCATCTATTCTGGGGCTGAGAACGTTGTGTTGATTTACTTTGCTCTCCACTCCTGGAGACAAGTGGGTGCCTCTTGCTGAGTTGACTAGGTGCCATGTGAGTCCATCTGGATCCGTCCAGCTTTGGGTGGTGGTGACATGGAGGAAGATGAAGATGACGCTGACGTCATGGCCCTTCCCTCTGGCCACCCTCCTTCCTCTCGAAACTGGCTTCCAGTTGTGTCTGCTCGGCCAGGCCAGGGCGATGAGCTGGAGTCCCGGTATTTACAGGTTTCTGTTGTTTCATTTTATGTGGTTTCTCGTGAGCAAGAGAGAAAATGCTGATCCTTGTAGCCCTGTAATCGAGAGGACGCCCTTATTAGATCCCATTCTGGTAAAAAGGGACGGTGTCTGATTTCCTCGGGAGGCGAGGCGGTCGTGGAGAAAGGGTATACCACCATGAAAGGCAATCTCGCCTGGAACCGATGTGTTCGAGCAGTGAACTTTGGGTCACACCGAGTTTTTCCCAGCAGTGATATTCGAATACATAATTACTCTGCTCTTCATGTGGTGTCGGGAGTGCAAAGAGCAAGTGTGTGCTTTGCATTTGTTTTCCAGATTTCCCATTTATTGTTTCCCAAGCTGAATGATGGGGCAAGTTTTATTCCACCACGTTGAAAGAGAGCTGCTTTTGGCTTCAGGAAGCTTTTTAATGCCTTTCCTTTTATTCTTGAGTTTTTTTTTTTAATCCTTTGGTGGACGATGAGGGGCCTCCTGGTGGACCATCTTATTCCAGTAGCACAGCTGCCATCAGCAGTCGTATCCCGGTCTAGACATTTAATAAACAGCCTCTGTGGCTTAGGTACCCGTCTGCTAAAAGGGACCTTGGCGCTGTTTCTTGAGCAGAGAGCTAGGGGTCCGTAGGATCATGGTAAGATCAAGGGAGCCTGAAGAACAGAAAGCAGCAGGTGGTGTTCAGCGTTGCAACTCATTTGCCAAATGGTGTGGAATCATTTAGATGTTTTAGTTCTCCATACACCCGGACCAGTGCACGCTGGCCAACCAGGACTGATGCTGAGTGGTCAGGACGCTGGGGCAGCAGGACGTGAAGGTCACCGCCTCCCACACCGTCAGAGATACATCACCACGTGCCTCGATTCTCACAGGACATCTGCTGAACGCTGGCAGGAGACCTCAGACTTCTGAGAAGGGGTTGATGGCTGTCTGGGGGAGCACTGCTGCAAAAGCAGTGCGTTTTTAAGCTACAGACAAGCTCTGATGACTAGCACCTCCCGGGGGGAAGGGAAGCAGGTAGAGGGATGGTCACACAAGCCCTGGTAAAGTCTAAAGTCGGGGTGTACGTTGTGCACGAGGGAGGGTTCAGTGGCTGAGACCCCAAGCTCCCACGCGAGGGCCCCAGATTCCGATCCCTGGTCAGCGGACTAGAGCCCACGTGCTGCAACTAAGACCTGGAGCAGTCAAATAAGTAAATAAATCAAAAAGCGTTCTGCAGGGTAGGGAGCCACTAGGCTCTGAGTTGCGTGTGAAGAACATCACTCAGGCTGACGTGCTGAGAAGGTGTCTCGGGAGACACAGGTAGAAACGTGGAGGACCGTTCAGTTTCCGTTTTATTATACGTATTTCTGAGATCAGGTGAGAGGCGGCTAGGTGAGCTGACGGGGCTCCTGGGACGCCTGCATGGCTGTTTTCCACTCACACTGTGCAAGCTGGTCCCCCTTTCCACGGGTCTGGACGCCTTGGTCAGTGTTAGGTGAGTGTAAGTTGAGTGAGTGCGATGCTTTCTCACAGAGCACCCATAACTTCCCCAAACCCCTCAGAGCTGCCCCTTAAGCTGGGAAAATTCTAACATTGGATGGTGGATCACAAAATTGAAGACAGGTAAACGCCAGGGTGCATAAAAGAATAAGCCCGGATCTCATATGATTTAGGCCCCAAAGTAACGTTTTCATCTATTTTTAAGACAACTGTGAACCACTGATGAGATGATCTCAGAGCAAAGTGTGGATGGAGCCCCTCAGAGGAAACAGAGAAACAAACGAGATGGTTTTCCTCCCCAAAGTGCAGATCAGACAATCAGAAGGCAGGTCCCGACTTCACACGGGTCACTATCATGTTCTGATACCTGCTGCCCCAGGAGGCCTGTCCTTTCAGCACGTGGGGTTCGGCAGTTATCAGTGTGATGAATCGTGCTGGTTTTTAGCCCCGTCTTATTAATTTTCGGCTGCGCTGGACCCTCTGGCTGTGGCGGCAGGGGCTGCTCTCCAGGTGTGGAGCCCGCCTTCTCCCTGGGTGGCTTTTCTTGCTGTGGAGCGCAGGTCCCAGGGCACGCGGGCTCCGGAGCTGCAGCTCCCGGACCCTGGAGCACAGGCTCGGCGGTTGTGGCGCACAGGCTCAGCTGCTCCAAGGCCTGTGGGGCCTTCTCGGATCAGGGATCGAACCCGTGTCCAATCACGGACAAGCGGATCCCCAACCACTGAGCCATCGGGAGCCCCTTTCTTTCCACAGGTGTTCACCTTTCTCCAGAAGTGCGCCTTCTGCCTCTAGATTCCTAATGTGTGTGCTTCGTCGCTCAGTCGTGTCTGACTCTTTGTGACCCCATGGACCGTAGCCCGCCAGGCTCCTCTGTCCATGACATTCTCCAGGCCAGAATACTGGAGTGGGGTGCCATTCCCTTCTCCAGGGGATCTTCCCAACCCAGGGATCGAACCCAGGTCTCCTGCATTGCAAGTGGATTCTTTACCATCTGAGTCACCAGGGAAGCCCTCTAAATGCCTAATACCTAACACCTCAGGCGATTCATTACCTGTTATGGACACTCCACAATCATGCAGTGCACGATTGTTCGTCACTAAGTCATGCCTGACTCTGCATGAACTGCAGCACGCCAGGCTCCTCTGTCCGCCACTATCTCCTGAAGCTTGCTCAAACCCATGTCCATTGAGTCGCTGATGCCATCCAACCATCTCATCCTCTGGTGTCCCCTTCTCCTCTTGCTCTCAATCTTTCCCAGCATCAGGGTCTTTTCCAACGAGTCAGCTCTTCGCATCAGGTGGCCAAAGTACTGGAGCTGCAGCTTTAACATCAGTCCTTCCAATGAACACTCAGAAGCTTAAGACAATGCAAGTTTATTATCTCACAGTTTCCAGGGAGTCGGGAGTCGGGGGTGGCTTAGCAGAGTCCTCTGCCGAGGTCTTATCAGGCCGCAGGCTTCCGTGGGATGGAACCATTTCCGAGGTCATCAGGTTGCTGGTGGCGCTCCTCTCCTCGCACCCGTGTGGCCTGGAACCCAGGCGCCCGAGCTCCTGGTTCCGTGGGCTCCGCCAGCCTGGCTGCTGGTTCTGCTCGGCCCACAGAGAGAGCCTCGGCTCAGAGAGAGGCCAGCCTGTGTGCCAAGGCTTTTCACTCCACTCAGTCCAGCCCAGCTGCCCTCATTTGCGGCTCCACCAGCTCAGAATCAGCCGCTTTGGGGATTTATTACAGCTGGAAAACCACCTCGCCTCTGTCATACTCTTGGGTGGAAATGGGTCACAGGATCTGTCCACAGGCAGGGATTGTCATGGCTCCCGGTCAGCTGTCCACATCTGCACGTTGGCATAAGAGGACATAGGAATCTGGCTGTTTGGCTCCTCTAACACTGGAGCCACCCTCCCATCTGGGCAGAGCCGGCCAAGCGGAGGGCTCCCGGCTCCCTGCAGTCCGGACACGCCCACCTGGGCTGCTGTCATCCTGTCGTCTCCCTCTGACTGTTTTCTTTGCTCACCTGTGCTACCTGCTGGGCTTCCTGGATGGGTTACGGTGAAGAATCCTCCAACGCAGGACACATGAGAGACTCCAGTTCGATCCCTGGGTTGGGAAGATCCCCTGGAGGAGGAAATGGCAACCCACTCCAGTATTCTTGCCTGCAGAATCCCATGGACAGAGGAGCCTGGTGGGCTGCAGTCCATGGGGTCGCCAAGAGTCGGACGTGACTGAAGTGACGAGCTGCCTGCCGTGTCCCTGCGGCCACAGTGAACCTGTGCTGAGCCATCTCACACGACCCTTTGGTTTACATTCCTCTTGCTTCTGCCCATGTTTTAAGGATGTCACAATACTAATCCAGATGAAAGAGCGAGTGGAGATGGCTAAGCTTCTTTTACAGAAAAGGGATAAAAAATGTCTGAAATGTCTCTTTGGGAGGGCGAAAATGAAGAAGAAAAAGGATAAGAACACTGTTTTAGAGGAGATGGAGCAGACCATCTCCATCACTTGCTGGGCCCAGTGCAAAATGAAAATGTGGGACCCCTTGTTCAAAAAGTATTAAGAGGAGTTTCCCTGGTCACTCAGTGTATAAGAATCCACTTGCTGATTCACGGGCCCGGGGTTCGATCCCTGGTCTGGGAAGATCCCACCTGCCTCAGAGTGACTCAGCCGCCGTGCCACAGTGCTGAGCTCACGCTCCGCAACAAGAGGAGGCCCCGCAGCGAGAAGCCCCAGCAGGGAGCAGCCCCACTCACCGCGGCTGGAGAAAAGGCCTCACAGCAGCAGAGGCCCCGCACACCCACACAAAAGCAAACTCTAATGACGTCTCAGTCAGTCCAGTCCAGTCGCTCAGTCGTGTCCGGCTCTTTGTGACCACATGGACGGCAGCACGCCAGGCCTCCCTGTCCATCACCAGCTTCTGGAGTTTGTTCAGACTCATGCCCATTGAGTCAGTGATGCCATCCAACCATCTCATCCTCTGTGGCCCCCTTCTCTTCCTGCCCCCAATCTTTCCCAGTATCAGGGTCTTCACATCAGGTGGCCAAAGTACTGGAGTTTCAGCTTCAGGATCAGTCCTTCCAATGAACACCCAGGACTGATCTCCTTTAGGATGGACTGGTTGGATCTCCTTGAAGTCCAAGGCGCTCTCAAGAGTCTTCTCCAACACCACAGTTCAAAAGCATCAATTCTGCAGCGCTCAGCTTTCTTTATGGTCCAACTCTCACATCCATACATGACCACTGGAAAAACCATAGCTTTGACTAGATGGATCTTGTTGGCAAAGTAATGCTCTGATTTTTAATATGCTGTCTAGGTTGGTCATAACTTTCCTTCCAATAATGTCTAGTTAAAAAAAAAAAAAAATGAAAGACACAGAGAAACTCAATGAGCATCTCAGTAGTTGTGATTCCTCCATTTCATCTCTTAATTTGGCTTCTGTGTTATCCTTCCCCAAAGCCTGCGAGTTGTTTTGAAATTTCCTATCAGATCCTTTGAGCTGAAAGTGGATGAAGTAAGGGGACAGAGGCATCTCTGGGGGAAATGAGGGCGGGAGCTTCCTCCGTGTCTACCCCAGCTCGGAGCTCCGGGTGCCGTCTGAGCAGAGACCTGGGAGGAACGACCTCAGCGTGCCCCAGGCTGGCACAGAGGCCGCTCCCCACGGCCCAGCGGTGCGGGCGGAGGGCTCAGTGCTCCCCCTCCCCTGCCTGCTCCCAAAATAACCCAGTGGGAACAGCCCAGCCGCTCGTCCCTCAAGGCCTGCAAATCAAAGCCCCGATTGGGTCAGAGGACTGGAGACGCGGCTGCAGAGCTGCCCTGGGGGCTCGGGTGCCCCGGGCATGGAAACCGCCCTGCTCCCCCCGGGGCTGGGACGGAGCCACGAGGCCCACTGCACTCGGGGCAGCTCAGCCCACCTCTCCGTGCCCTTGAACTTGCCAGGGAGCCTCGCCGGCCTCCTGGGATTCCAGAAGCCCGCGGATGAACACGGTCCAACCTCTGTGTGTAAGAGGTCTGACCACGGAGAGCCCCCGGCTCCCCAGGAAAGCCGCTCCCACCAGCTGTGCCCTAGATTCTTGGACGTCAGACCACAGAAGAAGCTGCCTCTGCCGTTTCTGACACGGGCCAGTATAGCAGCTGACTCGTACCGCCATGCCCTGGGGTGAGCTGAGACTCACGCAGGGCTGAGACCTGCACATGTCACCTTTGTTGTTGCTGATTCAGTTGCTGTTCAGTTGCTCTGATTCTGCAACCCCATGGACTGCAGCACGCCAGGCTCCTCTGTCCTTCATTATGAGTTCGCTCAGATTCTTGGCCATCGAGCCGGCGATGCCAGCCAACCATCTCATCCTCTGCCACCCCCTTCTTCTGCCTTCAATCTTTCCCAGCATCAGGGTCTTCGCATCAGGTGGCCAAAATATTGCAGCTTCAGCTTCAGCATCAGTCCTTCCAATGAATATTCAGGACTGATTTCCTTTAGGATGGACGGGTTGGATCTCCTTGCAGTCCAAGGGACTCTTAAGCCTCCTCTAACACCACAGTTCAAAAGCATCAATTCTGTGGTGCTCAGCCTTCCTGATGGTCCAGCTTTCACATCATACATGACTACTGGAAAAAACATAGCTTTGACTACATGGACCTTCATCAGCAAAGTGATGTCTCTGCTTGCTAATACACGGCCTGGGCTTGTCATGGCTTTTGACAGACGGGGAAAGGAAGCTAAAGATGCCGAGCCCACTCGGATCATCAGCGACAAGGCTGGGTGTGGACTCACGTCTGTCTGACTCCATGGACCCCTTTCCAGCGCCCTGCATGGCCCCGAGGCTAACTTCCCATTGACTCGTGGGTCTGAATTGCTGGTAGAAAAATCAGGCGTCTTCAGGAGCCGAGCAGGTATGGACGGAAGACCACTGCTTCCAGAGAGAGCGCGCGCTGTGTGTGGCCGAGCTGGAAAGGACCAGCCCTCCCGAAAGACGTTCAGACAGGACTTGTTTTCCTAAAGCGTTGAGGGCCAGACCAAACATGGCAGCGAGCCTTATGAGGCCTGCGGGTCCCTGGTCTGTGACCTCTGGACGGAGTCGCTGCAGACTGGGCAGGAGGAATCACGGTGCGCTCAGGCAGAACCAGAGAGGCCGTCTGTCTCACCCTCCTCCCCGGCTCCCGCGCTCAGGACCGTCCCAGACGTCCGTGTAGAGAATCACGGTCCTGCTTTTCCATCCCGACTCTGCACCCGTCTCCCCTGTTATTTATGTGGACACTGCAGTGGGGAGAATCGCTCCATTTTGCAGATGGGGAAGCTGAGGCGTAGCCTGGCTGAGTGAGCCGCCCAAGCTCCCCACTGGAGAAGGAAATGGAGCTGGGACTGCAGAAGGTCAAGGGGTTCCTGCTCTGAGAGGCAGAGGGATGCTTGCCCTACGGAGTAGTTCTTTAGCAAGAACAGAGCTGTGTTAATTTCGAATGATAGGTTTCCAGTGAGATTTCTGGTGAGGCGCTGGCAGCCCCATTCAGTGAGTGAACCTGAGTTGTTTCTGTTCTGCTGAGAAACAGGGCTGATGCTCAGAGCCGGGGATAGGGTTTACTTTGACTTTTTTTCAATTGGAGTATAATAGCTTGGAGCTCCCCGGGGTAGCGCAGTGGTAAAGAATCCGCCCGCCAGCACAGGGGATGTGGGAGACCTGAGTTCAATCCCGAGTCAGGATGATCCCCTGGAGGAGAGCATGGCAACCCACGCCAGTATTCTTGCCTGGAGAATCTCCGTGGACAGTGATCTGGCGGTTACAGTTCGCGGGGCCACAGAGTCGGCGGGCTGAGCCGCTGAGCACGCGCGCACATCATCGCTGACAGTGGCGTGTGGGTCTCCGCTCTGCCGCAGGGACCAGCTAGCGGCCACGGACACCCCCGCCCTCGTGAGCCTCTCTCCCGCCCCCGCGTCCCACCCCTGAGGCCATCAGAGCACCGAGCTGAGCTCCGGGCTGCGGAGCCGCTGCCCACCAGCCACTGTTCCCACGTGGGGTGCATGGGCCAGCGCCGACCCCGGTGCACCCCACTCTTTCCTTCCCCCGGGTGCACCCGGCTGTTCTTAGTCTGCGTCTCCAGCCCTGCTGGCACAGAGGTTCATCTGCACCATTTTTCGAGCCTGCACACGTGTGCGTTTTAATATGTACTTGTTTTTCTCTTTCTGACTTACTTCGCTCTTGTGATAGGACGCTAGGTTTGGAGGCCGTGGTGTTCTAAGTGGGCTCTGACCTGCCGCCCCGGCACCACCCTGGTGAGCTGGGGGATGGGGTGGATTTCCAGTGACGAGTCAGTCCCCCTGCTTCAGAATCGACACCGTCCATTAGGACCTCGCTGGTGGCTGGAGAGAGATGCGTGGGAAAAGGGCCTCGGAGAGCTCCCGTCACAGTTAACGCTGACCCAGGGTCCACTGGGGAGCAGCCGCGGAGGCAGGCGGACACTCGCTTCCCCTCTTGACTGATCTTCTCCGCGTTGAGCAGGTACCAAGTCTGCACCGCCCGCTTTATCAGACACACATTCCGCCGACATACGAGACGGAAAATCTCTCATGCGCGTTTGTTTATTTGCTGCATCAACTGACAGAGTGTGGTTGCTTTTGTAGTCTCTGAGGAGCTTAAAAAAAAGCATATCGGAAATCTGACTTTATGAAGTTAGGTTTTCCACCACTGAGACTTAGCTTCATGTTAGGTTTGTTTACAAGGAGTTGCTGTTTCCACTTGCTAGAGCAGCTCTTAAATATTTTTCTGAAGTTTTTTTCTTTTTCCCCAACCACTAAGTGGATCTAAACAGTAAGTGCTTCTGAAGTTGGTTTCTCAGCTTCCAGGCCACTCTGAACTTCTGCAGGGATGAGACGGAAGGTCACTGCCTCCCCTCAGACACCCGTCATGCGAGAGCATCATGTTTGGAAGAGTTTTTTTAGTGGCTTATTGTGCAATATTTATGTTTCATTCACATCAGGGCAGGACACTGCTGGCACAGAATTCCTTGGGCTGTTGGCTGCTCTCTCCCTGACTCTGTCCTCCGCCTGCCCACCCACCCAAGCCCGCCTCCCGGGTCTGATCCAGCAGCCAGGATGGGGTAGGTGCCCATGGCCGCCCCCTCCTCGGGGAAGCGGAGGCACAGACGAAGTGGAGGGATGCACGCGTCCAGGGGTCTGCTGGAAAGGAGAGGTGAGCAGACAGGTTCTCACAGCCGCAGACCCGTGGAGGCTTGGGTGGATCCCTCTAAGGAAGAAACATGAAGCTTGCTGCTGCTGAGTCCCTCCGTCGTGTCTGACTCTCAGCGACCCCATGGACTGCAACACGCCCGGCTTCCTTGTCCTCATTGTCTCCCAGAGTTCGCTCAGATTCACGTCCATCGAGTCAGTGATGCCATCCAACCATCTCATGCTCTGTCGGCCCCTTCTCCTGACTTCAGTCTTTCCCAGCATCAGGGTCTTTTCCAGGGAGCCGGAAAGTGACCAGGTCTCCAAAGTATTGGAGCTTCCGTGTCAGTATCAGTCCTCCCAATGAAGTATGCTGTGATTCTCTATAAAAATATGCATCTCACACTTTCTTTCTATCACCATGACCAGGTATTCTCAGAGACCTTCTCACATCGTGTCCCCTCCAAACCAGCCACGAACGCCACGGACGAGAGAATCAGGAAAAAGGGCGTTTGCAGACCAGAGCTCCTGTCTCCCTTAGGCTAAATGCCTTCTGCTTGACTCTTATTTATTTAAATGAACACTAAGGACTGATCTCCAGGGAGCAAGAAAAATTTATTCTTTCTCCCTGCTCCGCTCTGCCCCACACACAGTTGTGCGCTTCCATGCGGTCACACACACACACACCCACACACACACACATACTCACTCACACGCATAAATACTCTTCTCTTTTGTCAGCTTTCAGCCACACTCTTTCCCAAATTCACAGCCAGCTCCTGCTGGCAAAAGTACAGTGAGACATATTCCCATATCATTATCAACAAAAAACAAATGTCCCCAAAATTCCACGGCCGTTTTGTCTTGAGTTTTGAATTCTGCTTAGCTCTGTGTATTTAGGGGAAAGAGAGAAATGGGGCGAGAGAGAGAGAAGATGAATAAATGAATCAATGACTTTGTGAATATTTCTTGTAGGGTTCTCTGAAATCAAGGTTAGTATTCAAGCAGTAGAGACCGAATAAAATAAAAAAAATAAGTTGTGTGTGTCTACCATGAGACTAACCTAGATTTTCGTGGCTTCCTTTTCTTCTTGATCTCTTTTAAAAAGTGGTCACAATGTAATGAAAAAAACAAACAAACCCCAAGTACAGGGCAGATGCTATCAGATTGTCTCCATGGTGGGAAGGTCACCTTGCCAGCCAGACAGCCGCCCCCCTCCAGGTCGGCATACGGTTTTCTGGCTCAGCTGAATGCTCACAGCTTAGAGTTGAAGAAAGAGAGGTCCAGCGTTTTCTGAGACCCTGCTCAGCCACCTTCCTGCCCAGCACGCTCTCCATCGCCAGCTTATTCCTCGTTCGGCGTGGTCCCGGGAGGGACGTGCACTTAGAAGGGAAGCCTGTAGGTAATTAACAGTCCAGCGTGCCTCTCATTCCTCTCATAAACTGTGCTGGGTGTGGCGTCTCTACATGCAGCTGATAAAAGCACTGGTGGGGTTCCATTCCATTTGACTTTCCATTAGGGTTTTTATTTTTTTTTCCAATGAGAATGTCTTAATGGCCAGCTTCTGTTTTCAATCATTGTAGACATTTCTGTGGATTTATTTATTTAATATCTTTTTTTTTTTCCTTTTCCAGTAAGAAACATATTCTGATCTTTTACAGGTTAGCAGTGAGGTATGGCAGGGTGGGTGCTGCTCTGAAGATGAGCTTCCCTGCTGGCTTAAATAAGCCAGGGTTGGTGCCTCTGTGCGTGCAGGGAGCGTGTGTGAGGTCTGAGCTGGGTCCCAGCTCGGGGACAGAAATCCTGCTGCCGTCCTTGTTTCTTTAGTTACTTCACAGCTGTAATAACCTGTACCCGGAGCAAGAACACCTCCCTTCGTTCATTTGGTTGGCTCTAATTTCACACTAGTCAAAGTGCAGAAAACATTTTATTTATTTATTTATTTTTTTGCGGGGGGGGGCACTTTGAGCATGGAATTGCAACTTGCAGAACCAAAGAAGTTTGTGCGCTCCGTGTTTTTCTATAGAACTGAGCTGGCAAACATGCAAATGGAAAGACCACGGGAGCGATTTCCAGCTCACAGCTTTGAAAAGCTGAGTCATCTGGATAAATCACTCAGCTTTTTAGCCCACAGAAGCCTCAGCAAATAAATATGTGCGACGGGCCTTGAGTGTGAACTGTGATGAATCTCCAGGGAGAAGGCTGTCCCCCGTCGCAGCCCGGGCCTGCCGTCACTCGTTCTTGGCACAGGGCTCCCGGTATACACGGCCGCATCCACCGACCTGTTTGTGAACTTGAGATGCTATCCCTGTTCCGAGCTCTCGTCCCCTTCCTTCCCTCTGTCCAGCAAGGATCCCAAACTTGGACCTGTGTCTCCTGCTCTGGCCAGTTTAGATTTCTCAACTCGAGCCTTTTGACGCTCATCCATGAGCTGTCTGCGTAAATTCATAAATTCTGAGCTCTCTGCGTCTTTCGCTTTGGGCACCGTCTAGGGCGGGTTCCCGGGCAGTGTGTAGGCCTCATCTGGTGCGTGCCCCGCGGGCTGCAGCAGCTGGCTGTCCACCGTGCAATGTACCTCTGGGTCTGCCCTTTCCCAGGCCCTGCCCACGCTGGGAGAGCCCGACTTCACCACCCGGAGACAGAATGGAGCTGGCTGACACTGAAAGGCAAGTCTCACTTTCACGAATTCCGAAACTGGAACCAGGACTCTGATTTGTTTCTCTCGCACTGCAGACTCCGGTGCTCGGAAGAGAGACCCGTTTACGAGTGGCGTCACGGCCCCTGGTCGCTGTGGCCGTGGTCCAGGTGGTGGAAGACCTCCGCTGGCAGCTGCTGACGCCGGGCACGGGGTGCTGGGGGGCAGACCCCTTTAGGCAGCTGTTGTCATCACCACCGCTTCTTGTTGGCAAACAGGACCCTGCCTTTCACTGCTGCCCCAGTGATGAGCTGAGTCCCATGGGGTGAGTCTTTATGTTGTCAGCCAATCAGGGTCGCCGGAACCGTTTTTGCTCCCTCTTTATTGTCTAAGCCTCCGTTGCAGCCTTGCAGCCACGGGGAGTTACCATCCTATAAGGAAAATATGCTGGGAGTACTTAGAGTGTGCCTTATCTGCACCGACAGAAGCAGAGTTGTGACTTGCTGGTAGGAAGGTGCCTGGAGAGCACCCAGGTGCCAAAGTGCAGAAGCCGATCCAGGGCTCAACTGCCTGGTCTGAATTCTCGCTCTCTTGCTCCTGGTTAATTCATTTCTTCATGCCTCAGTTTTCCCATCTATGAAATGGAAGTAATGGTAAGATACTATAGATAGCATCTATTTTATAGGGCTGTTAAGAGAATTAAAGGAATCGATATTAAGTCCTTATAACAGTGCCTGGCACACAGTCAAGTTCTGAAGCTATTTGTTAAACATATGAACACAGGCGTTTTTCAAGGTGAATTTTATTTAATAAGCACTAAACCTAACACTTCTCTTCCATGAAACTGACAACAATAAGAAGGACCAACGAGGTTCAGTGTTGATTGGGTTACAAGGCAATGGCTCCTCTCCTGCTGTGATTTGGAGAGGATAAATCATTTACCTTCTGAGCCCAAAATTCCTTTTCCAGAAATACAAAGACTATTGTACGATGGACTAGGAGACCAACAGCAGCAAGCATGCATACCCATATTGTTTGACATGAAAAATGTTCAGGGCTAATGAGAAAATCAGGTAGCAGAATATCTTCTATACAACTGTGATGTTTATTAAAAAAATTCTATTTAATGTATAAATGTGCATCAGAAATATCAGGGGAAAGAGATATGAGAGTTTCTAGATGATTTAAGCATTGGAGAAATAGATGATTTATTAATAAAACATTTTCACTTTCGTTTACTCAAAATTTCTGAAAGAAGTTGATATATTATGATTCCATTTTTGTAAAACAAATATAGTGACCTACAGCAATAAACAGGGCTTCCCAGGTGGTACTAGTGGTGAAGAACCCGCCTGCCAATGCAGGAGATGCAAGAGAGGCGGGTTTGATCCCTGGGTGAGGAAGAGCCCCTGGAGGAGGGCATGCATACCCACCCCAGTATTCTTGCCTGGAGAATCCCATGGACCAAGGATCCCGGTGGGCTACCGTCCATGGTGTCACAAAGAGTCAGACACGACTGAAGTGACTTGGCACACACGCAGAGCAGTGAACAGCACGCCTAACCATCTATGCATTTAAAGCTACCTGGAAAGATACGTGCCAAGATGTCACTAGCTGTTATCTCTATGTTAATAGAGCTGCAGGTGGTTTTATGTTGTTTTTGTTTTGATGTTTATACTTCCAGATTTTACTGCAGCCATTATGTAACATTTTGGTTTTCACACACACACACACACACACACACACACACACACACACACAGCTAAGCAGCGTATCCTTTTGGTATTCATGGTCCTACTGATTGTGTTCCTCTATTGATGGCCAAGTGGAAAAATCCTACATGTGCAGAGATTTGTGCTAATAAAGATTCCAAGGGAACCTTCCTTCTCTCCCTGCCCCCACAACCCCACACATTAGTCTGGAGATATTTCTATTTTCTGCCAAATATCTTTCCCAATTCATTCTGCATTGCTGATATTTTGTTAGATTAATAGTTCCCAAGTGACGTGAATTTGTTGACTTTATGGCAGACCTCCAGAAAGGGCTTTTTACAGATAAAACTGGATTTAATGAATTATGTTTCTTGAGATCCTGTTATTTCTGTTTCAAGGTTCCTGTAGGTACTCAGGCCTCCACAAAAGGCGTCTTCAGATCACTCGAAGAGCCTCGCACTGGTGTTCCTCTCCTGCCTTGAGAGCAGTGTCGGGGGAGTCTAGGGGCGGGCACTTTTGCTCCCGTCTTGCGGGTTGTGAATTCCTTGGTCCACCTGCGAATGTAAACCGTCCTCTTCTGATTGGAGTTCATCTGTCAGTCCGGGAAAACGCTTTTCCTTCTCAGAGGACCTGGATTGATTGGTTGGAAATAGAATTTCGTTCCTGTGTTTGTACTGGATCAGAGATGAGAAAGCCGTCTCAGACGGCGCTGGCCAGCCGGCTTTGCTTCAGTGCGGAGTTCGGCAGCACAGCAGAGGCAGGGACGTCAGAGCTGCCTGTGCGGCCTCTCTCTTTCCTGGAGTGTTTCAAGGAGGGAGGCTGGTCCGCCCAGCTCCCAGAGCCGGCAGCAATGCCACGGGGTGCTGTCAGTGCTCGCTTCTCTGCAGATTCTCCTGTCAGTGGGAAGAGAAGAGCCAGCGGGTGGGAGGAAGCCTAAGCGGAAAGGATCTTCCCTGGGTGTCGAACCTTGTAGCAAACACAGCCCCACCTCTCACGCGTGTATCGCCTCACTCAGCCCTCTTACTTTTCAGGAAGAAATGATGGCGTGAGAGAGGGTTGAATGTATTTAGAGACACATAGATAGCCGACAGAAGTGGGTTCCGATGCCAAAGCTGCCTTCTCTCAACTGGGGGTGTTGCACAGTGGCTCGTGTGGAATGAGCCTGTGGCTTCCGGGGTCCAGGTCAATCATTCACTGCCTCCAACTCCTCAGCATCCTTCCTGTAGATCAAGGATGACATGATGATAGTGAGGAAGGGGAGTGATGAAGGTGGTGATGCTTCTTACCACAGTGTTACCATGGTAACTGCAAGGGCTGCTGGGAGTGAAACCCTGTCTGCACACAATTGCTGGGGTGCCACTCCTCTCTCCTGCCTACTGGTTGGAGTTGCCCCAGGGAGAGGGTGGCGTGTCCGCCTCAGCTTGGTATGTCCGTGCAAACTAACAGGAGAAGATGCTCTTCCCATTTGGTCCCAATGGGTGTCACGATCAGCTCTTCCCCCAGTGCAGAGCATAGGTACAGCTGCAAGCTTACATCTTTACCCACAGGCTTCATTCTGACTGGTGACTGTGAAACATATCCTGAGCACAATGGCATTGGGAGCCCTTGCCAGATTCTGAAAGTATTTGCCTAAAACAGCCGCCGGCCGAGTGGCCCTTGGATCTATTGACTCAGAAAGTGTTGCTGACTAGGTGTTCCCATCATAACCAGACCAGGATCCAGAGGAAAGTACCACCCAGCAAATGCAATCATTCTTTTCCTGGAGCGGCTTTGTTTCCGCAATGCAGGAGACCTGGGTTTGATCCCTGGGTTGGGAAGATGCCCTGGAGAAGGGAAAGGCTACCCACTCCAGTATTCTGGCCTGGAGAATTCCATGGACTATACAGTCCTTGGGGTCACAGAGAGAGGACACAACTGAGTGACTTTCACTTTCACCTTCCTCATTTTTCAGTGATACCCGGAGCCTGAGGTTTAGAAGAGTGGGGCACCTTTCACAGGCACTCTTCAAGGCTTTGAATGTTATTTTCAGTTTCTATATATCAGTCTTAGCCTATGATTTGCTCTCTGTCTAAAACTCTAAGACCCTTCTGAGCCTTCTGAATTCTACTCTTGAGACTCGGTTCTGGGTGGGGAGAGGGGTAAGGGCACGTAATTTGGGGCGGGGGTAGGTGGGCATGGCTGTTCTCACTCGTCTCCGTGGCCACTTTTAAAAGCACCTTTCCTGCGCGTAGGTGCCTGGGGTGGGCGGCAGGTGTGCAAGGAAGGACGGGCCAGAGGCAACGCTCACGTGTCACGAGGTAACTCTGCGCCCGGCGCGGCGTCGGGTGCTAACCTTTGTTTCACATCCTTTACTTTTTCGCTCTCACACGGAAGCTGGATATTTTATCTTTTACTGGAAATAGGTTCAGAGACAAAATGATTTCCCCAACCTCCAACTGTCTCAAAGGCAGCGCCCCGAGATTAGAATCTTTGTATCTCGGTCCAAAGCTAAGGTTAAAACAGAAAAACAAACAAACTCCTTGAACAATGTACGGCTCCTTCAAGGGCTCCAGGCACAC
This sequence comes from Muntiacus reevesi, assembly GCF_963930625.1. Lineage (NCBI taxonomy): Eukaryota > Metazoa > Chordata > Mammalia > Artiodactyla > Cervidae > Muntiacus > Muntiacus reevesi. The sequence continues at coordinate 2,509,290 of NC_089266.1, forward strand.
CCAACCCCAAGGATATTCACAAAATAGGGCTTAAAAAACAGCAAGTAAAGCAAGTGCGTTTGTAACACTCTCAGCAGTTGAAAATCATTGAGGGAATGAACAGTTTATGTTATGATGTGTGTGTCGGCACACTCAGTTGTGGCCACCTCTTTGCGACCCCGTGGACTGTAGCCCTCCAGGCTCCTCTGTCCCTGAGACTCTCCAGGCAAGAATACTGGAGTCGCTGCCATTTCCTCCTCCGGGGGATCTTCCCGACCCAGGGACTGAACCTGTGTCTCCTGCGTCTCCTGCACTGGCAGGCGGGTTCTTCACCACTAAGCCACCTGGGAAGCCATTGTGTCATGAAAGGTGGGTTCTTAAATTTTTATCTTTGTGAGTTCTTTGAACTGTGGAGGATAGCGTGAAATAATGTTTGAGGGCTGCTGAGTTTTGTGGGCTGTCTTTGATCACTTCATGAGAGATATTTGAAAAGGAATCATTTATATGCAAATTGTAGCCGCTGGGTTCTGGAGAATTGCTATATTTTCTTAAGTAGATTAAACTCCAGGAAGTCATGTTAATAGAATTCACTTTCTTCAAAAGTTCCTTCTTAGATAACGGAGAAGTGAATGTAAAAGCCCATCCTGTCTCAGTCAAATTATCACAGATTCCAAACAAGCCAGGTCTGAATTAATAAGATGTCATTGCAGTGTGGGATGAGTATATTTAAACAAAGTGAAGATGGAATGAAGCAGCAATCAAAATCAGATGCTATTAAGGTGGGAAATACCCTAAGTTTAAAAGTCCTTTGATTTTTCATGGATAAAATGGAAATTCTATCTTGCGACATTTGATACTTTGTCCTAATCAAAACAGGCTGTTAGCCTCTAAAAAAAGTCAGGGAACATCAAGGTGATTTGAGTTTCTACATTAAATTTCAGCTTCAACTTGAGCTCTGGCCTCAGACAGACTGAGGGGCCAGGCGTGGCTTTGCAAGTTATATATCTGGCTGGGTCAGTTACTTTAGTAAGCTCTTTGAAACTCTGTACAACCCTCTTTCAAATAGAGGGCATATTGAAGAAATAGAGCAAATATATGTAGAGTTGGTTCACTTTCCAGGATAAAGTAGTAGACAAGAAGCTAGTTACTGTTTTATATTGTTATTTTATCAGCATGCATGTGTAGTCATGTCTGACTTTTTGTGATTTCACGGACTGTAGCCTGCCAGGCTCCTCTGTCCATGGCATTTTTCAGGTAGGAATATTGGAGAGGGTTACCATTTCCTTCTCCAGGGGATCTTCCTGACCCAGGGATCCAGCCTGAGTGTCCTGTATTGCAGGCAGATCCTTTACTACCGAGCCACCTGGGAAGCCATTATTTTAGTGTTATCCAAGTAGTTTTTTTTTATGATTTTAAATTTGTTTCACTGTGGTAAGAACACAACATGTGATCTACCCACGTGCCAAAACGTAAGCGTTATTAGCTCTGGTGGTGCTGTTCCGGTGACCTCTGGAATTCATCCATCTCGTACAAGGCAAGTGTCACATCTGTTGATGAGCAACTTTCCTCCCCAACCCTTTGTTATCCAAGTAATTTAAATGTGCAATGTGATGAAGAGTCAGCTGCATGCCATACTTTAAAATAATTCCCTGGGTACTCTGGATGGATGATGACCACATTCTGTGTTATTTTCTTCTTAAAACACCCAGGTAAGGGAAGGTGAGGGGGCTTCCTTGGTGGCTCACTGGGAAGAATCTTCCTGGCAATGCAGGAGATGCAGGTTTGATCCCTGGGTCAAGAAGATCCCCAGAAGAAGGAAATGGCAACCCGCTCCAGGATCCTTGCCTGGGGAAGCCCACGGACAGAGGAGCTCAGAGGGCTACCGTCCACGCGGTTGCAAAGTCAGACACGACTTAGTGACGAAATAACAACAAAGGAGAAGCGTGAGAAGACAGGGAGAGACGGGTCTGGCTGGGCCGCGGAGGGGCGGGCGCCTGAGTTATGCGTGAGTTACGCGGGAAGGCCGACCCCAGCGCTCTTATGCTCAGTGAAGTGACTGCGAGACAGAGAAGCCCTGGAAAGCTTTCAAGTCGGGAGGCAGGACCGAAACCTAGGCGAGGCCCTGGCCCACGCAGTCCCCGGAATGGACTCTCTTGCTGAAGCTGAACGTCGCCCACGGCTTCTTGTTTCATGCTGGAGTGGGCCAGCGAGCGGAACTTTCTGGCCTTGTAAACCCCTCAGTGTCACTGAGTGCAATTTCCACTTCCCCACGAGCATTCAGATATTTCTTCCAACGGTTGTATAACGTCGTAATGCTACATTATTGGGATAGCCTTTTCTTTCATCTCTTTCTGCCTTGTTTGGAAAGAAATAATTTTGAACGAAAACAAAACAGAAAAGCCACCAGCAACCTAAGGTGAGTTTGCAGGTTCTGCCAATACCCAAGTACCCTTGTAGACAGGCACCACCTGTTTTTCCACCAACATCTTCAGAAGTGTTGTGAAACATTTTCTTACTTGCATGCTGTGATTGCTTGCAGAGGAAGCTGAGTGGAGGAAGGAACCAGGGAGAGAAATGCACCACGCATCTGAAGGACTGCCATTTGGAAGGGTGCAGGCTACCTGTAGTTTAGAATATTTATTTCTGGTTGAATTTCAGGCCTCTGGCTCTTCTCTCTATCACGACGTATTCCATTTCTGAAAGTAGAAAGCAGAGGAGAAGATATCTCAGCCATAAAATGACCAGTTGCTTTCCAAACTGGTTCCAGTTCCCAACCACATCAAGAACGCTGTCTGTAAAGACAACCAACTTTTGTGCTAACCAAATACATATACAATTATTTACTTTAAAAACATTTTCCTGGGGAATGTATCATCAAAGGAACGTTCAGGGTTATTCTGAGGCTATTTGCCTCTGATCTTTAAAAAAGAGAAGCTAGTTTTGTAGCTACAGTATATTTGTCTTTTTTTTTCTTAAAAATTTTTTGTAAATCAAATAAAGCCACAATTCAATTTATTTAGGAAAAAAAATACCAAGAGCTGGATCTATTTTATCCATTTTCTGGGAATAAGCTGTTGGTGACTTCCCAACAACTTAAGGAGAGCAACTTAAGGAGAAATAATCAAAACCTTACTTCTTCCCCAAAAAGCTAGATGGGAGGAGGGTAAAGCCTTGATGAGATATAGTTCACTGAGATGGATCAGTAACAGATCTCTTGAAGGCTTGCTTGTTCATATAGTCGCTTTCAGTTCCAGAGGCATGGAGGATAAAGTCAGAATTCTGCTTGCATCTTTCAGAACTTGAATTCCATAAGGAGATATTAATACATTATCTTTTGTACCTCAGAAAATTCAAAGGATTTGGAAGATGTCATGGCTAACAGATTGCTAATTAATCAGTGTTTTTGGATTAGCTGATTATAAATTTCAGGTGTGTGCATGCGGAGTCACCTCGGTCATGTCCAACTCTTTTGGACCCAAGGACTGTAGCCCCCCATGGAGTATTGCTAATGTTAAGAATAGTTATAAGTGAATGGGCTGGTGGTCTGCTTTGGATCAAACGCGTGTTCCTGGTCTTCCGTTTTTATCTCTTCCATTCAGTCGTTAGCTGTACTTTCTCTGCTTTAAAATGTTATGGTTTACTTTTCTTTTCCTTTTCTCTCACTTGCTTTCTCTTTTTCTTTCCTTCCTCCTTCCCTCCCTCCCCCCCTTTCTTCCTTCATTTTTTTTTTCCTTTCATGTTTGGCATCAGTCACTAAAAACAAGACCGGGAGCTGACTGTGGCTGAGATCATAAACTCCTTATTGAAAAATTCAGACTTAAATTGAAGAAAGAAGGGAAAACCGCTAGACCATTCAGGTACAACCTAAATCAAATCTCTTACGGTTATACATTGGAAGTGACAAATAGTCAAGGGATTAGATCTGATAGAGTGCCTGAAGAACTATGGACAGAGGTTCGTAACATTGTGTAGGAGGAGGTGATCAAAACCATCCTCAAGAAGAAATGCAAAAAGGCAAAATGGTTTTCTTAGGAGGCCTTACAAATAATTGAGAAAAGAGAAGCAAAAGGCCAAGGGAAAAAAGGAAAGATCTACCCATCTGAATGCAAAGTTCCAAAGAATAGCAAGGAGAGATAAGAAAGCCTTCCTCAGTGGTTAATGGAAAGACACAGGAAAACAACAGAATGGGAAAGACTAGAGATCTCTTCAAGAAAACGAGAGATTCCAAGGTAATTTTTCATGCAAAGATGGGCACAATAAAGGACAAAAACTGTATGGACTTAACAAAAGCAGAAGATATTAAGATAAGGTGACAAGAAAACACAGAACTGTACAAAAAAAATCTTCATGACCCAGATAACCATGATGGTGTGATCCCATACCTAGAGCCAGACATCCTGGAGTGCGAAGTCTGTTCAGTTCAGTCGCTCAGTCTTGTCCGACTCTTTAATCTCGATGTTTTGAATCGAAGTTGTATGTGGGATTACTGAGTCAAACTAATGTTTTTCCCACTCTTTTGGGCTCCCTCCGTGTATGGCAGAAAGTCCTGCACCCAAACACCTGTCTACCTAGCACCTGTGACTTCCTTAGAAAAATTCATCTCGCATGAGTTGCAGTTGTAGCCAGTACATGTTTCTGATTGGGAGACATGTTGCCTCGCATTCTCTCACTTAGTTAAAAAGTGACAAAGATCTGAATGCGCTGATTTCCATCAGTCCACTCCAGTAACAATCTCACCTACTCAACTAGTGTAATTAACATTTGAATACCCAAGAAGATGTCATGGAGGGGAAGGCTTGATTTTCTCTAAGAATTAAGGTATCTCGAATCTTCTCTTTCCTTTCAAAGACAGTAAAAGAAGACTAAAATAAAATGTCACACAATTAAAAGTTTACCATGCATCCCAAAACCTCGAAAGAAAGAAAGGTGTGCCCTAATAATTGACATTTCTCTGGACTTCCCCAGTTGCTCAGTGGTAAAGAATCCACCTGCCATGCAGGAGACCCAGGAGATGCAGGTTCGATCCCTGGGTTGGGAGGATCCCCTGGAGGAGGAAATGGCAACCTCCTCCAGTCTTCTTGCCTGGAGGATCCCATGGATAGAGGAGCCAGGGGCTGCAGTCCATGGGGCTGCAGTGAGTCTGACACAGCTGAGCACCTGAGCACACACACAATGATGGTACATGCATCCACCCTTTCACCCAACAATCCCACTTCTCAGAAGCCATCACAAGGCCACCTTTAACACACAAACAAAAAAGTACATGCACCAAGACGTGCACTCAAGACATTCTGTGGTGACAAAATGCTGGAAATAACCTCTGTGTCAACTGGAACTCTGATTGATTGAATAACCCATAGTGCATCCAGACGATGGAGATTTTGAAACTCACCAGCCTATATAACCATATGAGCCTGTATCATCTTATTTCTTGTAATCACTTTGTATGTACAATGCACATATATAGGATATATATATATATATATGTATATCCTATATTCCTATATCTATATATATCCTATACTCCAACACACACACACACACACACACACACACACACATATATCTTATTATGTCTTGTAATCATTCTCTTTGTATATTCAACACACATAGGTTGGACTAAGAGCACTTAACTTTTCGGCCAATTTTATGTATTTATACCCATATCTATACACATACACATTACACATATACTGCACCCATGGGGTGGGGCTTCCCTGGTAGCTCAGTTGGTAAAGAATCCGCCTGCAATGCAGGAGAACCCAATTCCATTCCTGGGTCGGGAAGATCCGCTGAAGAAGGGATAGGCTACCCGCTCCAGTATTCTTGGGTTTCCCTGGTGATTCAGCTGGTAAAGAATCTGCGTGCAATGCAGGAGACCTGGGTTCGATCCCTCGGTTGGGAAGCTCCCCTGGAGAAGGGATGAGCTACCCACTCTAGTATTCTGACCTGGAGAATTCCATGGACTGTATAGTCCATGGGGTCGCACAGAGTTGGACATGACTGAGTGACTTTCACCCATAGGGTATTCTGTTGTGCTCAAGAATCCTGACTAATACAAACTTTATAGGATTCCTTGTTGTTCAGCTGCTACGTCATGTTCAATTCTTTGCAACCTCATGGACTGCAGCACGCCAGCCTTCCCTGTCTATCACTATCTCCTGGAGTTTGCTCAAACTCATGTCCATCTCGTCGGTGATGCCATCCAACCATCTCATCTTATGTCGCCTGCTCCTTCTCCTGCCTTCAATCTTTCCTAGCATCAGAGTCTTTTCTAATGAGCCAGTTCTTCACTTCAGGTGGCCAGAGTATTGGAACTTCAGTTTCAGCGTCAGTCCTTCCAGTGAATATTCATAGTCAACGTTTATAAGCAAAAGTAGTATCTCCATGTGTCTCATGGTATGAAAAATAATGTTTCAGAATCCCTGCCATTCTTGCCATCCAGGTCAGAGCTCAGCACCCCACTCCTGCCAGCAATGGCCGTTTCTAGACTCCGACATGACCTCCTGCAAGAGCTCTCACGGCTCTCCGGGCTACAGGAAGAGTTGGTCCACTCACTCACCCGGACTGTCTCCATCCGAGGCCTCATGGTTGCCTGTTAAAACGTTCACTGCCCTCGTGCTGGCAGAGATTTTGTTTCCCCAAGTCGGACCCAGATTCATAAATACCTGTACACAGCTCCACTCTTAAAAATAGCTAAGTTAAAAAAAAAAAAAAAAAGCTAAGTAGCATCCCGCAAACAGTGCGTGCTTCCTGTTGAACCAGACGGCGAAACCTGCAGTGTGCCCGGCCAAGGAGGCGGGTCCACACAGACTCTGCAGCTCCGCCACCACTGATGCCAGAGGACCTGGCAGGGTGCGGGGCATAAAATGTAGTCTAGACCTGGTCAAGCCTGCAGCTCCTCCAGGAAACCAAGCTCGAAGCAAGGAATTTGGGCTTTTACTTTTCCCTAGTGGGAAAATACTTAGAGATCATTCATCTGATACCAGATGATTATGTGTAAAAGAACAATGTTTTTGTTTTCCTTCTTTGAACTCTGAGCATCGTTCCTCGGTTTGGAACCCCCAATTCAGCTTTATTTTTCTCAGTGCGTTCGTTCAGCAAGCATTGAGCAGCCCCTGAGCGCCTGCACCGTGTAAGGTCCTTTTTCGTCACCTCCGAGTTCATGTTGATCTGCATCTTGTCTGCCGTTTCCTCCCGCTGATGGTCTAAACTACATCCTCTGGTGCTTGACTATCACCTCCTCATCTCCTTTGCTTTGCTCTGGCCTGGTGATGTGTTTCCTTTTCTCTCTGTGGTCCAAAGGCACTTGACCTAATGTGGCAACTATTTGCCTTGCCTAATGATGGGTTGGGGAGGAAGGGGTGGGTTAACTTTCCTAGCAGTCAGCAACAGGAAGCAGTTACCTCCACCAGCGTCAACTGGCTCTTCCCCTCAGTCTTGATATTTTTCTAAGTATATGGCAACATGGAAATGTCTGTGCCTTTGCTAACTTTTTTTTTTTTTCCAAGTAAATGAGAGGGATTCTTAATGAATTCCTCCGATTTTTCTCCATTTGTCTTGCAGATGAGATGTGGAGCACCTGCTTTTTTTAGTCATCTGCTGGAGAGAAGTCTGTTTCTCTTGCCGTTGGATTTGTGGCTAGTCAGAAGGTCAGAAGATGAGATAATGTCATTTATTTAAGTGCTTGTCTGACAGGCACAGCTCGGGACATAATGAACGATATGTTTTCCACGAATAAAATACATTTTTCATACACTCATTGTATCCCTGAAGCTGGGCAATTCAGATGCTCTTCGATACAGAAAAAGCATTTCTAATTTAATCAGGGGCCCACACTTGTGCCAAAGTCTAGCAGCAACAGAGTCATTTTAGGACAGGGGTTGGCAAACCTTTGCTGCAAAGGGCCAGATAGTAAATATTTTCCGCTGTGGTTGGCCATACAGCCTGTGTTGCAGATCATTGGCTCTGCAGGCATGAAAGCAGGCACTGACGATGCACAGGAGTGGCTGTGTGCTAATAAAACTTTATTTGCCAAAACAGGTGCCTGGCTTATTTTGGCCCAAGGCCTCCTGTCTTAGGACAATATGTTTAAAGCAATGAAATAAAAGCCAAAATGTCCTTCCGTAACATATTTCTCAAAGGAACCAAAATAGAAACGATGTGAATTAAAGAAACCTAGAATGAAGGCTAGACTTCCCCGGAGGCTCAGTGGTAAAGAACCCACCTGCCAGTGCAGGAGACGCAGGTTCGATCTCTGGACTGGGAAGATTCTCTGGGTGAAGGAAATGGCAACCCACTTATTCTTGCCTGGAGAATCCATGGACAATGGAGCGTGGGAGGCTTCAGTCCGTGGGGTTGCAAAAGAGTCAGCTACATCTTGGCAGCTAAACAACAACAAGAGAATGAACGCCAGAGAGGCAGCTTCGGGGATCCCTCTCAGAGAGATAGCTTCGGAGTCACTGGCAGACAGGACCTGGACTTCTGCATGCTCATCCCCATCCCAGAAGGTTGTCTGGCACAACCTGGCAACTGTGAGCTCCGAGAACCACACACCCCTGCAGGTTAGATCACCCGGGACGTAGCCAGCCTGGGATGTCGAAGATCAAAGTGTAGTCAGGGTGCTAGGTCGAGTTTTCTTTTAATTCCAGATACAGTGAATCAGTTGGTTTAAGAGAGTGGGTTTTTGAATCAAGTAAGTGTGTCTTCAGATTCAGAAGACACCACTAACTGGGAGAATTCTGACACACAGTTTAATGTCAATTTCTTTGTTGGTGAAGTTTAGGTCATATTTCTCATATAAGGACACTGGAATAAATGAAGTACTTAGCATCTTTCTGGATATTAGCAGTCACTTTGTTTCCTTTTAAACTTTTCACTTTTTTATTAAAGTATAAGCAGAGATATCACTTTGCCAATAAAGGTCAAAGCTGTGGTTTTCCAATAGTCATGTAGACATGTGAGAATTGGACCATAAGGAAGGCTGAGTACCGAAGAACTGATGCTTTCAAATCGTGGTGCTAGAGAAGACTCCTGAGAGATCTTTGGACTGCAAGGAGGTCAAACCAGTCAATCCTAAAGGAAATCAACCCTGAATATTCATTGGAAAGACTGAGGCTGAAGCTGAAGCTCCAGATACTTTGGCCACATCATGTGAAGAGCCAACTCTTTGGAAAAGACCAAGTCAGGAGGAGAAGGGGGTGACAGAGGATGAGATGGTTGGATGGCATCACCAACTCAATGGGCATGAATTTGAGCAAACTCTAGGAGATAGTGAAGGACAGGGAAGCCTGGCATGCTGCAGTCCACAGGGCTGCCGAGAGTTGGACATGACTTAGCAACTGAACAACAGCAATAGCTGATTAACAATGTTGTGATGGTTTCAGTTTCAGCAGAAGGACCTCGTCATCCATGTGCATGTATCCACTCTCCCCCAGACTCCCCTCCCATTCAACTGCCACACTACGTTGAGCAGAGTTTCCTGTGCTATAGAGTAGGTCTTCGTTGGTTATCCATTTTAAATAAACACGTCCATTCCAAACTTCCTAGTTGTCCCTTCCCGCATCCTTCCTCCCTAGCAACCCTAAGTTCTCTGTTTCTGTTTTGTAAGTAAATTCGCTTGTAGCATTTCTTTCTACATGCCACGTATAAGGGATGGCGTGCTGTATTTCTCCTTCTCGCTCTAACTTACTTGACTCAGGATGATAGTCTCTAGGTCCATCCATGTTGCTCAGCCATCACTCTGATAGATGTTTTGATGTCGTTGTTAACCTACTCGATTCTGTGGCTAACAGAAGCCCCTGCTGTTCAGAATCCCAGCAAAACTCTGCATTCGTGATGGCGAGGGATGCTCAGAGTTCCGGCTTCCGGCCCACACAGCACCTCGGCGCCGTTGGAATCAGCAGCCTTCTGCTCTGTGCTTCTCCAGGTTCCAGCCCAGGTGGAAGGCAGGCAGATGCAGCCGGATCGCCCACCCAGTCATAGAAAGCAGCAGAGATGAGTAGTTTCACAGCCTTAGGAAGGGTCTGTTTACCTGTGTTAGAACTAAAATCCTTTACTTCTAGGAGGGTATGGACACCTTGGATCTTAGCACGATAATGACACTGACCCTGTGTTATGTCACACATGCCTCTCATGTCTTGCCTTCACCCTCCAGCCCCATGGAGTGGTAAGGACGTCCCAATGTGGGAAGGGGAAGGTCAGAGAATTTATGGGTTTTCTCAGTGTATGCAGTTGGGAATGTCAGAGCTCAGGTTTGCACGCAGAACCTTCCTGTCTCAAACGCCCTCTACGCCATCATTTTCAGCACTTCCTGTCCATAACAACCAACCCTGGAAGTTTGGAAACAATGACAACAGCCTCCCCTCTCCCCACCCCCCCCAGGGTTCTGACTCGGTTGGTCTGGAGGGGGACTCGGCGTTTGCCTTTTCTAAAAAGCACGCCTCCGACTCTGCCTACAAGGTTTTCTCCTGTGTGAGGGTTGAGGACTCCTGCGCTTTGCACTAGTTCGTGATTCAAATCCACATGTTTTCTTCTCGTAAGTGACCCCCTTCCCTTGTATGTGTCAATGTTATTAACTACAATATCTCTAAACATCTCCAGCGCTGAGCTGAGAGCAAGCCAAGATGCTAGGATATTTAAAAACCTCGTCTTGACGTCAAGCGTGGAAGATCAAATGCACTAAGTTTGCGGTCGCTAGTGAGCGTTCCCAGTGTTTGTCTAGCTCCAAAAAAAATCATTGTATTTGTTTTTTTGGCATCTAAAACCAGTCCGTTCCACAAACCACGTTTGCTTCTGATCAAAGGCAATTTTAGGTCACTGACTGAGGGGACTGTCCAGCCAGCTGTGCCCGGTCGGGCGGTGGTGTCCGCCCTTGGGAAGGTGAACAGAATTAGGCCACGCCAGGTGAGTCCGTGTGGCTGAGCGGACTAGGGACCGGGCCTCGGTGCGCTTGGGCTTTTCTGTGCCGCCGGAGCTTGCAGACTCCCAGAGGGCACGGGAGCCAGGGGACCCTCCCGGGAGGCGGGGGTCAGTGAGTGACGGGAGCCTTCCGTGACGTGCTGGTGCCAGGGGCTAGGGTCACCTGCAGGGGAGTTCGGAGAGAGGACTGTGGGGACGTGGTTTGGGACTTGATCTGGAGATCTCGCTGGGTTCAGTTTTCCTTCTGTGTGAGTCCATCTGCTTGAAATTTTAAAAGGACCTTAACCCAGAGAAGGGCCTTCCCTGTGGCTCAGACAGTATGGCATCTGCCTGCAATGGGGGCAGACCTGGGTTTGATCCGTGGGTCGAGAAGATCCCCTAGAGGAGGGCATGGCAACCCACCCCAGTATTCTGGCCTAGAGAGTCCCAAGGACAGAGGAGCCTGGCGGGCTCCAGCCCGTGGGGTTGCAAAGAGTCAGACGCTACTGAGCGACTACCGCTGCCGCAGCCTGGAGAAAATGACGCCTGTCACCAAGGTTGTGAACCTGAGCTGTGACCCATGAAGAAGCACATGGGGGAATCCAATAAGAAGGGTGACTTTTGACCATGCATATCAGGTTTTTTCATCCTGCGAGATCTGTATGTGGTATGTAATAATTTACTGCCTTAGCAGTTGTGTTAAAAGGACTGATCTTTACTCATCAGCTTGCCTCGGCATTACCAATTCTGTTTTTGTCAACCGGAGAGTACAAGTGTTGAGTCGTTCAAGAGGTGAACTGACGATATTTAGAGGAAATAGCCTACTCCATCGTGTCTTCTTGGGTAGATTCAGTTCAGAACTGGGTTGAGAGTATTCTGTCTTAAAATGCAATTACTGCGTTTTTCACAAGGTTAACATTTCTCCTCTGCAATCATTTGCAGGTTTGTGGGGGAAAATATATCCTGGTTGTATTTTTATTTATCATTAAGTATAACAAAATGTAGCTAATGCTGCCAGTGGTTTCATGTGCCATTGAAGACCACCAGGCAGTCTAATGGTGGTGCATACACCTCGTGTTGATTATTGAGACTCCTTGTTTGCTTTTATTTTTGGCTGTGCCGGGTCCTCGTTGCTTCACATGGGCTGTCTCTAGTTGCAGCGAGCAGGGGCTACTCTCTAGTAGCGGCTCACAGTCTTCTCACTGTGATGGGCTTTTGTTGCAGAGCAGTGGCTTGAGGCGTGCGGGCTCAGTAGTTGGGTGGGGTTCATGGGCTCAGCTGCTCTGCAGCAGGTGAGATTTACCCGAACCAGGGGTTGAACCTGTGCTCCCTCCATTGGCAGGTGGATTCTTAACCCCTGGACCACTAGTGAAGTCTGACATTCCTTATTTTTATGTAAGCATTTATGTGTGTGGATAACAGACTATAGGCTTCCCTGGTAGCTCAGTTGGTAAAGAATCTGCCTACAATGCAGGAGACCCAGGTTCGATTCCTGGATTGGGAAGATGCCCTGGAGAAGGAAATGGCAACCCACTCCAGTATTCTTGCCTGGAGAATCCCATGCACTATAGCCTGTCAGGCTCCTCTGTCCATGAGGTCGCAAGAGTCGGACACGACTTAGAGACCAAACCACAACTAAGAGACTGCAGTTCCTCATTAGGGATAAGACTGGACTGAGCGAGCTGACTGGGTCCTCCAAAGGGTTTGGACTTGAGTCCACTGGGATAAAGCAGAAACACCAGTTTACCCTGGGTGGGTGAAGGGTCCATGGAGCTTCACGGGTTAGGGCTACTTGTGTATGAGGTGACCGGAGCTCTAGGTAAGAGTTTCTCCACCCGGACACAGTTGACCTTTGGGGCTGACACTCTGGGCTGCTTGTCAGTGGTGAGGACTGTGCTGTGTATCGTAGGGTCGTGAGCAGCACCCCTGGTCTCTCCCCGCTTGGGGCCTGGACCACCCCTTTCCAACTGTCTCTAGACGCAGCTACACGTCTCCTGGGAGGCAAAACTGCCTCCACTGAGAACCACTATAAAAATAGAGGTACTTGTCTGTCCTCAGAGAAGATGCTTTTATTTATTTTCAGGACTTTTTGGGCTTGGGGTAAGGTCATCCTTTTCCTGAATGCATTCACAACCAAATGGGAGGATTCAAGGTGTGTTGAGTAGTTTTAGGTGCTTTGCACAGGCTCTGTGAAAACAGGGGTTTGATTCAAGTTTAGAATCAGAAGTGAGAGGGCAAGTCTGTTTCAGAAAAATGTTCCTGGAGTGGGAGCAATGTGTATCAACAAGCGACAGTGGTTCTGGGAGTGGATCCTGGTCCACGGTCGCAGTGGTCCTCCTGGCGCCCCCCTCTGCGTTTCCATGGCGACTGAATGCAGAAACTGACCTTGGGCGCTTTGCTGAAGTCTCAGGGATGCACCTGCCACAAAGGGACAGCCTGCGCCTGTCTTGCTCTTCGCTTCATATGATTGACTGGAAGAGAGCCTATCCTGGAGTAGAATTCAATAAATATTTGCTTTAGAAATGAGATCGACATGCAAATAGATTACAGGGGAGATAAGCAGGTTGAGAGATCTGGGGAAAGCTTTTTGTTCAGCTCCCAGTTTGTGAACAGGTCGCTTTACCCTCCTGAGTACCCAACCTGAGATGCATGGTCGTGCCGGGTGATCCTGGAGAGTCCGTCGGGCTGTGAGATTTCACCGCGCTTGGCGAGGCCGCTGACAGTGCTCTGTAATGACTGCTATTAAAGGTCTTCAGAACTCGTACTATGAGGACCTCTGTGGAGGGCAACTGGCTGTACTATCCAGGGTCTGTTCTAGTGAAGGTGATAAGGAAACTCTGGGGCAGATTTACCCAAAGAACACCCGCTGCAGGTGGGCATGCAATGTGGGACTTGGGAATTTTTCGGTGTTAGCTATCTCCTTCTCAAATAAGGAGGAAACACTGAAAGTCAAGTACAAAGAAATGATTTAACTGACAGATCGTGGGGAATCTGGAGGGAACGATCGCACTCCAACTAAGGAAAATGTCCTGTTCACATGCAGTTTAAACATTAGAGTTACTTCTTTATAGGTGTTTGGAAAATAGGCAATAAGTACATTTTTGGTGTATTGTTGAAGGTACACCTTGTGGTAGGAACAGCCATCTTGCTGTTATAAGGTGAAGTTCTGGGGATCTCATGTATAACGTGGTGACTATAGTTGACAGCGCTGCATTATGTAGTTGAAATGTGCTAAAGGAATAAAATGTAAATGTTCTCTCAAAAAAAAGGTAACTATATTAGCTGATGCATATGTTAATTAACTCAGTGGAGGACATCCTTTCACAATGATTTCATATATCAAACCATCACGCAGTATGGTTTAATATCTTACAATTTTGTCAGTTATATCCAAAGAGAGTTGAGAGAGGGGAGAAGAGATGGCAGAAAAAAGAGAAAGACTGATCAGCCCTAAAAGGTGTTATTTGACTCACACATGAGCTATTTCCTAATGACAGCTTTGGAGTCATGGTGTCGTGACACGGATGCCAGGTGAATAATTAATAGTGGAAACTCATCTCTCAGAATGAAACAAGACAGATTACTTCCAAGGGAAGCCCCATTACCACCCACTAAACTTGTCAGTAAAACTGACCACAGTTTTACACCATTGAAACTTGGGGAAGAAAAGGTAGAATGCAAGCAGATTGCGAAATAAAATAAAATAAAATAAAAAACTGCCTGTAATTCCAGGGTGAATTCAGATATGAAACCGACTTGTTCCAGTTCAGTACCCCTGCAGATTCAGCCTCGGTCACGTAGATCGTGCCACTGTAATTTATGGCACAGGCAGATTTATTTGGCAATGCTAAGGGTTTCTTGTGGAAAGTTTGAAAAGGCAGAGGCTCCTGAAGGTCGTTACAAAGTTTAAATTAGGAAAAGTTTAGCTGATGACAGGTACAGAAGATGTACTTATCCACAGGGGCTGCTGAGACCGTGGGAACAGGCAGGATGACCTGGATTGGCTCTCACGGGTACGTGTGTTCCAGCCCCGTGATGCTTTGGGACATGCCGAGGACCCAGGCATGTGGGTGGGTGGGGTGAGCAGGGAAAGTGAGGGAATGGCGCTGGGGAGCCAAGAGGCCAGCACTCAGCACAGATCAGGGATCCAGCACCGGGGTGGGTTTGAGAATGATTGTGCAAAGTGACTCGTAACCAAGGCACAATGGAGTTTCTGTGAAAATGAAAGCCCAGAGCTTCGGAAACTCCAGACACTAGGAAAATGGAGAAGAAAGTTGATCCTAGTTTAAACTTGATTGCCTACTTATTTTTCTATGGTCGTATCACTAATGCCAAAGTCCATATAGTCAAAGCTGTGGTTTTTCTGGTAGCAGTGTATGGATGTGAGAGTTGGACCATGAAGAAGGCTGAGCACCAAAGAATTGAAACTTTCAAATTATTGTGCTGGAGAAGACTCTTGAGAGTCCCTTGGACTTCAAGGGCATCAAATCAGTCAATCTTAAAGAAAATCAACCCTGAATATCCATTCGAAGGACTGATGCTGAAGCTCCACTAGTTTGGGCCCCCTGATGTGAAGAGCCGACTCATTGGAAAAGACCCCGATGCTGAAAAAGATTGAAGCCTTCCTCTCTGACTTCTGGTTACTACTAGGGGTCAGCTAGGAAGAATGTAGCTCCCCATCCACAAAAAGTGTTGGGCAAACTGCTGTCATGATTTTTCATAAACTCATCAGAGAGCAGGGGTTTCAGGGGCTACGAGCGAGCCCCAAATCTAAGGACAGACAGACACCTGCAGGCAGCACTTGCTTACCTGGGGCAAACATAACCATGGACACAGGCCAAAGAACTCAGCTAGAACTGTTCATGCATTTGGAGGTCACTAGTGGTAGAGAACCCATCTGCCAATGCAGGAGACATAAGAGACGCGGGTTTGATTCCTGGGTCGGGAAGCTCCCCTGAGTATGAAATGTCAACACACTCCAGTATTCTTGCCTGGAGAATCCTGTGGGCAGAGGAACCTGGCGGGCTACAGTCCTTGGGATCGCAAAGTCGGACATGACTGAGACAACTTAGCATGCATTCATGCACAGGCTGAAGAGATCGTGGAGGCTTGAGGGGCAGCCAGTATGGGAATAGTTTACATCCACTGGTAGGCTCTGGACTCCTCTGGATGCTCACAAAAAATATGGGTGAGGGTCCTGAGGAGGCATCCGTAGCCCTGCAGGGTGGGAGGGCAGGAGTGGACTGTGGTCACTGTTGGGGGAGCGTGCGCCCCACTTCACCTGCAGTGAGAGCCGTGTGCCCTGGGAGTCAGGATTGGGGAGGAGCTTCCTAGCTCTTAGGTCACTGCTCTGAACTCTTCGCAGCTGGGAATGGGAGTGACAACAACAAGAGTCCTCTAAGCCCAGGAGAGGGCCAGGCATGTAAATTGGGAACGAGGGCTGAGGGCAGGGCAGGAGCACAGAGGGTCAGACCCCATGGCCCGGGAACGCAGTGCGTGTCTGCTCCTGAGGTTTAGCCAGAATAACAAGAGTGTCCCCTCCCACCCTAAGCAGTGGGTTCAGCACTGAGTAACAGGTACAGTGGGAAACTGCAGGAGAAAGAGCCTCCTGCCTCAGTGTGAAGAGGAGGCTTAAAGCTGGGAGTTGAGCAGGAATGGAGGAGGAGAGAGCCTCTGGGAAACCAGGCACCGCCCTCAACACGAAAGAAGCTGAAGCTTGGGGTGCACTTGGTAAGGATTGCAGTGGCAAACCCCAAGCCCGTCTCAACTCTCACCCTCGACTGACTCAAACCCCACACCAAAGACTCAGCAGAAAGAAACATGAGCCCATTTCCAGGCATAAAAGTCTATTTACCTCGACCTTTGCTGTCCTACACAAAACGTGTGGCTTTCAAGAAAAAATTACAAGGCGTACTAAAAAAAATCAAGCAAACCCCACACAACACACTGCCAAGACACAGCACAAGGAACAGAACCAGACTCAGATACGACGCAGATGCTGGAGCTTATCAGTGCAATTTACTGTCACCATGAAAAGTTACGGAAAAGAGGATGAGTGTAAGTTTGCAGTATCAGTTCAGTCGCTCCGTCGTGTCCGACTCTCTGTGACCCCATGGACTGCAGCACGCCAGGCCTCCCTGTCCATCACCAACTCCGGGAGCTTGCTCAAACTCATGTCCATCAAGTCGGTGATGCCATCCAACCGTCTCATCCTCTGTCATCCCCTTCTCCTCCTGCCTTCAATCTTTCCCACATCAGGGTCTTTTCAAATGAGTCAGTTCTTCTCATCAGGTGGCCAAAATGTTTGAGTTTCAGCTTCTGCATCCGTCCTTCCAATGAATACTCAGGACTGATTTCCTTTATAATTAATTGACTGGTATGATCTTATAGTTCATGGGACTCTCAAGAGTCTTCTCCAACACCACAGTTCAAAAGCATCAGTTCTTTGGCACATAACTTTCTTGATAGCCCGACTCTCACATCCAAACATGACTACTGGAAAAGTGTAAGTACTAGATGGATAGTTTTAGAAAAGAGATGGAAATAAGAGAACCAAATGGAAATACTAGAAAGATATAACACAGGGATAACAGTGAAAAATGTCATAGGTAGATAGGTAGATAGACAGACATTCTGTTTATCTATTGTACCTCCATCCATATCTGCATTTATATCTTTATATACATGTCTATCTACATCTTTATCTATAAATTTTCCAGGATTCATTACTGTGTCAGTATAAACATTTGTAAGCCAAAGGAGCAGAAGTGTTATAATAAGGAACTACAAAAGAAATATCCTGATAAAAAGATCTGAGTTCAAATAATATACTTGCAGACTTCTCTGGCTAGCATGTATTAGAAGAGAAAATCTTACTGAAATCAACAGAATAAATTGGCATTCAGTGTGTTAGTGAGTGATTATCAGAAACATATTTTTCTATCTTAACTATTGCATCAGACATATGGTTATTGAGAGTCGGCTGCATCCCTGGCAATGAGGACGTAAAGAAAGTTAGAGCCTTCAAGTCCTACTGCTTCCTGGCCTCCTTTGCCAACTTTAAGGCCATATTCTGCCTCCAGTGAATAGGGATGTCAGTCAGCATGTGTCTTCATTCTAAGGACTTAGAGATTAGAAGTTATGTGGTTTTGCTTATTTAGGGACATACCTTTAGACATCATTTTGCCAACAAAGGTCCATACAGTCAAAACTATGGCTTTTCCAGTGGTCACGTTTGGCTGTGAGAGTTGGACCATAAGGAAGGTTGAGCACCGGAGAACTGATGCTTTTGAACTATGGTGCTGGAGAAGACTCTTGAAAGTCCCTGGGACTGCAAGGAGATTAAGCCAGTTAATCCTGAAGGAAATCAACTCTGATTACTCACTGGAAGGACTGATGCTGAAGCTGGAGTTCCAATACTTTGACCACCTGATGTGAACAACCGAATCATTGGAAAAGACCCTGATGCTGGGACAGATTGAGGGCGGGAGGAGAAGGGGACGACAGAGGATGAGATGGTGGGATGGCATCACTGACTCGATGGACATGAGTTTGAGCAAACTCTGGAGACAGTGAAGGACAGGGAAGCCTGGCGTGCTGCAGTCCGTGGGGTCACAAAGAGTAGGATATGACTTAGCGACTGAACAGCAACATGAAAGTCGTAATTTTTTCCTTTTGAAAATTATGCTGTAACAGAGAGCTCAGGTCTTCTGTTTCCAATCCCAGGGCTGATTAACTATTGGAATTCAAAGGACTTAAATAGATCTTGCTTCTGTCAACTGTCAGGTCTGCAAGAGACCACCCAAAGCACATAGATCAGATATATTGCAGGAAGGACAAACACTACTCCACTAGCAAAAAAGTATTTACACACATGCACGGTTTGGAAAGAAATAAAATGATCTTTATTCACAGATGACGTGATTGCTTAAGTAGCTAATCCCTAACAGATAAGGAATTTGCCTTAATGAGCCATTTTAGCACGATCTCTGAATACAACAAAGAGAAAATAGAAAAAAGATACCATTTGTAGCTTATTCAAAACATGTAAAATACTTAGGAATAAATGTGATGATAGATGTACAAAACAGCTACAAAAAAACTATAAAGCCTTAGTGAGAGAAATAGAACTTAATTAAATATATGAATTTAGAAGGTCCCAATAGCTTACAGATTAGTTTATCCCCAGTTGGCCATTAGATTGAGTAGAATTCTAGGTGGTGTTGCTAGAAACCAGAAAACTGACTCCAGAACCAGCAAGCTGACTCCAAAACTCATTTGGAAATACCAAGGACCAAAATTAGCCAAGAAAAATCTTGGAAAACAACCACGTTGGGAGATGCAGAGTCCCAGGTAGTATTTAGGAAAGTGTAGTTCTGAAAGTGTGGTATTGGCGTCAAGTAGACAGAAACAGTTTATAACAAAATGACATGCAGCAGAATCCTGAGACATGGGGCTAAGTCAGTTTGGTGTCTATAAGGAGCCAAACACGCCTTTCCTCTGTCTGCTACCAACTCCTCAAGAGACCACCCCCAAACTTGTTGATTACAGAAACTGAATTTATTAGATCTACGTTTTGACGTAAGTCAAAGTAAGCTATTTGGAGCTTGGAGATTTGGACTGAAGTGGCTAAAGGTAAATCTTTCAGGGCTGGGAACTGAATATGATTAGGAAAATACATGACATCATCGTTCAGGATGGGCGGCAGAGTCCTGAATCAAGTCTAGGTGAGCACAATGACTTTTGGTAAGTCAGTTGCTTGCTCAGATAGGAAAGCGATTGTCCTGACAGGAGACAGTTTCCTAGATAAATAAAATATTTGCCTGGAGAAGCTGGTTTGAAGGACTTTACTGGAACAAATAGTTGTCTTGCCCCAGATAGCCTCATTTCTCGGCCCTGCCATTTTTGTGAATTCCACCCCCTTCCCCACGGGCTTACAACTGAACAACGACAACAATGAAATTATATGAACAGCATTGTGGACCAAGATCAGCCTGAACGGATTACCATTCACACTAACAAAGCGAAGTGGAGAAGGAGAATGTCAGTCTGGAGCGCGTACAGCTTGTTCAGCTGTCTGTCCAACGGTCTGCCGGGGAATCTTTCTGGGTGTCAAGCTTAAGCCCTTCATCCTGCATTCAGGAAGCATCTACAGCTGGACGGGTGCTAGCGCCCTCCCCTCGGGGCCAGACTGAGATCTTAATGGGCAGGCCAGGCCCTGTTTTCTTTCTTTCCTCGGCGCAGGCAGAAGAAAAGAGCATATGGTCTGAGGCTGGCTGTCAGGAATGGGACGCTCGCAGTTCTCGCAGGCATCCTCCACTCCAGGAAGCCTCCATTCATTCCCCCTGACTTCACATGTGCGGGGGAACATTTGCTGCAAGGTGACTCTAACATGGGTTTCAGCTGACATCCTTTCTGCTAGTTCCAGAAATACAAATTAGCCCGTTGCTGGCAGAGGATTAGGGACTGCTCTTTTAAGCAATCTTTCATTCTGCAGTTTTATTTTCCATTCATCTTGCCAAGAGAGTATCTTTTTCCAGAAGTTTCTCCTCTGCTCTCCCTGCCCTCCTCTTCTTTCACTTTAGTCTCCCCCCACCCCTTCCTGGATCCAACCGTATCGTCACTAGAGCCTCTTGCTGTTCCTTATTCTTGTATATTCTTACACTGTTGGTCTCTTTCATCTCTACACTTTCATCTCTGATTCTGAAGTCCTTGGCCAGCAGCCACAATGTTTATAAATTAAGCACTACCCATGAGATGGGTAAATGACTTGTTTTGCTCAATCACATTCCACCGAATGTTCAGATTTTCTTGAATCTCATAAATTTGAGATGTAGACTCTCGGGCTAACCCTCGTTCGTTAGCTATTGATTGTTTAGACCCTCTTCCTAATGAGAGTTTCGTGTTCCCTTACATCAGGGAAGTGTGGATAAGAGGAGATCACTGCCTTCTGCAATCTCTCTCTTGAATTCAGTGCCTCCAAGACGACACTGTGTTACATGCGTATGTTTAGGAAGCCTAACGATGGGTACAATGCCTCGCCCAGTACTCCATGGGTCTAGAAGAAGTTCGCTTTGGCTTTAGTAGCAGCAGAAGGGGGAAAAGCCAGTTGGAGTGTCACCCCGCACCCCCGTTCCCTTCTCTTGGGTCTGCCACACAGGCTCATGATTTATCTTGTTTACAACTTTGGAACTTTGGCTGTCTCTTCGCTCTCAAAGTCTTGCCACTTCCCGCAGGAAGTATGACTGCATAGCTCCAGGGTCGGTGGTCACCCTGCGCTGTTTGGACATTTCCAGGGAGGGCGCCCGGGACGGCGGTTTGAGCCCTGTGGAAACCCTGCCTGGTGATCTGGAACCCAGGGATTAGTTGAGAATTTTTGTGGCGTTAGTTCACGCCTCTCTAGTTTACATGTTTTTAAAAAACACTTCTTTTCTTTGGTTTTCTATGAGGTCGAAATATCCATGACTTACCAGGAAGGCATGTTGTTGGGTCTTTTCTTCATTTTTCATTTCCTTATTTGTTTATTTTTATTGAAGTATAGCTGGTTTACAGTAGTGCCAGTCCCTGTTACACAGCAGAGTGACTTGGTTATACATACATACACATTCTTTTTTAACGTTCTTTTCCGTTATGGTTTATCATAGGATATACTTTTAAATTGGAGTGTAATTGCTTAACAATGCGCCGATTTCTGCTGTGTAACCACGTGACTCAGCGATGTGCACACAGCATCTTCTCCCTCTTAAGCCTCCCTCCCGCCCCCCATCCCACCCCTCTCGGTCATCACAGGGCGCTGAGCTGAGCTCCCGGTGCTACACAAGCAGCTTTCCGCTAGCTCTCTATTTACACGTGGTGGTGTATATGTGTCAGCTCTGTGTGCGTGCTGAGTCACTTCTGTAGTGTCTGACTCTGTGACCCCACAGACTGTGGCCCGCCAGGCTCCTCTGTCCATGGGATTCTCCAGGCGAGAACGCTGGAGTGGGTTGCCATGCCCTCCTCCAGGGGATCTTCCTGACCCAGGGATCGAACCCTTGTACCTGCGTCTCCTGCATGGCCGGCGGATTCTTTACCACTGAGCCACCTGGGAAGCCCTATGTCAGCGCTACTCTCTCCTAATACAATGTCCAAAGTGTGTGCTCGTCTTGAGCACCGAGAAAGCATCTTTATGGAGTGATGGACAAGTTCAATCTCATTCCTCTGTCAGATCTTGTGTTCATCAGGTGACTCAGTGGTAAAGAATTCTCCTGCCAGTACAGGACACTCAGGAGACCCAGTTCAGTCCCTGGGTCAGGAAGATCCCCTGGAGGAGGAAATGGCCACCCACTTCAGTATGCTTGCCTGGAGAATCCCCACGGACAGAGGAGCCTGGTGGGCTACAGTCCATGGGGTCGCAAAGAGTTAGACACGACTGAGCAGCTGAACACGCATGCCCGCAACAGTTAGAAGGGAGTAGGGTTTCTTGGGGGAAAGATCTCTCAAATGAATGACATTTAACAATTTTATTTTCATCATGTTTTATTTGTACTACCACTTGAACCTATTATCAGTTATAAAATGAATAAAATAAGGGCTAACTCTGGGCCTTCCTTGCTAGAATTAGAGGTTATGGAGCTATCAATATTTGTTTTTAATTTGAAAGGATCAGTGGCCTAGAAATCCAGAGAACTGTGATTTCAAATCTTTGTATCTGTTTGTCTGTTAAAGGGAGTTTATTCACTGGGGTTGAGAACCTTAGCTGAGGCCATGACACTGAGTGTAATAATATCATCTGAGTTTCATGACACGAAGTATAACAATATCATCTGGGTGCCAAGCCATAAAAGTGACTTGTGGGAGAGGGGTAGTTGCAGTCATTTTTTCTATGTAGATTCTGTCCCTAGAATACAAAGAAGTAAAAGAAGGAAGAAAGAAGGGGAAAGAGGAGGAAGAGAAAAATTCTATATCTTATTTGCTGTGCTGTAGCGAAATATTACTAATATACAATAATAATCTAGGATCTTACTCCCCTGAGTTGCTTTGAGAAAACCCTGATATAAATAATCATAAAGTCTTTCTCCAAGAGTAAAAATGATTCGAACCTTAAGTACAATAAATAGGTTAAAAGTATTTAGTCCTCTTGAAGGCCTCTGCTTAGAGAAGAAAACAATTGAAAATAACAGCCAGGGTTCAGCATGGATAACGTGATGAATGTTTGCATGACCAGTCTGTGGATCTTGTAATTTTTCTAGCTCTCATCTTCCACTTGTGGAGGCCTAGGAACATATACATCCTTATCATTTTGATTAAGCTTTTGCTTTTAATGTGCCCAAGTTTTCATGAGAGCTATAGCTTTATTATTCTGTTATGATAATATTTCATGTCTTTGTGCATGCTAAGTTGCTTCAGTCATGTCCAGCTCTTTTGACCCCATGGACTGTAGCCCACCAGACTCATCTGTCGATTCTTGAAGCCAGAATACTGTAGTCGATTGCCTTTGACCCATACAAAGCCAACCTAAACACATTTCTACCTAGTACATTATTTGAACCTCAAATCTATCAGAAGAGTAGGACCTAGCACATTATTTGAACCTCAAAGCTATCTGAAGAGTAGGTAAAAGAAATCCAACTATCTATATTTTATGAGTAGAAACATGAAGTTTCAAGATACTGTGACTTCTTTAACTTCAAGGTCACACATCTATAAATCATGGGGGCTGCATGTTAGAATTTTTGTGCCTTTCTAATATAGCTTGTTCCAGTATTATTAACTTTAAAAGTTTCAAGGAAAATTTTTTAAAATTCCACTTACTTTTTTTCAAAACCAACCCTCCCTCCTCCCAAATTAAAAAAAAAAAAAAGGGATTCTCTTTAACCTGTTGCTCATCAAATTCATTTTGTGGAACTAACCAAGAGGGGAAAAAAAAAACTGGAAGAAAAAATAGCAAAATGTCACCCTCTTTAACTGCACTGATTTAAGACATAACAAGGGAAACGGAAAAAATTGGGCTATCCTGACAGATAATTTTGTTTGCCAAACTACAGGCAGATCAGGATTTAAGAAGCTTAGTCTTAAACTCCTGGAAAATAAGAGAATTATTCCAACTGGAAATTTTGTAAAAAAAAAAAAAAAAAAAGCAGACTTTCAAAAGTAGGACATTGCAGATTAGTGATACGGTACAAATGCAAAAGTTAATAAAGAGAGTGTAATTCATCAGACTCTAGGTACACTTACTCACATATCTAGAGGCATTCTATATGTGTTGGTAAACATCTGTATTGCCAGTGGTGCAAAAATGTTATATATTCTCAACCGTTTCAAATGGTCTCTTCCAATTTTAGACCATTAAAACCCACTGAAATCCATGGGGCTATAGTATAAACAGAGATATATAAACATGCATGCATTAAATGTCTTCAACAGCGACCAAAATGTTAAATCGATTTTATGAGAACTTGGTTTTCCAGCCACTGAGTGGCTGTAAATGTTAAATGTTTTTACAGGTTGTTGCTTCCCCAGCTGCTGAACGGCCTTAAATGTTATCACACACACACACACACACACACACACACACACACACACACACACGCATTCTCCCTTTCCCAGCTGTTAAGACTCTCTGTACATTTTTATGAAGTTTTTCCTCATTCTTCCACTTGCTAAATCTATTTATATTTTACTCACAAAAGCAAGTGCAAAGTTGTCTTGGCATCACCCAGCTTTTATTTTTATTGTATTTTTTTAACTACAAATAAAAATTCCATCCCCGTTTCAGCGCTTTCCAGAAAGTAGGGGCTCGAGTTATAATGAATCCAAGATGAACATTACGCGTCCATCTCAGAATTTAGATACCACAAAAGCACTCTCGTTGCGGTACGCTCAGTGGAAACACTGTTCTTGTGGTATTTCCATTGGAAATATTGTACTTGTGGTATTTTTCAATGGAAAAACTATTACCGTGGCATGACTGAGTGCTGCAGGAAATGCTGGCTGGAGTCTTGTAGCAAGTGGCCAAGAGACAGACAGAGATGCTGAACAAGAGAGTTACACTAAGGTGCGCCAGAGGAGAGCCAGGGGTTAAAACAAGGGACGGTGCGGATGATGTTTTATTTGAGAATCCAAAATGAAGTCCCTGTTCTATTATAAATGAGCAAAGAAGGAAATTCTTTCATGTGCAGCAGAAGCTTCATAAAAAATAGCCCAAGATAAAAGTGGGGGGGTTGAAGCAAGATTTACACATGATAGTAGAATGAAAATAATGAACACAAAATAAATGTGCGAGATGGGGGTGAGCCATGGGGGGGGGGGGGTGTGCTTAGAGTTGAATCTGAGTGTCTGTTCACAAGTCCCAGAAAGAAGTGTGCAAGGGGGGGACACAAATAAGAAGTAGATATTCAAAGAAAAAGACCCAAAGGAGAATTTGGTGAAGAGCTTTTCTCCAGTCAGGTTTGAGGCTGGACGGCTGTGCTGAGCTGAACCGGCTGGAATAAGCGCCTGCCCCCCAGGCTTGTCCGGGTCTGACGGGCTTGGGTGCTTCTCTGGGTGACCAGCGCTCCTCAGCAAGACTCTCTGCTTCTGCGGGGCAGAGGCCTCACTGTCTCTCACTGACGCCTGGCATTTCTTCGCGTTTGTTTCCTGCAAGGGCCCCCTCCTTCCTGGGAGACCCTGCACAGGTCCCAGTTCCTCCTCGGCTTCGGGCCAAGGTCGACGTCCAGCTCATCAAGCGAAGCCCTTCTGACTTCACCAGCCTCGGTGGATAAACCACTCTTTCAAACGTTAACTTGGTGGCATTTCTGTACATGTCAGCATGTCACAGTGCTCTTATGATCCACTGCCTTCCCAGAAATGTGGAGGTAGGCGCCATAGTTTTTTGTTTGTTTGTTTTTAAATCCGAAACATTCTGAAAGCACTTTTTCATTGGAGCAGAATTGCTTCACCACGTTGTGTTGGCTTCTGCTGCAGGCCCATAGGAGTCAGCCTTTGCACACACGTATCCCGCCCGTCGAGCCTCCCCGCACGCCCCGCCCCACCCTCACCCCGAGCCCGAGCTGAGCCCCCTGCTCTGCCCGGCAGCTCCGCGCTAGCTCTCTCTGTTACAGATGAGAGCGTATACATGTCAGCGCTGGGGCTTCCCTGGTGGCTCAGCTGGTAAAGAATCCTTCTGCAGCGCAGGAGACCCCGGTTCGATCCCTGGGTCGGGAAGACCTCCTGGAGAAGGGAACGGCTGGCTGCCCACTGCAGCGCTCTGGCCTGGAGAATCCCATGGACGGTGGGGTCTTTATTTCTTTGTGCCCTCCAGCACCTAGCATGACAGTAAGCACCAAGTAAGGGCTTATCGTCGGCAGCGGCTTGACCGACAGAGCCAAGCAAACGGCATGTGTCGTTTCTCTGAGTCCTCGAGGGATGACTATTTGTGCTGCTGTAGCAGAGGAGCCCCCGGATCACAGAGCCTCGCACAACAGCCGCTGCTTCCTCACACACAGCCCGTTTGCACGTGAGCAGTGCTGGTGGGGTGGCACTTCTGCAAGCACGGACTTGTCTATAAATCGTGAGAGAGAGAGGGCGTGCTAGGACGGCCAGGGGACAGAGTAACTCATCCTGCCTGAATCCCCCCCGCACAAAAAGGGTGCATGCAGTAGGTGCAGTTTGGGCTGCATCCCAAGGCACTATGGTGTAAATTCAGGAGCAAGGACGTCGGTGCGGGACACACATGTCTGTCATTTGTTTAGCAAAATAAATTTGGGGTTTTTTCAGTGTACTGGTGAAGGGTACAAACTCTGGAGTCGGATCGCTAGGGTTTGCATCCCGGTTCTATCACTCATTGTACAACCTGGGGAAGTTTATGTAACTCCTCTGTCCCTGATTTCTTCAATTATAAAGTGAGGATAAAAGTAAATAGACCCTGCTCCGTGGGCTTAGTGAGAAGACACAGGAGTCAGCACGTGCAAAGAGCCCTGAGCGCTTGTGTTACTGCCCACGCCTTGTTCTGCTTATTCTCAGCGATGCGGGGAGAAGCAGCCTTTAGGATGGATCTGAGGAACAAAGTCAGGATGCTTGCACAGACCTCCCTGGTGCTCCAGCGGTTCTGACTTTGCCTTCCAGGGCTCAGGTTTGATCTGCGGTCAGGGAGCTAAGATCACATGTGCGTCTCAGCTGAACAGCCAGAATGGAAAACAGAAGCAGTATTGTGACAGGCTCAATAAAGACTTCAAAAACAAACAAACAAAAAAGCCTACATGCAAAATGTCTAGGCAGTGGACTTCAGCTCAGAAACATTGCTTGCTTATTGATTCACTGACTCAACCAAGAGACAGGACTGTAGGTTGCCTCTATGAGGATTGCCTTTTCCTCTGTGCAGGAGACCTTTACCTTTACGTACATGAACTGAGCCCTACAGATTAGGATCTGAGCAGCAAAGTCAACATAGACCACACATTAACTGCTTTCAAATTCTGTACTGGGTTTATTTTGTTTTTCCTTTATGTGAATCTCTGTGATCCCACAAAACAGTTCAAATTAGTGTGTGTGAATCAGTATACTGTGAATAAAATTATTTCTCCCATGTAATTAACATCCTTTGCAATGTTTGGCTAAATGACATGATGAGACTTAAAAAACATAGCCGCTCTGAGTGAACAGGTGCATTTACTGTGCCTTTCTCAGAATTATTTTTAGCATCATTCCTTGCATCCCACTTCGTGTAAAATATATTTTTAGATGGCTGAAAATGATACATAAAACTAAGCTAAAAGTAAAAATAAGAGCAGCTGATGGGAAAAATAAAAGTGGCAATATGAGAAAAACTCAAGAGTTTCCACAGAGATATCAAATCTGAACTGTAGGTCAAACTACCATATGGCTAGTGAGGGGCCACAGAAGTTGGCTCTGACCATCCTGTAGATTAAACCAAAAAGGGAAAAATGACCTGTTCTGATACCTGTAGGGCCCATCAGATAGAAACAAGCATGTTCAAAGAACGCGTTTAAACACTTTCACTCATTTATTCATTGCTGCCCGGGCCGGGCCTTCCGTTGCCGTGCAGTTTGCCCTGGCTGCCGTGGGCAGGGGCTGCTGTCTAGCTGGGGTGGGTGGGCTTCTCGCCGAGCTGGCGTCTCTCGCTGCAGAGCGCAGGCTCAGTAGTTCCGTCACGTGAGCTCAGCAGTTGCGGCTCCGGCTCTGCAGCACAGGCTATAGTTGCAGCACCCGGGCTTAGCTGCCCTGCAGCGTGTGGGATCTTCCCGGCCCAGGGATTGAACCCGTGTCTCCCGCATTGGCAGGCGGATTCTTTACCACTGGAGCACCAGGGAATCCCCTCAGAAGAACACTTCTTGCCAGTCTTCTAAATACCTCATGGTTCTCTGAACTCACAAACGTTGTTTCTAAGCTTCTTTTGTGTATGCACCTAGCTTCTGTTTTATTATCTACATCTGATTATTAAAATGGGCTTCTCTGCTGGCTCAGACGGCCAAGGATCTGCCTGTAATGTGGCAGACCCGAGTTCAATCCCTGGGTTGGGAAGATCCCTTGGAGACAGGAATGGCTACCCATTCCAGTATTCCTGCCTGCAGAATCCCACGGACAGAGAAGGCTGGCGGGCTACAGTCCGTGGGTCGCAAAGAGTGGGACACGCTTGAGCGACTGAGCGTGCACACACACACATTTACTAAATCATAGGGTCCCCGAAGACAGAGGCCTTAGTGTGCCGACTTTTGTATAACAGTGTACCTCACACAACACAGGACCTTCATAAAATGTTTGCACAATGAATTAGTGAAACTTTAAGATGTATGTTCAAAGAAAGAAGCCTGTTTGAGTGGACTTCTCACTTTCAAAGAAACTGGCCAGAAAGGCAAGTTAACTGGTGAACTGTGTTGGAAAAGATGAAAGTTAGAAGTGAATCTCCCTGTTTGCACAGAGATAATTGCCATGAAGACTTATTATCATTTTCACATGATGAGATAAGACTGGCCATTAGAAGATAATTGCTTGCTAAGAAGGGAGAAATTATTGAATCCAAATTCTTCATTCCAAAGATCAATCAACATCTAAATCTCAATAAGACAGTAATCTACCTTCACTGGGCAAATGCTGTTCATTTGCTTTAAAACCAATATTCATGAGCAACAAGCTCCCTCTATATGCTCTTGCTAAGTCACTTTGGTCATGTCCAGCTCGTTGCAACTCCATGGACGGTAGCCCGCCAGGCTCCTCCGTCCATGGGTTTCTCTAGTCAAGAATACTGGAGTGGGTTGCCATGCCCTCCTCCAGGGGATCTTCCCCAGTATATGAAATGGTGAAATTTATGGCATGTTAATTCCACCTTCATTAAAAAATAATGTGTTTTGAAAACTCATATATCCAAGCACTCTTGTAAATTGTTCAACTTAACTCTTTTTGTATGTTTCAGAATCGCTTGTTCATTAGCCCTCCTTGTTTTCACACCTACTTTGATTTGATATCTGAGACCACCTTTTCTGTCTTCTTCAGATTAGCAATCCTGCTTTTTGTAATCCTGGCTTTGACAGTAGTCTTCCTCCAGCTTTCCAGTTCCAGTCTTGTTGTTAATTCTAATGTAGAAGACTAACTCCCCATCCTAGCAGCTAAGACATTGCCCCCTGATGCTTTTCCTTACCTGACTCCAGGGTTGGCTGGTCAGGGGAATTGTGCACAGAGATTTGATTGGAGTTAGGTAAACTGGGCACTTTGCACAAGTTAAACGCTTTTTTTTTAAAGTTATACACTTTTAAAAAATGTTTTATATTTATTTATTTGGCTTTGCCCCTGCTTAGTTGAGGCTCTTGGGGTCTTCAATCTTTGTTGTGGCTTGTAGGATCTTAAGTTGTAGCATGTGGGATCTAGTTCCCCAACTAGGGATGAAACCCCAGCTCTCTGCCTTAGGAGCACAGAGTCTTAGCCACTGGACCACCAGGGAAGTCCCTATATGAGTTATATGCTCCTAGGGCTTAACCTGGGCTTCCCATGTGGTGCTAGTGGTAAAGAACCTGCCT
Source organism: Muntiacus reevesi (assembly GCF_963930625.1). Taxonomy (NCBI): domain Eukaryota; kingdom Metazoa; phylum Chordata; class Mammalia; order Artiodactyla; family Cervidae; genus Muntiacus; species Muntiacus reevesi. The sequence continues at coordinate 2,539,154 of NC_089266.1, forward strand.
GCCAATGCAGGAGACGTAAGAGACCCAGATTCAATCCCTGGGTCAAGAAGATCCCCTGGAGGAGGGCATGGCAACCCACTCCAGTATTACTGCCTGGAGAATCCCATGGACAGAGGAGTGTGGCGGGCTATAGTCCACAGGGTCGCAAAGCATCAGACATGACTGAAGCGACTCAGCATCCAAGGCTTCACCTCCAAGGAGGTGGGAGCAGGAATAGACAAGGGAAGTGGGGAAGGACATGACCGTGTGCAGGAATGGAGAGGAAGACGGAGCTGACGCATCTGGGATCAAGACAGAGCAGCAGAAGCCAAGTTACATTTTTAGTACCAACCTGCACCGCTTCTAGTCATTTAGCTTCTCAGAGTTTCTACTGGAAGGTTATATATTGTGATAAAGCGTTGCATGGTACCTGGCATAAACACTTCATAAATTACAAGGACGGTGCTAGGACTCTGGGTTTTGTTTTTGCTTCTTGGAGACTCTTGCTTCCAAGCCGATTCATGAATCATCATCATTATCATCTATGAGAGGTGGGGACTAGCATCCTAGTTTTATAAATAAGACCACTGAATGACGAGCAGGATCCTGGGACTTGCTCAAGGTCACGCAGTTAATGTGCCCTTGGCCTTTTCCTTGGGCTGTGGTTTTGTGCTGAGACAGAGCAAATCCTGCTAGATTTGGATAGAAGCTGGGAGCTCACAGAGGGTGATAAAATCTAAGAGTAGCAAAAGGAGATGAGAATTAAGAAGTAGAAGTGGAGGCAAGGTGGATGCCAGGAAAATCGAGGTCAACTGAGGAAACCTCTGAAGAAATAAGGCAGATCCTGACGGGACCAAGACCTATCTTTAGCGATTTGAATTGGCAGGGCTGAGCCTACAAATCAGCCTGGCAATAAGAAAGAAGGGCAGGGCGCCTTCAATGGATGCCAGCACCTTGGAGCTTGGATGGGAAAAGCTGAGACACTCTGAGCGCCTAAGCAACTGGAAGAAGGGGACAAGTAGGGCAAATCTCAGCAGCAAAAGTTATTTGTGGAAATATGTTTTTTACCTCTTGCCGTGGTGAATTGTCTGATAGCTTCATCGGGGGAGGCATGAAGACATAGAAAGACCACTTGCAGTCAAGCTCATTTGCAGGCTGAGGGCTCTTTAAATACTGGTAAATTCACTATCAAGGAAGGACAATAGCTTATAGGGAATGGTCATCAACCTTGATGAGGCCCAAACAGCCAAGCAGCTACTTTGTCCTAAAACCAGTCTTCCTTTCTCCTAAATCCCAATATCACAAAGTCCTCTGAGAGTTGTCAGTTATTATATACTATTGAGCAACAACAATTATATAATATTTCAGATCATCTTTTTGTGTATTTAGGCTATCCCCTCTTTGGCGTTGTCATTCAGTCGCTAAGTCGTGTCCGACTTTTTGCAAACCCATGGACTGTAGCCTGCCAGGTCCTCTGTGCTTCACTGTCTCCCAGAGTTTGCACAAACTCATGTCCATTGAGTTGGTGGTGCCAGCTAATCTTCTCCTGTCCTCTCCTTTTGTCTTCAATCCTTCCCAGCATCCGGGTCTTTTCCAACGAGTTGGCTCTTTGCCTCAGGTGGCCAACGCATTGGAGCTTCAGCATCAGTCCTTTCAATGAATATTCAGGACTGATTTCCTTTAGGATGGACTGGTTTGATCTCCTTACTCCCAGGGACTCTCAAAAGTTTTCTCCAACACCACACTGTGAAAGCTGCCTCCCCTACTAGATTATAAACTCTTGCCAAGATAGGTGTGGATATTAATTTTTTTTCCTATGGACGTTGCTTGTCCATTGGACCCATTTATCAAATCTTGAATGATCGACCTCTTGCATCAAGCATAGAAATGATTCGCACAGATGGGTCCTGTTTGGGTCCACGTGGCCAGCACAGATGGGCAGACACTGTGAGGCAGATACTGAGGTGGGAATTACAGCTCGGGATGTTGATTGAGGTGTCCTCTTGGGATCAACACCCGAGGAGAAAGAAGCAGGAAGCAGATGAGGCAGAGGAAGACGCTGCGCTGCAGTGGGCCTGACGAAAGCCCGGGGGACCACAGAGCTAGAAAGGTGCTTCGGGCTTGTCTCAGGCTGGGCTGATGAGGACAGGACCCTACTGCTCCATCGGTCAGTTGCTGGACCTGGGAAAGGGTGGGCCGGGGGGAGGCAGCTATTTGAGGGGGCTGACTTCTCAGGGACTGAGGGCGGCCGTTCTTCAGTGAAGAGGGTCTGTGCGTTGCGGCCCCATGCCCACCTGTACCGGGGGGCTCCGGACAAACGGAAGTGCTCCCTTTAAAGGCGGGGCTTATTTATCTACTCTGCTTTGCAGTACCTCTCTGAGGCCACAGACAAGGGTTTCAGTGTCCGCTGTTATGGTCATCATTTTCTGGTTGAGCTCAGTTAAATTGCATTTGTTATGGCAGTTTTAGAATTTGCTGTCAGCACCTAGAAAAGAGACACGTTTTTGAAAACTCAAACACTCCTTGGCCTCTATGTCAGGACTCCTTCGGGCTTCCCGGTGTCTCAGTGGTAAAGAATTCACCTGCCACTGCAGGAGACGTGGGTTCCATCCCTGGACTGAGGAGATTCCCTGGAGAAGGGGGTGGCAACCCACTCCAGTACTCTTGCCTGGAGAATCCCAGGGACAGAGGAGCCTGGCGGGCTGCAGCGCATGGGGTCACAGAGAGCTGGACACGAATGAAGCGCCTCAGCACGCGTGCACACGCACATGCGCACACGCACGCACACACAGAATGGCTTGCACGGGAAAAGCTAATGAAAGAAGAGCGCGTGTCCCCGGTGGGTGCTTGATGCTTCTCTGCGAACAGGCACCAGGGGAGCGGCGGGGCCTCGAGCTCGCGGAGGGAACAGCCGGGCAGAGCTTCCCCCGGCTGCGCGGAGAGACCGGCAGACCGCACACCTGCTCCTGCGCGGGGCCTCTGCCAGGCCCGGGGGGCCGCCCCAGGCTCTCAGCTCCTGGCCGCTGCTCCGAGCTCCGCCCGTCCTCGGGGAAGGAGCCCCTCCCAAGGCAAGTTCAACCGGGTTCCTTGGCAGCCGAAGTCTACACGGACCCCGCAGGGAGTGGTGGAGAAAAGTGAGTTTGACATGCTTGGAAATATTTAGATCTGGGATGTAAACTGCAAGGAAAATATTTACTCTGTTTGTTTTCATACCACAGAGATCTGGATCCAGAGAATCTTCAGAGAAGCCTGAACGGCTCCTGCCAAGACTCCGATTTGACAATCTGGTCAGTGACACAGGGCATCCTGTTTGAGGAGCCTGAGTTTAAAGAGCGTGTTTCCAGGGCCCTGACGTGTCTGTCCTGTCACTTTACAGGACTGTTTTCTTTAATCTCTGAATCTGGGGTTTGGTGTCTGCATTTGGACAGAACCAAAATGCTTTCCCTTGATAAAAAGCAAGTGAGCAATCACATCCTATGCGCTGGAGAGCCTGCTCGCCAAGCCCAGGCAGCCCAGAGCCACCTGACTCTTGTGAAGCCAGCTCTTCATAGGAGTCGCCTGTGCTCACGGCCCACGGTTTAAGTCCCCAGACATGTAGCAGCCTGGAGTTCAGACACACTGCAGCATGCTACAGAGCCTTCTCATCGTATACTTGCTCAGTAGGTTTTAACCAGGACTTAAGATAAAAGAGGGCTTCCCAGGTGGTACTAGCAGTAAAGAACCTGCCTGCCAGTGCATGAGATGCAAGAGAGGTGGGTTCGATCCCTGGGTGGGGAAGATCCCCTGGAGGAGGGGCTGGCAACCCACTCCAGTACTCTCGCCTGGAGAATCCCATGCACAGAGGAGCCTGGCGGGCTGCAGTCCATGGGTCACAAAGAGTCAGACACGACTGAAGTGACTTAGCTCACTATCATAAAAGAGAAGACTTTGTAGACGTGATTGGAAAGCTTGCCTGACCTGAGGTTTTGTCTTCCGTGGAGAGATTTCGTCTTGTAGGACCCAACTTGACTTTTTTTTTGTTAGCATTTTCTGGTCACGTTAGTTGACAGCAGTATGGGGAAGTTACTTGTAAAGGGAAGTTTTAGAAAAGTCTGAGTTATATGCATGGTGTATGTGAGGACCTACTGGGAGGAGAAATGTGCCAGTAATCAGGCTGGCATCCGAAAGTTCCCTACATGAGTCTGTAAGAGATTAACTGGGACACCTTCCTGCCTTCAGATAACATACCAGGCAGAGGCAATTTAAGCCATTCTCTGCTCTCAGAAAAGCAGATTCTGTGATCTCTTACAGTTTCCTGTCCCACCATCTAGTTACTTCCCTGCTTTGGCGATTTCTCTTTCAATCAAGCCCCTTTGGCTGCACGGCCAAACCAACTCCTCTTGTCTAAATGACATGGAGAACAAGCAGCTGCTTCGCAATTGTTGGTCACAGTTGTATTTCGATTCTCTCCTGACAGCTGTGAAACAGAGTTCCTCTTCGGAATCTTGTAACAGTCAACTAAAAGCAGAGGGCCTGTTTTCCTCTTTGTGGTGATAGAGACTCATTTTCTGCTTCCTTTTCAGGCCACTTAATGGCAACTCACTCCAGTATCCTTGCCTGGAAAATCCCATGGACAGAAGAGCCTGGTGGGCTGCAGTCCATGGGGTCCCAAAGAGTCGGGCACGACTGGGTACCACCTACTTGCTTACCCTTTCCGTGGGCTTCCCCGGTGGTTCAGATGGTAAAGAATCTGTCGGCAATGTGGGATGCCCGGGTTCAATCCCTGGGTCAGGAAGATCCCCTGGAGAAGGAAATGGCAACCCACTCCAGTGTTCTTGCCTGGAGAATCCCATGGACAGAGGAGCCTGGTGGGCTACAGCCCGTGGGGTCACAAAGAGTCAGACATGACTGAGTAACTAATCCCTTCACTTTGACCTTTCTGCATCCCCTTTGACTATCCTCACTGTACCTGTAGTTCCAACTAAATCTGATGTCTGCTGATGAAACTTCAAATATTTAAGATCCTCTGGTGCATTTCTCCCTGAATCTAAAGAGAAAGTTATTACACTTCTTACTTCTCGACAATGAAATGAAGAAAGCCATTTAATACCCAAGCAGTTATTCTGACATAGCCCACATTTTTCCACATTTCTTCTTAGCTGTGAATTAGTCATAAGAACATCTATAGTGGGAAAAATTCAAGCATGCAAAGGAATTACATTTATTAATGAACTAATTTGCATGAAAATGAAAATATAAATGTATTTGATTTTATCAGCTTAGAACACAGGGATAGGAGAGATGAATTATTCTAAATCTAGTTCCTTTTATTTTGGAGAAAGAAAACCAAGCAAGAGAGGTAAAATAATTTTTTGAGTCAGATAACTAGTCTCTAGTGTAGCTCAGACTGAGCCATAAGTGAACATCATTTTTGCTCACCTTCTATTGACCAGCTAAGTCCTAGGCATGCCCGCTAAGTCACTTCAGTTCAGTTCAGTTCAGTCGCTCAGTCGTGTCCGACTCTTTGCGACCCCAGGCCTCCCTGTCCATCATCAACACCCAGAGTTTACTCAAACTCATGCCCATAGAGTTGGTGATGCCATCCAACCATCTCATCCTCTGTCGTCCCCTTCTCCTCCTGCCCTCAATCCCTCCCAGCATCAGCACCTTTTCCAATGAGTCAACTCTTCCCATGAGGTGGCCAAAGTGTTGGAGTTTCAGCCTCAGCATCAGTCCTTCCAGTGAACACCCAGGACTGATCTCCTTTAGAATGGACTGGCTGGATCTCTTTGGAGTTCAAGGAACTCTCAAGAGTCGTCTCCAATACCACAGTTCAAAAGCATCAATTCTTCGATGCTCAGCCTTCTTCACAGTCCAACTCTCACATCCATACATGACCACTGGAAAAACCATAGCCTTGACCAGACGGACCTTTGTTGGCAAAGTAATGTCTCTGCTTTTAAATATGCTATCTAGGTTGGTCATAACTTTCCTTCCAGGGAGTAAGCACCTTTTAATTTCATGGCAGCAATCACCATCTGCAGTGATTTTGGAGCCCTAAAAAATAAAGTCTGATACTGTTTCCACTGTTTCCCCATCTATTTGCCATGAAGTGATGGGACCAGGTGCCATGATCTTAGTTTTCTGAACGTTGAGCCTTAAGCCAACTTTTTCACTCTCCTCCTTCTCTTTGCTCAACAGGATCTTTAGTTCCTCTTCACTTTCTGCCATAAGAGTGGTGTCATCTGCATATCTGAGATTATTGATATTTCTTCTGGCAATCTTTATCCCAGCTTGTGCTTCTTCCAGCCCAGCATTTCTCATGATGTCCTCTGCATATAAGCTAAATAATCAGGGTGACAATATACAGCCTTGACGTACCCCTTTTCCTATTTGGAACCAGTCTGTTGTTCCATGTCCAGTTCTAACTGTTGCTTCCTGACCTGCATACAGGTTTCTCAAGAGGCAGGTCAGGTAGTCTGGTATTCCCGTCTCTTTCAGAATTTTCCACAGTTTATTGTGATCCACACAGTCAAAGGCTTTGGCAGTCGTTCCAATTCTTTTCAAACCTATGGACTGTAGCCCGCCGAGCTTCTCTGTCCATGGGATTCTTTACGCAAGAATACTGGAGTGGGTTGCCTTGCCCTCCTCCAGGGAATCTTCCCAACCCAGGGATCAAACCTGAACTTCCTGTGTCTCCTGCATTTCAGATGGATTCTTTACCAGTGAGCCACCAGGAAAGCCCAGTTAAATCCTATCGTGGTTTAGTCGCCAAGTTGTGTTGGACTCTTTGGGACCTCATGGACTGTAGCCCACCAGGCTCCCCATGGGATTTTCCAGGCAAGAATATTGGAGAGGGTCGCCGTTTCCTTCTTCAGAGGATCTTCCTGGGGATTGAACCCAGGTCTCCTGCACTGCAGGCAGATTCTTTACCAATTGAGCTGTATTTATACCTAATTGCCAAGGGTGACAGGACGTGTATTCTGGTATGTTTTCAGTGGGAAAAGGTATAGAATCTGGTATGTGTGTGCCGTCTCCATCACCAGAGGGTGCAGAATTGAGTATATTGTTCACCAAAAGCCAGCTGCACTTGGTTACAGAGCGTTGCTTAGGGGTAACCATCACTGGCAGTTATTTAATATTTAGCAGCAAAATCCCTGTTAATAGAATAATATTCATATCCAGTGATTTTAAAATCTCAAGGTGTTCAAAGCATCATAGATCAGAAGTCATTTATTTACCCAAATGTATTGTTATATATATTATTGATATGGGCTTCCCTGGTGGCTCAGACGATAAAGAATCTTCCTGCTATATAGGAGACCTGGGTTCGATCCCTGGGTTGGGAAGATCCCCTGGAGAAGGGAAAGCCTACCCACTCCAGTATTCTTGAGGGCAGGAGGAGAAGGGAGTGATAGTTGGATGGCATCATGACTCCATGAACATGAGTTTGAGCAAACTCCAGGAGATGAAGGACAGGGAAGCCTGGCATGCTGCAGTCCATGTGGTCACAAAGAGTCAGACACAGCTTACCAACTGAACGACAACAACAACTGGTGTACTTTTGATAATATCTGGTAATCAGACATTGTATGAAGTGCTAGACCAATGGAGATCAATAAGATACATTCTTATCCTTGAAAAGCTCCCAGTATTTAGAGGAGGCAGGCATGTGCACATGTAACTAAAATACAACCCTTTTTCTATAATAAAATTATATATATTTGGTGTTAACATATACATAGTACTATATATAAAGTAAATAGCAGCAATGACCTGTTGTAAAGTTCAGGATTGTTGTTTTTTAGTTGCTAACTCGTGTCCCTGATGCTAGGAAAGATTAAGGGCAGGAGGAGAAGGGGGCAATGGAGGATGAGATGGTTGGATGGCATCACCGACTCAATGGATATGAGTTTGGGCAAACTCTGGAAGATGGTGAAGGACATGGAGGCCTGGACTGCGGCAGTCCACGGGGCCACGAAGAGTTGGGCATGACTTAGTGACTGAACAACAACAAAGTTGTATCCGACTCTTTTTTGTTTTTTTGTATCCGACTCTTTTGTGACCCCGTGGGCTGTGATCCTCCAGGCCCCTCTGTCCATGGGATTCTCCAGGCAAGGATACTAGAGTGGGTTGCATTTCCTTCTCCAGGGGATCTTCCCAACACAGGGATCAAAGCTATGTCTCCTGCACTGGCAGGAGCTTCGCTATCACTGGGCCACCATGGAAGTCCATATAGCTCAGGGAGCTATATTCAGTGTCTTATAAGAACCTGTAATGGAAAAGAATCTGTCTATATTATCTATCTGTCTGTCGTCTGTCTATAAATGAATCACTTTTCTCTGCACCTGAAGCCAATACAGCATTGTAAATTAACTACACTTCAATAAAAAATGGTTTAAAACAGTACATGTGTGCTTGTGTTCTAAGTTGCTTCAGTGTCTGACTCTTTGTGACCCCATGAACTGCAGCCTGCCAGGCCTCTTTGTCCATGAAATCCTCCAGGCAAGACTACTGGAGTGGGTTGCCATTCCCTTCTCCAGGGGATCTTCCTGACCCAGGGATCGATATTGGTCTCCTGCCTCTCCTGCATTGGCAGGCAGGTTCTTTACCACTGGCGCCGCCTGGAAGCCCATATATATATATGCATAGATAAATCAGATAGAATAGAAAGAGACAGACAAAAATGAAGAATGAATATCTAGAATATTTTTCAATATTGGAATCCATTATAGGGCTATTAAAAGTCAAGCAATTGCCTTTGATGAACTCTTGGCTCATCAACATTACTTATTATTTATATTATTTTATTTATTATTTCTGTCATTTATAAGTAAATTTTTATAATACTCATTCCAAGTTCCTCTGTCCATGGGATTCTCCAGGCAAGAATACTGGAGTGGGTTGCCATTTCCTTCTGCAGGGATATATGTGCTATAGAGGCACCAAAAAGGGAACTATTATGTCCTGCTCTGATAAGAGAAGTAAACAGGGATGGTGAGGGAAAAGTCAGCAGTAATTAACCATGCCTGTAGTATCTCATTAAATAAGGTAGTTTACGAGTAAGGGGTTATCAAAATGCAAAACAAACCGAACTGAAGAAGTAAAAACAAAAAGTGTTTTAAAAGGTCAGTGGTTTTTCTAGTTCAACGTCTTAGGAAAGAGATCTTGAAATCTAGAATAACATTCAAACTAAGAAAATCAGCAAAGCCCGCCACCCCCACCCCCTACTTCGTGGTTTCCCCTTGGATGGAGCCAGTTAATGGTCAAAGTCTTGTTGCTGAGATGCTTCCAGCAGGGCACTTGGGCCACCTCCCGCGATGCTGGGCCCCCGATGGGTCTGACGAAGGCAGACTTTCATTAGAGCCGCTCACCACCAGTGGCTGGAACCCGTCCACTCCATGCGAATGGAGAACCACAAGTATTCCGTTCTGTGGATCGGCACCAGAAGGAGAAGCATGGAATGCACCCAGTATGCTTTGAACCTCATAATTGTTCCTTGTAATAATAAATTTTTACATTTGAACCTGTGAGTTATCAAGGAAAAAGAAACACAAAGCCACTTTGGTTAAAGGATCGACTTAAAATAACAGGAATTATGGAGATGGAAAAATACCACTTTTCTTTGTTGGCCCAAGGATTTATGTTTGGGGAAAAAATGATTCAGAGGTGATGGCCTTTCTTGGACAGCGACAAGCTGGAGGACGGTCTGCGTCCCTGTTCTGGTGGGGAGGGGCTGGGGCCGAGAAAAGGAAAGAGCTCCGCTCAGACAGCTCGGTGTTTACAGAGGGGAAAATTCTGAATTCCTTTTGTAAGGAAAATTTATTATGAAATTCTCCTCAGCCTTTACTAGAGAGTGAGAACATTTGTTGTGCTTTAAACTGGAATACCAATATTGCTGAAAGTGATATATCCATACAAACAACAGGTTTTTCCAGCCAACTTGTTATACTCAACGCACGCTTATCAGATTCTGAGCCTTATACAAATGAACTCCAGATGGGAGAAACAGTCAAACATTTACACGTTAGAAACCCCGTGACAAAAGAATAAAGAAAAGATAGACATTTTTTCCCCGAAATTTCCAAAGAGGAGAATTGAAAGGAAAAAGTTGACTATTGGAATTACAATACATTTTTCAAATTTCATACATAAAAAATTACTTTATATTGAAAGACAACTGCAGAGTACCAAAAGGGAATTTGTCTCTCTTGTTAATGCCACGTGCAAATTCATAACAAAATAATTAACTAATAGATATACTATCCAATGTTGTAGCTAATTTATATGAGCAAATATAGATAACAGATATACAAATAAAAATATTTACTTATGTTGATGATTAAAAATTGTCATTAACTTAAAGTCATATTTCATCTGTTAGGTTACAGTAAACATCAAAAGGGAATTTTTAAAGCTAGCAAAAGCATCATAGAACCAACTTTCCTTCATCACTGATGAAACTTGTAAATTGATAAAAATGTTTTGGGATGCAACTTCAACTTCCACATACTTGTTGATTGAATGAGCTACGTTCAGAGATGTGAAACAGTGAAAAAATTGCATTTTTCTTTCACAGTAGCCTGTTAAAGTTCTGTGTTGAATCTACCTTCTTTGCTTTTGGACAAAAACCTCTGGTAAATTCATTTTTGAGTATACAGAAGTCCAGTTTGAGCTTAAGAAACAAACACAGCGCCAACCCTTCATTGTGTAATCCTGCTTCACGCTTCTTCTCTGGACACCCGATTTAGAACTTGGAAACCTGGAGTGCGGAAGGTGGAGGCTCTGTCATCTGTCCACCTTGTTCTTCTGCTCCTCCTTCCTTACTGTGCTGCTTGGCCCCTCCTTGGTGATAAGGAGTCAGAGAAGAGGAACTGGGTCTTAAAAGTTATCAGTTGGTGCACTGGTCCAGGGACCCACGATGGAGGCAGGTAGTTACATGCTGGTCTTTCTGCCTCAGGGTGTTTATGGACTCTTCAGAGACCACCCGTGATCCCACCCACGGCGGGTGGCCGTGAATGATGTCCGTCTGAACTCCTGCTCCTCGTGGAGGACTTCTTACACCCTCTCACTCTTGCAGGCAGGCCACGGGTGGCCCTCTGCAGTGGTCCTCTCCCCCTCTCTGCAGGGTCCGTCCTGACTCAGCTTCCTTTTCTGCGCTGAGCCCTCTGGATTCCTTCCATCCCTCTCTTGCCTTTAAATGTTCCAGGCGAGGATCAGCTTCTTTGTTTTCCAAGTTCCTCACATAGCCACGTTTTCTCGCTTGACCTGAGACTGGGTGGTAAAGCAGAGTGGAGGGAAGAAAACTGTGGGACTTACAGACAATTGTTCTAAAACCTTACTTAGCCATCTTCCCAGTGCAGTCTTAGCTTTTGTTACATAAAAGAAGGTGGGTGATAGGCTGAGAGGAGCTGAATCTGGCTTTGGCTGCCTCCTTCACAGGCCACAGGTAAATGACCACGCGTCTCTCTCTACAAGGGCGATCATACAGGCCGCTGCTGTCATTAGACTTACATGAGCTGAGACAGAGACAGTGTCAGCAAGTACGCACTCAGAAAGCCCTCTTCAAATCTTGAGAAAGACGCGCAGAAATGAAAGTAGGATGAGGTTAAAAGGATGATATTTCTTTCAGCTTATTCATATCCTTCAACAATGCTCTATTACTTCCACAATTAAAAACAGACTCGAAGAAAGCAAGCGGTAGGAGACTGATACGTTGGTGATGCCAGCCCACGGACTCTAAGGACGACTCCTGAAGAGGAGGGTGCGCCAGACTGGGGCTTCTGCACATTTCCCTGACAAACCTGTTTCGCCACAGATTGTGCTAAATCATCTAAAAAAGACCCTGCACATCCCAGTTATTGGTGCTCCCTAGCCCTCTCTGCATCCCCGGGTTCCGCTCCCTTGGACTTCAGATATAAGCTCTCTGATATAGGTTCACCCAGCTTTCTCCCAAGTCCATTAATGTCAAATGATATGGTCTCAATAAAATTCTTAAGAAATAAACCAAAGCTAATGTCCTCTGATGAAAGAGGGAAAATTACAACCTCTTAGAGTGTGTTTAATGCAAACAAGAGAATACATCTTGGCAAACCTTTCAGTGAATTTTATCTCAGTTTATCATATTTCCTCATTATCTGAACTGTAATCTGCATATACATTGGATATGAAAGTAAACTGCTTTTGAAGGGTTGCAAATAAACTCTTCCTAAAGAAGAGTTTAGTAATTAAACCTTTATTTAATTATTATTTATTTACTCTTTTATTTACTGATATTTGCACTAATAAAAGCATTATATGCTTTGTTTCAAACCACGAAGAGAGCTAATGATAGCATTTAAAGTGGATGAAAAGGTCAAAAATTTTAAAGATCTTCGTTGAGTGGGTTTAGGACTAGAACTTTTACCGTGTGTGCCCCAGAAACATCTAACTGATTAACCTAAGCGAATCTACTCAAGTTTAAGTAAAATTAACTTTTGCATATCTACTTTTACATGGCTTTATGCTGTTGCTTCCACTGAGAACTAGTCAACTTGCACAATCAATAGTGTTAAAAATCTAAATTCTCATGTTTGAGGGGAAGTTTAAGTCTTTACAACTACATGTCTTGCTTAATGGTTACATAGGGATAATTGATTAAAAATAACCCCCCAAATGAAAGCATATCAGGTGTATCAATTTAAGAATATCATCTTTTGGGGCTTCCTGGTGGTCCAGTGGTTAAGATTTCGCCCCTGGTTGAGGAGCTAAGATTTCACGTGTTTCGGGGCCAAAAAACCAAAACATAAAACAGAAGCAATATTATAACAAGTTCAATAAAGATAAAAAATGGTCCACATCAAAAACTCTTTTTAAAAAAAGAATTATCTTCCTTTGATCTTTTAGTATTTAAAGAAAAGAGGGTAAAGCTTGTGGTCAATTATTTTTAAAGGGACGTGGAGTTGGGCATAACGGCTCATTGAAATGTGGGTCCTGTGGTGCATCAATCAACTTTGGCTCCTAAACAACGACGGGAACGCAGTGGCACTCAGGCACAAGCACTCATTTCCCGTCCGTGTGTCTGTGTGGGAGCAGGGTGCGGGGTGGGGATTCCCTGGGTGGCTGGCACCAGCCGGACCTGGGCTCTGGACACAGTCAGTGTTGCTGTGTGTGTTCATCTTCAGGGACCAGGAGGCGAGACAGGGAACGTGCTCATCAAGGGGGACGGATGATCCCAAAGAGGATGAGGAAAAACAAACCACACCTCTCAAGGCTCAGAACTGTAACGTGCATACTATCCTTTCCACTCATTACTGTAAGTTACGCATTTGTGTGTTGGAGAAATATACTCCTCCCACTGAAATTCTGCAAGAATGGAGGGACGGTCCCTGAATAACAATCTCATGTCACACAAGCAACACATGTATTCTACTTCATGGTCCTACAACGATGTCATAAATACATGAATCTAATCACTGAATTCTCTCGTTATTTTCTCCACTTTAGTATTTCTCCCACCTCTCCAATTTCTCCATCCCTTGTTATGTGTATAACATCCCTCCCCTAAATTATTACAAGGGTTTCCTTCCCTGTATTTCACACACCTTATCTGTACCTCCTATAACACTGTCATTGTTTACTTTTTCACATAAAATTTGGTCATATTGTTGTTCAGTCACTAAGGTGTATCCGGCCCTGAGACCCCATGGCCTGCAGCACGCCAGGCTTCCTTGTCCTTCCCCATCTCCTGGAGTTTGCTCAGACTCAAGTTCATTGAGTTGGTGATGCCATCCCACCATCTCATCCTCTGCCACCCACTTCTCCACCTGCCCTCAGTCTTTCCCAGTGTCAGGGTCTTTTCCAATGAGTCAGCTCTTTGAATTAGGTGGCTAAATTATTGGAGCTTTAGCATCAGTCCTTCCAATGAAGATTCAGGGTTGATTTCCTTTGGGATGGACTAGTTGGATCTCCTTTCAGTCCACAGGACTTTCAAGAGTCTTCTCCAGCACCACCATTTGAGAGCATCAGAACTTCAGTGCTCAGCCTTTTTGATTCTCACATCTGCACATGACTACTGTAGTATTGCTCCTCCCCTGATAATTCAATGAGCCCTCCATCAGGACAGGTGGGCAGGTTTTTTAACATGGAATGAATGACTGTCCTCTAATTTGCTCCTCTCCCCTCACCCCTTTCCTGAACAACTGCTAGTTATTGCCATGGCTTTTGTTCTCGACAAAATTTTGATGACTCTTGGAAGAGTCTACCATGGGCAAGTTTAATAATCAGAAGGACAGACAGAAGAGGATGAAAAGTCTGGCAAGAAATCTGGATTTACCTCCTCCAAAGCCCACATAGAATATGTTCATTCCCGATCCTCTAATCCTAGATTGAGTCTCCGGGTTTGGGTACCTTGTGTGTCTGTATCAGTTTCTGGGACCCTTTCTAAAAAGCTTGCAATAACATAGGATCATTTCAGTATCTTCCTTGGGTCAGATTCAGTGGGCCTGTTGGCCCCTTCATGCTTAAAAAAAGATGGTTTGGAGTCAGAGGTATTTCTGTGACAACTTTGCTCATTAATCAATGCCTGCGACGAACAATGAGAACCAGCCATTTGGGGGGTTTGGCCTCCTGTTTTATTCCTTCCCACAGTGTGAATTTCTGCCAGGGGTGATCAGATTTCTTCTTGTTCTCCCAACCAAGATGCAGGAGAGTGATGAATCTACTTGAAGAAAAGGATAACATGGAGACCTGAGAGTGTGGGAACATAGTGTACAATATGGACCAACAGAGGTAAGTCTAATATTTTATTTTACTCTGGAAACACACAGAAGTAAGGGGATTATGATCCTTTAGCTATGTTTCTACTCTTTATTTTACAATTATTTTATTATTCTTATTGTTATTTGTTTTATGTATTTTTATTTTTTGGCCATTACTGCCCAGCATGTGGGATCTTAGGTTCCCAACCAGGGATGGAACTCACACCCCTTGCATTAGCAATGCAGAATCTGGATACGTGAAGCATCAGGGAAGTTCCTAGCTATATTTTTTATTTAAAAAAAGTGCAAGTGAATGTGTTAATTGCTCAATTGTGTCCGACTCTGCAACTCCATGGACTATAGCTGCCAGGCTCCTCCATCCATGGACTCTCCAGGCAACAATATTGGAGTGAGTTGCCATTCCCTTCTCCAGGGAATCTTCCTGACCCAGGCATCAAATCCAGGTCTCCTGCATTGCAGGCCGATTCTTTAGCATCTACGCCACCAGGGAAGCCCAGATACAGTTTTAGATAGCCTATATTCCCTGGCAGGTCAAAGTACAGCCTATGGATTTGACCTGAAGATGAAGGAAGATAAGTCGTTAGAAAAGAGTCACAGAAGAGGAGGGCTTGGTAACCTCTGGGATGACGGCCCAGAACTCGACAGTCATCTCCTTTTCTGTGAAACCCCATGAGTAACCTTCACCCTTGGCAACGAAAGCCAAGCTGGAAACAGTTGGACACTGGTGATTCCCCTGGACGTAGAGGAAGGAGTCCTTTGGCTCCATGTCCGCCCGATGCCCCGTGAGTTGTGACAACCAATGACATCGGTGGCATCTGTGGGCAGAGGAGAGTGAGAGACCGTTTCAAAGGTAGGGAATTCCATCATGCGCTTGGAGGAGCATTTCTCACTGCTGTTTATTCCCCGTAGGGAACCAAAGAGGGACGTTTGTTTTTCTCCTTGTAACAAAAGTGCCGTTAATTCTCTGAAGCACATGGATGAGGCGCTTCCCTGGTGGCTTGGTGGTAAAGGATCCACCTGCTAATGGCAGGAGACGTGGGTGTGATCTTTGATCCAGGAAGATCCCGCACACTGCTGTGGAGCAACCAAGCCCGTGTTACAACCACAGAGCCTGTGTGTCAGAGCCGGGGGCCACGACTTCTGGGCACACACACACACACTGTCCTGCAACAAGAGAAGCCCCTGCAAGGAGAAGCCCATGCACCCCCACGAAGAGCAGGCTCCGCTCACAGCAGCGGCAGAAAATCCGGCAGAGCAAGGGAAAAAAAAAGTGCAGCCCAAAACAAATAAATAAAACTTGTACAAAAGAATATGCATGAGAAGGGAAATACTTTACTGCCTGGACATTTGTTCTTGTCAGGTGACAGAGTGTAGATACGATTGACAAATAACCTTACTAAAGCACTTGTCTTTCTTATTGACATTGGGCTTTCTGGTGGACCATCAGCTTGTATGACCTCAGAAATAAGGTCACAAAACTTGCCAAACTTGGTGGAGAAAAACTGTGTCTTTGAAATTTAAGAGCAGTTTTTATTCCCTCTGGTCGTCTCTCTGAAATTCTGTGAGCAGGACTTACCTAGTTTGATTCTCCATTACTTGGAAGTGCTGAATCGTTTTTCTTGGAAGTGACCAGATGGAAAAAATTAAAAATGTTTTAGAAGAGCTATTAATGCTGGGTGGATTTTTTTCTAGAAGCTTTTTAATTTTTATTTAGATTTCGATCAGGCACATTTATGAGCTTAATATTTGCTTATCCAATGTGATAAAATTTGCTTTGGTTGGAATTTTAAGCCAAAGAGAAATGCATTGATAGGCTGGATTCTGCTTCAGATGGTCATCTTTGCCTCTTTTGAGCATTCAGAAGACAACAAAATGAAAATTTTTACTATAGTTTTGCTTCAAATGGCATAAATTATTGTGTTTAAAAATGTGAACCTGAGGAAGCAATGGTTTGTCTCCAGAATCCTTTCATAGAGGACATTTAGTCCCATTTCTTTTGCTGTAATGGATGTTCCTTGGTAAGAACAAGACCAAGAGGATAACAGGGAACTCTCAAAGGTTTTCATTTAGTTTTTTAAACAAACTAGATTTCAGTGGGTGGTAGGAAGAGAAATTCTACAGAGAAAAATAATGAATAAATTCAAATAAATTAATTTTATTCTTCATATTTTATAATCCTATGCCACCAACAGTTATAGATTACGTATTGAAATCCTCAAAATTTCCACAAATGGGAGAGCATTTTGTAAGATTTTCATGCTGCAGACCCAAATACTGTAGGGTGGATAGAGGAAGAACAAGGCTCTTAAGTCCAAGGAGGCACCAAATAATTGGATGCTCAGTGAATGTGAGTTACTGCCTTTGCCAGAAACAGCGCCTCCAGGAGTTAGCGTGTTCCTCTTCCTTCTTGTTTTACAAGACAGAGGCTGAGACGTAGAAAGAATCGAGAAGGTTTTGGGTGAGACAGAGGCTGAGACGTAGAAAGAAGCGGGAAGGTTTTGGGTGAAGCAAACCCGGGTACACAGCAGCAGCAGCTTCACCTTCTAAAGGTTTCTAAATCTTTCCAAACATCTGTTTTCTCCTTTCTTAATTTCTAAAAGGGCTTCCCTTTCACAGCGTAGATACGGTTGACAAATAATCACGCCAAAATACGAGTCTTTCTTATTGACATCAGGCTGGCCGGCTGACTTTGCCACAAAAAGCTAGACACATTGCGTAGCTATTTCCATCATGCTTTCTGGTGTGCCATCGACTTCTATGACGTCAGGATAAGGTCATAAAATGTACCAAACTTGGTGGAGAAAAACTTGTGTCTCAAGGATAAAGAAACTGCCTGCAATGCAGGAGATGTGGGATCGATCCCTGGGTTAGGTAGGTCCCCTGGAGAAGGCCGCCCACTCCAGCATTCTATTGCCATGGACAGAGGAACCTGGCTTGCTACAGTCAGTCCATGGCATTGCAAAGAGTTGGACGTGACCTAGCAACTAAACAACAGACGATATTGCTTAGGATGAAAATGAGAAACAAACTATCCCTTTAATCAGAAAACCAAGGTAAAGAAAGAAGTGACAATGGTAAAGAAATAAGCGATTATTTCTGTACTATATTTACTTCATGACATTTCCTTCTAAGCAGGATGTTTAATGAAAGCCCCAAAGACGTGATGCAAGGTCTCATAGTTCTGAATCCTTGAGTTTCTCCAGGTTCCAATCCCTCATGGCAATAAAATTTCTTATCTTCTACTTACAATGGAATTCTTACTCCAATACTGCCCTTGTGACTATAGTAGCTGATGATTGATTATGTAGACAATTTCTGTTGGTACAGAGCCAAGCAAATAAAAAATGCAATAGGATTATTATTATGAAGTATAAATTCACATGAACTCTGTACATGGAGAGTACCAAAAGCCATCCAGAGAACTAATTGTCAGAAAGAATCAACTCAGCCAGAGAATGGCCCATTTACTGACCATCATACAATATTTGGTCCTTGATGGAATCTTCAGCATCCCCAGATATACAATGTCAAGTAGCCCCAGTTTTCAGTTTTTTAATGATAATTTATAAGGATTTATATATTCTGCTTTTTTTTTTGTAATTGTTATTTTTCAGCTGCTAAGTCATATCCAACTCTTTGCAACTCCATCAACTTGCAGCACACTAGGCTTCCTTGTCCTTCACTATCACCTAAAATTTGCTCAAACTCCTGTCCATCAAGTCGGTGATACCATCCAACCATCTCATCCTCCGTCGTCCCCTTCTCCTCCTGCCCTCAATCTTTCCCAGTATCAGGGTCCTTTCCAATGAATCAGCTCTTTACATCAGGTGGCCAAAGTACTGGAGCTTCACCTTCAGCATCAACCCTTCTGATGAACATCCAGAGTTGATTTCCTTTAGGACTGACTGGTTTATTCTCCTTGCAGTCCAAGGGACTCTCAACAGTCTTCTCCAGCACCACAATTCAAAAGCACTTTCCAAATTTTAATTTTGGAAAAGCAAATCAAATTGCATGAGTTCCTGGAACTGTTCTTTATGTAGCCTCGTTGTTCAGTTATCCTGGGTGTAGTGAGGTTAACATTGACCTTCTGCACTGGAGATCAGCTCTTCTGGTCTAATCTTCCACATGGATAAAAATACCTGGAAACAGTGAAGCTGTGAAGGATATGGATGATCTGGTCCAAGGTTTCAAGAACATCTGGTAGTTTTTAGTTTTTCTTTCCTCATATTTATCCCTTAATATATTTTCTCTCAATACAGAAACACCTTAGAATATAGACTGATGACAGTAAGAAAGCCGTTTGGAACTGTAAAATACTGATTTTCCATGCCGCTTAAAAAAAAATCTACATATATGTGATAATGCTGAGAGGAAACAATTAAAAGTAATGTCTATTTTATTGCAACTAAAGTTTACAGCTTTTCAACACAGCAGCTCCAGCAAGACTTGGAGAAGTATCCAGAAGACTCATAAAATGCCCTTAAATATCCATCTGAAAGTGAATTTGTTTGTGGCCTTTTGGTTTTGCCAAAAAGGGAAATTTCCTGAAATGTTTGCCGATTTTTCTCAGACTCAGGGTATAATGTCCTAGTTACTGAGATCCTCTGGAAAATTAACGAGGCAACTTTGTCGATCTCACTCATTCAGGACGTGAGATGAACAAGCATCTCTTTCTGATGAGGCAGTGACAGCACTGGGCACTGGAATGTACTGACCGATCCCCAAGAGAAGCGCGGTGACGAGAATGTCCTTTTCTAAACTGCTCTCATCTCTTTATTTTCCTCCAGTGAAGCTCAGTCACAGACCTAAGGCGTCTTACGAGTTCACTGGTCTGCCTGCCCGGTGGTAACTCTGTCAGATCTTCTGAACCTTGTCCCTATTGATATTTGGGGGCACGTAATACTTTGCTGGGTGTTCCCTGGTGGCTCAGTGGTAAAGAGCCTGCCTGCACTGCAGGAGACCCGGGTTCGATCCCTGGGTCGGGAAGATCCCCTGGAGGAGGGATTCTTGCCTAGAGCATCGCATGGACAGAGAAGCCCAACAGGCTGCAGTCGTAATACGGTTGCACAAAGTGGACACGACTGAAGCGATTAAGCGGCAGGAGCAGCAATGCTTTGCTGGGAGAGGGGATGTCTTACACACTGTGGGGTGTTTAGTAGCATCTTTGGCCTCTGCTAGATACCAGTTGCCCCCCCCACCACTAATTATAACAACTAAAGATGTCTCTAGACATTGCCTTTGGTTGAGAACCATTGCTATAAATCCTAAAAAAAGAAAAGAAAAGCATCTTTAATATTTTAAGACTTAAGATGTAATGTAGAATATTAGATACATAGGTAGAAAGATAGATACATATACATAGATGTGTACTATATATATGTATATGTATATATATTAAGTATAAATATATATTTAGTTTTGTACATCTATCTTGGCTTCCCAGGTGTACAGTGGTGAAGAATCCTCCTGCCAATGCAGGAGACCCAAGAGACTTGGGTTCAATCCCTGGGTCAGGAAGATCCCCTGTAGTAGGAAATTTCAACCCACTCCAGTATTTTTGCCTGTAAAGTTCCAGGGACAAAGGAGGCTGGCGTGCTACCGTCCATGAGGTGGCAAAGAGTCGGGCATGACTAAGTGACTGAGTGACACAGAATACATCTATCCATATGACATGCATTTGTCTCTTTCACATACGATTATCTACAGTCTTTGGTTGATCTTTTAAAAGAAACTGAAGGTTAGCTAATAAACTACTGTCTTCTCAGTCAAAACTTGTAATTTGTGGAACATGTGTATTTTGAAAAGTGTTTTTAATGGGTGGGCTGTTTGTTCATTATTGATAGAAACCATTTCTTGCCTTTGACCCATCCCTCAGAGATCTCAGATCATGGATGGGGAAGATTATGTTCCTGGACTCGCTTCCGAAGGGATCGCATCACTACTTTTAAATACACTTTCTGGTTTCACAGTCTTATGTGCAGTGGTCTCCA
The DNA here is from genome assembly GCF_963930625.1 of Muntiacus reevesi. Classification (NCBI taxonomy): domain Eukaryota; kingdom Metazoa; phylum Chordata; class Mammalia; order Artiodactyla; family Cervidae; genus Muntiacus; species Muntiacus reevesi. The sequence goes on from NC_089266.1 coordinate 2,559,861, forward strand.
AGAACTAACGGGCAAGGGCCTCCTTGGAACACGTGTCCCATGTTCCTCTCCCAACATTTCTCCCTCCCTTCCATGCTATACGTATATAGATTCTGATGAGAGGACTTGCTCAGAGAAATAGTCAAGAAGGCAATACATTGAAAGCAAAGCTGTGACTGACAAGAAAGGTCTTCAAGGTAAGTAAGAAGATGGGGTTGCACTTGTATGCTGTGTCAAAAAAGTCATCCTCGAGAAATCTGACTCTGGAGGTCAGCCCTTATTCCCTTTGGGGGAGTGTGTTATGCAGAAGTTCTCCTGATTTTAAGAAGTCTCACAATGACCTCTGAAGACCTTGGTGCTTTACTCAGGAGCATGGACCAAGTTTCAATCAAAGAAAGAACATTGACTTAACACAGCACCTTTCTCTGGGCAAGCTGCCTTCTTTGTAATCTCTCCAGTGTTATGTAAAATTTATATTTGCAATAGGAAAATATGTGAGCATATAATTCAGCCCACAGATTAATTGTTAGGATTTTCTAAATTCAGGAGAATTGACTTACTGAACCAGATGTTTCTAAATTTTATCTCTTTACTGAAATCTCCACAAATTGAAATTCCTTTTAGATTTGCATGATTTGGGGGCCTGATAACCTTGAAAATAACCATCTGATAAAACTGTTGCACCTTCTCTCCATGTTTCTGATCACGTATTTTCAAGAAAGCATTGAAATTTGTACCAGAGCTCTTATGTAGATGGTCTCTTAAAAGCTGGGCTCCATCCCATGTGTGTGGGTGTGAGCTCAGTTGTGTCCAACTGTTGGTGACACCAGTTGGACTCTAGCCCACCAGGCTCCTCTCTCCATGGGATATTCAGGCAAAAACACTGGAGTGGGTAGCCATTCCCTTCTCCAGGGGATCTTTCCCTTCCAGGGATGGCATGTGGGTCTCCTGCATTGTCGGAGGATTCTTTGCAATCTGAGCCACTAGGGAAGCCCTTTAAATGAGTGGAAAGATTTAAGATGTGCATTCATTGGAAGAAACAATATCACAGAGATGGCAGTTTTCCCTAAATTGCCAATAGCAAAAATATCCTCAGGTTGCCAATTTGTTGATCTTTGAGTAATACAATTTTTTTTTTTTTAAGGCTGGGAAATTTAAATGTAAATGATTAATTGTAGGATACTTTTAATGAAAGATTTAACACAGTGGTTGCCATAATTATTAAAAGTGTTAGCATTTCTGTTATTTATCCATTTCATGAGCACACATGCTCTGAAGGCTTTATGACCCACGTGCTTTGCAGAGACACTAAGAGTAAACAAAGCTGCAGGCCGCATCACTGCTCTGACAACAATCCTATCAGAAGTTAAATACAGTGAGATCAATACAGATAGACCTGAGACCGGAATAAATGGGTGCTTTTTCAGCTCTTCACATTTTTGGTTCTGTGTAAATAGAAGACCCACATGTGTGGCATGGAGCTAATCAAACAAGACTGAGGACAAACCAAACTGATGGAAGAGCTAACTGGAAAAGGCAAGCAGAGGAAGCTATACGATGATCAGTCCTGAAATAAGAGCATTTTTCAAATGACTCCCCATGTTCCAGATGGGGAGGTGGGGCCTTGTAGACTATCCATTCAACCCTTTCCATTGCATCAAGAAGCTG